>NC_134484.1:252187309-252503559 GCF_040206685.1 Ascaphus truei
TATTAGGGAATTGAAGTACTGTAGGGTCGCAAGCTTGAACGTTGCTGGCAAAGGTCTCACATGGTTGAGGACAAGATGAAACTGATTGACCACATCACGAAATACCAGTCCACAATTACTAGTAAGAAATCAGAGTTCCTGTCACGTAAGATCATGGCAGCGGAAAATAGACTAGCTCAGCTTTTCCGCACCGTGGAGAGACTCTGCAAACCAGCATGTCTGAAGATCTGGATTGGGTTCCGACTGTGCTATCTAAGAAGTGTCAGGGTTTTCCATGAAAATGCAGGTTCTCTGGCTTTCTGGACTAGATTTGACTATCTGGATATAGAAGACCTTGTGCAAACAATCAAACAAACGTGTCCCACCATTTGTGATTTGGACCAAGTTCCAACATGCCTTCCCTTAGGTTCTGTTGATGTAATCGTCCCAGTGTTTGACAAAATAGTCTTGTGCTCTTTGCATGCAGGGATTTTTCCCAAACCACTGAAAGAAGCAGGAATCAGACATTTCCTAAAAAGAAAAGCCTTAATTAGACCCTAATTGAATGGCAAATTACAGGCCTGCTGTGACGATGCTCATCTCCAATCAGGAAGCGGACCTGCAGGGCTGAGGTAGGGATGCAAATAAACCAACCAGAGCCCAAGGACAGAATCCTGTAAGAGTATGCAGGGGGTCAGGGCTGGCGGCAGTGGTGCAGAATCCAGGCAACAGGCAAAGGGTCCGGGCAGGCAGCAAGGTCGGGGTCACAGTCCAGGGTCAGCAACAGGGAAATCCGATGAACAGGGCACGCCACAGCAATAGGCAAGCCACACAGAAAACTCAGGAACGGGGAAGCCACAGGGATAGGCAAGCCACACGGAAGGCTCAGGAATGGGGAAGGAACAGGAACTAGAAGGTTCAGGAACTAGAGCCCAGGGTGACAAAGAACACAGCTAAACACATAAAATGCTTGGGCGGGCACTGGAGTCACTGGCTGCTATTTAAGCCCTGGAACAGGTGCAGCCAATAAAGCAGGCTGCCAGTAACCAAAATGTCCACAGCAGCCAGGTAAGGGTGGGTTCCAGCCAAAGCCTGGACTGGAACCCTTACACCTGCATCAATCCTTCTTTTCCTAGGGAAGGTTATTGAGAAAGTGGGGGCAACCCAACTGGAAAGACGTCTCTCAAGCCATGAAATTGATGACCCATTCCAGTCAGGATTCAGATTAGGGCATAGTGCAGAAACAGCTCTGGTTTGTGTGCTAAACAATATCCTGATGGCGAAAGACAAGAGTGACTGTTCGATCTTAGTACTCCTTTACCTCTCTGCGGCATTTGATATGGTGAACCATTGGATCTTAATGGAGTGTCTGAAGGATTTCTGTGGACTGGGTGGCACAGTTCTCAGCTTGTACAGATCCTCTCACTGGCAGGTCACAGAGAGTATCTTCAGGAGTGTACTCCTCTGCAACAAAGCCCCTGTCATGTGGAGTGCCACAGGGTTCTGTCCTATCTCCTATGTTGTTCGCTGTGTACATGCTGCCACTTGGTGTCATAATCAGACGGCATGGCCTGGGTTATCACTACTATGCAGATGACACTCAATTCTACTTGTCCTTTGCACACAGTACTAAGGACTCCTTTTCAATTTTCAATAGATATTTATCTAAGCTCCTAGAGTGGACGAGTGGACGAGTTCCAGTTGGTTGAGGTTGAATCCTGGTAAAACAGAAATGCTCATGGTGGATTGTCACCATCAGAAGACAACAAGACAACAGCTGCTGTACAGTAGGTCAAAACGCTGGCCTTAAGCTTGAGAGCTCCTAGCTGCTAAACTCTGTCCGTGTGTGGAATCTTGGTGTTGTTCTGCCCAGGTAATTAGTTATCAATAATGGTAATCAAAGGCTACATATATTAAACAAAAACAAGATTTTTTTTTAGGCTACTTGGATTGCCTCTTTAATGAAGAATTGCTCAAGAGTTTTAACAAAAAAATAATCTGTTTTTATAACAAATATCCTGTAACTACCTTGTAGGGTTGTGAAACTAAACAATTATGTTTTGCACTATTCACATGGTTGACTTGATGATTAATTTTATTAAATAGTAGGGTTTTTTAGTGTGATAAGGCTCAAAGTAAATGTTTGTCTGCCTGAACACCTGACGCCCACCAATCTATGAATACGCCCTCATAAATCCCTTGTGACGTTTTGAAAAGTAGGGACAGCAGATCTTTTATCCACAGTAAAATTTAATTCCCTCCGAGTCAGTGAAATAATGTATATATGTAATATAAAGTAATATATAAAATATAAATAGTAAAATAATCAGAAATGCACTTTGGATAGCATACTACTGTTTTACTTGGAAGATAGTAATTCCTGAAATAACACTCCAAAACAAATAAAGAGCGTCCAAGAAAAAAGTGTCACTGATCACCACACAATACTTTATATAAATGAGTACAATTCAAAATAGAAAAAAAAACGGCGCAAAGATAATCCAGAACAAAATGTGGGGAACCTAATGTCTCTTGTTGAATTGTTGCAACATACATAAACATATGTAGATACATATTTCGACATTATTAGTCCAATACGCATAGCCTTCATAAAGCCCCATATCCATATATTTAAAAAAACCTATATGTCATTGTAAGGGAGTCAAGGCGTTAAACTCCCTTTACAGGGCAGGAGACTGAACTAAGTGTGGGATTTCCTACATGTGATGAGTAAAATTCCTGATTGAACAGGGGATAAAAGGCAGGAAGTAGCTGCTTTTCACAGTCCATGTTGGAGTCTGTTAGAGGAACACAGACAACGGAGCTCCCACCTGCAGGGACCCAGGCTTGCTGACAAGAGGGTTTTGCCTGGCAACAGTGGGGAACCAAAAGCCCCACATAGCAGAGAAGCCTGCAAGGATAGGGCAAAAGATTTACTGGGAACAACAGGACTTCACCGTCTGCATCTTGAGTGCCTGGAGACGCCAGACCAGAACACACAGATAAAGACTTTCTATATTGTTCCCTGGTCTTGGTACTGTTTTATATGTTTTGGGTTAGTAACCAGTTTAACTCGCGGCCCAGTTAGAAATGGCCCGAGTAATGTTTATTTAGTTTTCCTAAAGGGAATAGGTGTTTGTTTTATGATTTATGTTTTGCCTTAAAGAGTCAGTAGCCCAAATATTTTAGTTGTTTTTGTGGAGAATAAAACTACTCATTATTATAGTTTACCCAGAAATGCATGTGTGGACTCGTATATGACCTCACCTACAGGCCGCTTCATCACAGTCATTTATGTATGTTGACACAATTAAACGAGAGACATTGGGTTCCACACATTTTCGTTCTGGATTATCTTCACTGCCTCTTTTTTGATTATGAATCATTCTCTTTTATATATTGTATGGTGTTATTTATCATGGGTGAGGCATTGAAAGGGATGCATGCATGCTAGCATATAGATTTGTTTGAAAAACACTGGTTTCCTTGGGTTCCCCATGCATACCCAAAGGGTTCCCTGCACTTTTCAGGTCATTTGAAAATTGTACCAAATACAGACAAATTTACAATGCATCTGATCTCAGACACACTATTATAGAGGTTTGGGGTTCCTTATAATGCATCTGATCTCAGACGCGCTATTAGAGAGATTTGGGGTATCTTACAATGAATCTGATATCAGACGCTATTAGAGAGGATTGGGGCTCCTTACAGTGCATCAGATCTCAGATGCGCTATTAGAGAGGGTTGGGGCTCCTTACAATGCATCGGATCTCAGACACGCTATTAGAGTGGGTTGGAGTTCCTCAGAATTTCACAATATAATTATAGGGTTGATCACCACTGATATAGATACTGTAACTGTGTGTTGGCTGGCATATATACGCTCCCTTTCATGGTTCCTTTTTATTCATGCGAATGGACTAATTGTTGTAATTATTATATAGCTTTATGTTTATGGTTACATGAATGTTAAAGTGAGTAACCATTAGGGTAATATATACCTTATGAATGTTAATTGTTTAGTTACTAAGACTAATAAGTAACCCTATACATACGTAGAGATATTGTTTCCCCTGATGAAGCCATTTGTATGACCGAACGCTTGGGACAACAAGTCTTAGCTCTGGGGTGTCCGGGAAGAGGAAAATTAAATGACAAAGTGACACACAGAGGGATCCCGAGGCATATGAAAACACAATAACGTGATCGCGGTGTCTTCCGTATAGAAGCTGATCTCCTACATGAGCATCGCCCCCCAGAGAATGGGGCAGTAAAGTCGTAATTTCAATGCGACTTTATATCGCATATTTGTGAGTGCAATACTTTTATATTTGGTATGTTAAACGGTATCATGCTACTACATGGAGCATGGGCTCTCTTCTTGTTTGCGTGTGTGTATGTATGTATGTATGTATGTATGTATGTATATATTATATATATATATATATATATATATATATATATATATATACATACAAGAATGTAATAAAAAAATTGTGGTTTATGGCTGATTTCAGGAGAGTCTCATTCTGTAACCGGTTCCAGGCACCGATAGTGTTAAATAGAAGGGGGTGAAGCTCTTTAGATCCAATTTTAAAATTGTTAAGATGACACTCATGCTTTTTAATGTATTTTCATATCAATCCTTTTACTTTTACAGACAAGCGGAAGTGTTAATTTGTGAATGGAAAAATATAGTGGTGCTTTTTGACTCCTTGTGCCATCACATTTTAATCACAGAAAGCAACTGATAACAGTATAATCAACACTCCTTTTGGATTAAAAATTCTCTCTCCCATTTACATAAACATGCTGCGTTTTATAAGGAAAGAGTGGGTATTGTTTACGCACCTTGCCACCTCCCAAATACCTTCTTACAGTACATAAATTACAGCTTACAGGTGCAGTCTCATACTATAAGACCAAAATGAACTAATGGCAGACATGGTTTATGGCTTTATGCCTAGGTCATATTTGGCTTGTTTTAACATAACATATGGTTTCCAAATATGGTTTTGAAAGATGTATTGGATATGTTTCTAATCAATGTAAATTTTAATTTGGGGACTGGTTTAGCTCCCGTATGCTCTGCCTATTGTTTGCCTTACTACGTACATGGTAAATACCTTCCTACTTTTCTACCTGGTTCTGTAACCAGGGACAAGGCATGCATAACTTTAATTAGAGTACTGTGTGGGCGGAGGAAATTAGATAAACAACAAACCCCATCAGAATCGCAATGTCAATGAAAACTCTCAAAAACACAAAACAAGCTATTAGCGCTCGTTAGTTCTCAGTAGAACTGCATAGTTTCAACACAGACTTTTCCTGCTTCTGCCATGTAAAACAAATTTAACAATTCCAAGTCAATGTGTTTCTCGCTCTTTTTTTTAATTTCTACCGCTGTTGGGTGGAATGGATTGAGATGACTCAGAGATCAAACCACTTTGGCTGTAATGAGAATGATTTATTGTACAGTTGCTTATGTTACAATATATTGGTGAAACCTCAAAGTTCATTTATGAGTAATATAAAGTTATTTTTTAGAAATACACTGTCTGGTTTTAACATTTAAATAGTTATTTGTATGTGCGTGTAATTAAACCATTAAATACACTCACAATTATGTACGCAATAATTGTATGTGTAACATGGTGTATGCATTAAAATCATCAGCCTTGGTTTGTAATAAATTTGTGGTTTTTTTTGTGTGTGATGGTACTTGTTAATGAACATTATCTGTGACCTAGTCAACATTGAAGATCTGCATACATTATACATTGCAGTTACAAATACATTGGGGACTATTTATAATGCTTCTATAATAGCTATTTCTAGTTTAGATCCATAGGTGTAACCCACACATAGATTAGCAATAAATACAAATAAATATCCAACATACAGATGTAGAAAGACTTGCTGTCCATGGCTTTGCCAGGGACAGTATCTGCCGCAAACGCTCCATGCTTCTGAACACCCTGCAAGCATGAATCCTTCGGTGTAGCGAGTCTTGCTACATCTGTATATTGTTGAGGACTTGATACAGGCTCATACCTAACGGAGGAGAAAATACTACGTACAGATGTAGCCCAACTCATTGTCTCTGTGACTGTGGCAGAAATGGCCTTCTGCCAAGGTCCTGCGTTCCCGGCTCCTTGGAAGCAGCATTTACTTTTTGGAATCTCCCGCAGATTGCCGGGAGAGAACCATGGTTGCCTGAGGTCAACACGACAATCTCACGGCTTCCTCTGTAGATGCCAAATTGCCAGGATGAAGCTCAGAAAGCAGTTCCAGTCTACTACAGAATTTGGAAGTGATCAAAGTTACAAAGCAGCTATAACATCTTAGATTACCAGAACATAACCCAAGAATTGCCAATAGCAAGTCAACGCTGATCGCCCATAAAAGACACCTCTGGTGATCTGCTCTCTGCTGCCACAGAAATACCAGCTTCCAAGGATGCAAAGCAGTGAGATTCTGTAAATCAGCTTCTTCCCTAACCCCCACAACCCCAGATATCTTAAAAATTAAACCTTTATTTTAATAAAGACGACCATTCACCAAAGCATATAAAAACAAATAGGATGGACTCCACCTTCAATGTAGTTTGCCACGGCAGACAATGATAATGAGTTCTGCAGTTTTAATTATGTGGACAAAAATGTACTATTCCTTTTTTTATATGTTCTTCCCAGAATTGCCAACTGTCCCCAATTTAGTAGGAAGTTTTTCAGATTTGTAGGTAATCTCCTTATTAAGTCTGGTCAGGCAGAGATGACGCAAATGCTTAGAGCTTCAATAAGCATATGGGGCTCCTATTTATTCTTGAGACCTTGAAACTATTATTGAATTAAAATGTAATTGGCCTTTGTCAATTGTGGGGTTCCAATTTTACTTTTCACAATCCGCCCTAGACCAGCAAATATGCACAAATACCACATATCTCAGCGTCCCGTTTATTTATACGGTAGCTAGCCCTGCCACTGACTTGTCTTTCTACACTTTTCATTCAATTTAGTAAAAGAACAAACCCAAAGATAAAGTGCGCTATCACCAGGGTATAACTAGAATATAGTGATAAGATTTAAATAGAATTATAAATAGTGCAATGAGAAAAGAACAAGTAACATACAGTACACACATATATTGTAACGTCTTCTTTTAAAAAATAATCTAAATAGTGCTTTTGTGATGATAATCGCAGCTCTGACCGGTGACAGACTGTGGGACCTATGCACTAAGCGCTGGAGAACGAAATCACCGTCCAGTTTAAATCACCATTTTTTGACAGCGTTGCTATCACGGTATGCAAAAAGCCCAGAATACCTGTGATAGCAACATTTGCAAAACCGGCGAGTAGCCGGCGACGTGATCATCGCCTCTCTTGAAAGGACTCACCCTGCGATTTCTATCAGCTGCAGGGAGAGAGCCGCCTCTCCCTGCGCAAATCTCGCCAGAGATGAAACATTTTTAATATACTGTATAATTTAATTACTAGTGTATTGTAGCAGGGGGTCTCCGGAGCAGAACCTTGTTGATTTGAGGTCCGGGGACCTCCTGCTTCTCGAGATACAGGCATTTATTCCCACGGTCTCGTGACGGTGCGGATAAAATGCATTGGAGATACCGGCACCCCATAACAGGGCCTGTATCTCGGGAAGCAAGGGGTCTCTGAAACAGAACCTCGTTGATTTGAGGTATGGAGACCTCCTGCTTTCCGGGATTCGATGAGGTTCTGCTTCGGAGACCCCTTGCTACAATACACTACTATTAAAACCCAAATAATAATTTGAACAAATTTGTTACCGTAGCGGATATCCTCTACGGTAATGAAGCTCCTGCACACTGTCTGGGGGCCTCCAAGTGGTCCCTGCCTGCATGTGTGGTCCCTGTGGGTATCTGGGGGACCTTGAATGGTTCTGGGGTTCTGGACCGTGTCTGGGGGCCCTCGGGTGGTCCTCGCGGGTAGTCCCTGGGGGTGTCTGGGGGTCCTCGGGTGGTGTCCGGGGGCCTGCGGTACCAATCCTATGCACAGAAAAAAAAATGTCCAATACTTTGAAATAAATACACCCCCATCCCCCCGCCCCTTCCCCCCAACACATACAGTACAGTAATGGGCAAAATTACTATTGTCCAGATATGGATAATAGTGCATTTGCATATTTAAAATAAAACATTAACTAGCAGAAATAAAGTAAATAAAACTTACCCCTGCCAGCCTGCCAGGATGAAGGCTGTCCTCCTCCTCCTCATCATCATCATCACCATTCATGTCCTCTGTTGCTACCAAGAATACAATAAAAACACAACCTAATGGCCCCTAATCCCTTAATCACCTTAGTGGTTAGTAACCTCTATAGTAATTAAGGTGTTAACCCACACTTCCCTACTACCCTCCCAAGGAGGCCTAACCACCCTCCCCAGGCAACTACACCCACCCTTCACCCATTCATTGGTACAGTGGGTACATCATGCTCATATAATATAGGCATGATTTGCCACTATAGCAATAAATGGTGAAGCTAAAAAAAAACAGGCCCAAAATAAAACATCGAAAAATAAACACATTACAAATGCCAATAAACCAATTGATTGGCACAGAGGGTTCAGCATGCCCATATAATATGGGCATGATTTAACACTATGGCAGTCAATGGTCAACCTAAAAAATAAACAACCACCAACAATATCCAAAGCAATCAAAACAATCACAAAATAAACAACAATAAACAAGTAAACACCACAAAATTACCAGCAATCCATTAAGCAAATACCTAATAAACACCAGAATTAACAATTAAAACACCCCAAAAAATCAATACATAAAAGAAAGCTCCAAATAAACACAATTATTAAAAAGCAAAAGAGCAAATATAAACCACAAGTAAAAAGCAAACAACAAAAAAGTAACAGAAATAAACAATTGAAAACACCACAAAAATTCCCATTAAAAATCAAAACACAAAATGAATAGCAGAAATATTTCAAAGCAAAGAACAAAAATAAATTTAAAAGAAATACAAGCAAGCATTTGCCAAAAAAGCATTGCTTGTCACTATATGTATAAATAGCCCTAAAGGCAATCAATGGGCAATAAAAATATACAATAAAAAAAACTACAATGAAAAAACCTGTAAAGATAAAATTACATACATTCAATATTTTTCTTACCTTTAGAAGCATTAAACATCCGAATCCCGGCGATTCTGCAAGCTCTCGTACCGCAACGTCATCCAAGTCAATCCAGCGCCATCCACCTTGAAGATCCGGAGCTGGTACAAAAATTCTTCTTTCTTTTATCTTCTATCACCGTCTTCTTTCTTCATCTGTCATTATTTCTTTTTCTTTAATCTTCTATCTTCATCTGTCAATCCATAGCCCCATGGTAAATCCACAACACAATGTTGTCTAATGGGCTTCTTGAGGTAAAATGAGATGTCAAGGCCTTATATGACCACATAAGTTCAAAAGGATGTGAAATCACTTTAAGGGATGATGTCACATCCTTTTGAACTAATGTAACATATCACACGGTACAGCAACCAATGGGATTGTAGACAATCCCATTGGCTGTAACACCATGTGATATAGCCATGTGGTTTTAAGGATGTGACGTACCTCCCACATCCTAAAAAAAAAAAAAAAAGAGGCGGGAACATGATACAGCGTCCAATTGGATTGGAGCTGTACCATTTGACCTGAAAATGTGAAAATGTGACACGGCCAAGTACCCGCTTCACTCACCCCCTATGCCCACAATAAAGCTACTGTTGTTCCTTAGCCCCTTCATTGTCTTAGAGGTTAGCCGCAAAGGTAATGAAGTTGCCTGTAAATGCATTTTTATTGCATGGGATTCATGCCGGGGGTCTCCATTGCTGATATTAATAGGTATCAGCTCCAGAGACTCCCGGCATCAATCCATTGCAGGAAAAATGCATTTTTTTTCTACGTCCCCTCTCGCCGCTTATCGGCAGCTTCTCACCACCTTCCTGCCGGGAGGATTGAGAGGAAATCTCTATTCTAGTGCCGTGATTAGCCTTAATGAGCTAAATCAGGGCTACTAGAATTGCACAAGTTAGAAAACCTGCGACAAGTGGCTTATCGCCGCTCGTTTGGTGTTTTTTTTTCTGGTGAAAAAAATGCCGAAATGGGCTTTTATCGCCGACTTATCGGGTCTTAGTGAATAGCAGTAGGCTTCTTTGGCAAAAAGTCCTCGATAAGTGGCTTATCGGCGCTTAGTGCATAGGCCCCTGTGTGTTTCTGTCCTGTATTGCAGAATCTTTTATTAAAGAGCCTGTGTGTATATGATCTACATACTGTAGAAGGAGGAATTAGAAGAAAGAGGCAGAGAAAGGAAGTCAGGCCATATGATCACTACTTTTTAAGCAGCAAAACATGTGAAATCTTTTTTTTTTAAATAAACCATTTCTATAGTATTAAATAATACTTACTGCATTTAAAATATATATATATTATTATTAAGCTCTTAATGCCATTTTTAATCAGTTTTAATGCATCCTTTTATTTCTATAGCAGGTTTTAGCCCACCTCCCAAGCAGCAACACTTTCCTGTTTGGATACTTTGTTGCAAATATTCCCAGCAGTTTGCGCTGTAAACTGTAACAATAGATAATGTTAACTCAGTAATATTAGGACACATTGTAGCTGCTGCGTTACACTGACTGAAGCAGCCATCATGTTAGTCACACAATCAGAATTTTGACAGATTTATAACAGCAGCACCAAACGATTGCCAGCTTAGGTAAGAATGTAGTGTTATACATCGCCACATGCTTTACGTATAAAAAGAAAAGAAAAAACAAAAGAAACAAAAAGGGGGAATGTAGTATTGCTGCTGTGAAGCGGCTTCCCAGTGCTGGGGAAGGGTTTAGCTCCATTCATATGCATACGACTAATATATTTGAAAAAGGTGAAGATGGTATTTTGATTTTACAGAGTTAAATTAAGAAAAAGAACAGTGGGAACCCATCCCGCAATACTTTAAATCCCTCATCCTGTCTATCTTGGGTAGTTTGAGCCTTTTCCTTTCATTCTGAGCTCTAGTTTGATTCACTTGCATGTCTCGTGGAGGTAAAGCAGCCCTTCTCTGCACTACCGCTAGCAAAATGTTTCAATTAGCCTCTTTGTTTCCTTCAATCGAGGCCGTTTTACACATGGGGCACTAATTGACATAAATTAAACCCAGAACACACACACAAAAAGCCAAAACATCACATTTCATTTAGAACTTCAGTTAATAACAAAGTATAAATGTCAAAACAAAACCCAAACATACATGTTAGTGGACAGAACTAATCTTAAATAAGATTACTAAGCTACTGAAACCATGTTCAAAGCTGCCAAATGTCACATAGCATGTACCATAAAATCAGGATGGTGTACTTGCGCTGGTATCTGTTTAAAGGAACATGCCTTTTTAGGATGATGAGAGGAGTACAGTATCTGCCTTTACATTAGCTGTGATTGCACGGAAGAACAAATAGAGGTGGCTCACAAGAATCATGTGTTTAAATACTAAGGTTAGGACTGGGGATATGGTTATTATTAGTGTATTTGATATGCTGTATGTATTCTCTTTTATCATTAAATAAAGATTGGTAGACAAAAATGACAACAACAAAAAAATCAAAAAAGAAGAGTAGGTTTTTACACAACCCTGACTCTTCCCATAATCCTGTAGGAACAAACCTTTTTCCGGTGTCTTAGAGAGAAAACCGAGGTTGTACAGCACTGATACAAAGGCCAAGACCAAGAAAACAAGCCTGAGAAAGATCCACTGTTGAAACATAATACTGGACCCCCACAGGCATGTAATCAATCAATAAACACCTATCAGTGTTGAAAGATTTCCCCTACTTTCAGCAGTTGGAGTCTAACTTGTATAATGAGGTCTCAGGTAACAGCAAGCCGTTTATATTTACAGTATATTGCATTTTCTTCTATAGCACTGACAATGTACGCCGCACTGCACATACAATTTTGCAGGCACAATGGGGTTGATTCAATAAAGTGCAATAGGGCCGATCAGAGCACTACCACAACTGAAGTCAATGGTAGTTTCCGTGCAATAATGACCCGTCCCTCGATCTCTACTACCTCAGTTTAATTAATAAAGCCCAGTGAAGAGTGCACAATCTGAACTTTGGTTTCTGAGACACAGGGAGATAAAAGTGACTCGCCAAGATCAAATGGTGAGCTGAACCTGGGATCATTCAAAGGGACCGTTCTTAGCACTGAGCTACTCAACCAGCACTATTCTCATGTACAATATCTGCTGATAAACATGAATATTATAGTTACTGTGGGCTGAAGACACTACTTCTTTAATATTCATTTAGCACCAAGGCCCAGATCCACAACGCTCCATTAAGTGACTTAATGTCACATTAAGGTAACTTAACGTCTCATTACACCTTACCACATATCTTTATAGGTCGAGAACTTAACATTAAGTCATGCTTTCTCTAGGAAAGAGCATTGCGTTAATTATAATGGCCTTTGGTAATAATGAGATTAGGCGTTCCCCCTAATATATTGCATATTCACTAAAGGCCAATAAGGTCACGGTGGGGGGATATATAATGTTATGTTAATTAAGTCATGCCAAAACATGTTGTTAGTCTCATCCTGCCCCTGATCTACGGCTTTTTCTGGAGAGGAGTGAGGGAAAGAGCCCATTGTATGAATGTATATCATTATTTATATACAATATGTACAATACAGTACAGGGAATTATAATAATAAGGTATAAGTCCATCGACTTATATACCTCCCAAAACATTTCTCTTTACCACCTGTGAACGCAGCTGGGATATATATATATATATATATATATATATATATATATATATATATATATATATATATAAAATATGTGAATGTTGTGTTATCTGAGAGAATAATGTCACAGGCTATATCTTTTTTTTTTTTCAACTTTGAATTTTTTATTGGAAATTGCGAGTACAACCAATGTAACACAGCCCGTTGTAACGGATCCAATTTTTTCAATCACATGTATAAACTCTACTAATACACATCTACTGCAATCTTTACAAACAGGACGGGACAAACTTGACAAGGGGACAGGGGTGGAGGGTAGTGACGGGGGGGGGGAAGGTGGGGGAAGAGCGGCTGGTGGATCATGTCTCTGCTCGTTCCACAGGCTATATCTTTAACTATATCCTTTACATAATGCCAAACAGCGTTTGTACGCTGTTTTTCACGTGACGTGCTGTACCTTTGTAACAAATGCAAATCATCCTGTGAGTATTTTTCTGATTTCACACCACAACACAGTGCGCTGAATCAGCGAGTACTGAACAATCCTACAGGGAGCTGGCTCATTAACGCTTTTTCTAGTTCACCAATAAGCCGAGCAATGCTGCTCCGATCAAGAGATCGTTTTCATAGCCATTCTCCTGCAGGCTCACAGCTGAGCCTGTTACGCAATCCACTGCCTACTATGGGATTTCTGAGATAATAGGACAACGTAAAACTCTCTTAAAGAGGCAGTGTGACTGCTTTCCAGCAAATCCTACAAGAGCATAGTTCAGCTCAAACCCCTTAGCTTGCCAGAGAGGCCTCCAATGCTTAGTTAAAGAGGCACTCCAAGTGACATGTTGTTGTTTTTCTTAATATGTTTGAAGCAGGGGGATCTGCTGAACCGCGTTGATCTCAGCTCTGGGGACTCCCTGCTTTCTGAGATCCTTACCTCCGTAGGGGGTGCTGGTAACAGCTCCAGCTGATAGTTGGGGTGATCAAAATGGCGGCTTAAATCTCCTGCATCATGCGGGCCAATAGGAAGCCGTGACGTCATCCCTTGTGTCTTCCTATTGGCCCACGTGATGCGCGGAGCTTTAAACAGCAGAGAGATGGCGTTTCCGGAGGTATCTCGGGAAGCAGGGGGTCCCCGGAGCTAAAATCAAAGTGGTCCAGCTCTGGAGACTCCTTGCTTCAATCCTATTTAAAATAAATAAGTAAACATGGCGCTTGGTGTGCTCCTTTAAAGCAGCGTCTGTTCTTTAAGATTATGTGTGTCTGTTTTTAAACATTTGTATAAAGGGCAGTTAAAAGGCTTCATATATATAGATGCTCAGTATTAGTATACAATTGAGTATCCTGTATACTTGAAACAAACATGAAATAATGTTTTAGGCAAAATTAACAGGCTTTGTAATTTTCAGTAAATCAATGTTGCCTGCTACGCTTCAGATCATTAGCATATTACAGTGAATAAGTGGATTTATACCTGCAATCCTTATCTAGTTATTCTCATGTTAACAGCAGGAATTAAATCACGCCAGATTATTGACATATCATCTATAAATGATTAAGTAAAATCAAATAGATTTTGATTACCTTCAGCTGGATAATCTATTTGAGGATTAAAACTGTTCACTATGTATTTCACTATGTATAGACCATTGCTATCCTGCCACCGCACTCTCCAGGGCTTGGTGCGTCTGCAGCACGTTACATATTCATTAATTCAGTGTTGTGCGGGCCTCCTAGACATTGCACTGTTCACGCTGGAGAGGCCTTCAATGCTCTACTAATCCTTTCCACCACATGTTTCTATGTTGAAACTGAAAGGCGGCCATTATGTTAGTCACACAATCAGGCTTTTGACAGATTTATAACAGGAGCACCACACGATTACCAGCTTAGGTAAGAATGTAAAATGATACAATGTCACACGCGTTACATATACAAATAAGAAAAGAAAGGGGGGAAGCAGGATTGCTGCTTTTTAATTGAATCTTAGAGGAACAATCTCATTATTTTCCTCCTGTAATACCAACTTCTCTCCTCCTGTAAAACCAATTTCTCTCCTCCTGTAAAACCAACTTCTCTCCTCCTGTAAAACCAACTTCTCTCCTCCTGTAAAACCAACTTCTCTCCTCCTGTAATACCTACTTCTCTCCTCCTGTAATACCAACTTCTCCCCTCCTGTAATACCAACTTCTCCCCTCCTGTAATACCAACTTCTCCCCTCCTGTAATACCAACTTCTCTTGGAAGCTTAGAAAAGATGATTCTAGACACACCCCACGTATACATCGCAAAAATGTTGTGTAATTCTGTACGTTCCCTTCTAAAGAGCTGATTACACTGCTGGTGCTACACAAAAATGAAGTACTTATGCTGCTATGTAACAAGAACAGATAAAAAAAGCTTTTAGTTGTACTATTAAGTACCACCTGTCGTAGCACACAGTTTAAGTCCAGGCTTTAACATTCTTCTCAGGCTGTGACGTTTACTGGACCAATCTGAGAAAACACATACATTTTTGTAAACGGGAAAGCTCATGTGTAATGACGCCTATGTATCATTTTTATGTCGGCTTAAAGAAAAAAAGCTACCACCACCTAAAAGGCCCGTACCGCAGGATGTCTATAACCCATACAATTTCTCGAACTCCTCTTTCAGCGTTTCCAAATATTTGTTAAGCTTTTTCCAATATTCATGTATCTAAAATGTAGAAATTGGCAACAATATTGCAAGACCGATTACACCCATTTTGGAAATCATGGGGGGAATCACCTTATCCAGGGCACGTTAATGGCTGCAGTAGCAGCTGCTACATGTATTTATTCTACATGAGCTTTGAAGAGAGTGGTTCTTCAAGTACCCGTGTAGGCAAATGGATAACAAACATCACTTGATGTGAAGCTAAATAAAAGCTTGTGTGTCCTCTGACTTGAATGATTACTTTAAATGTTCATACATTATAATGAGAAGTTCAAAAGCTCCACACTGGCATCTTATCCGTGAGGAGCAGGGCGGTGTTATATAGTGAACAATACAAAAATCTGTTCTAATGCCAAAGGACTACTGCCCCATCGCTTTTATTTACCCTTTGCTTTCAGCTGTGACTTTTTCCTTCATGTAACATAAATACCTACAGTATCATCGGAATACTTTGCTTTCATGTGATGTTCTCAAACATTGCAAGGTTTGGTTTTCTAACACATGTTTTACAATTATGTTTACCGTAAGAAAAAGTTATTTAGAAATGTTTGTCAAACGATTTAGAACATCTCTGTCAGGAACACTTTTTTCTTTTTGTTTACGTTGTGGAGTCTAGGGTTTATATTACTACTATGGAATACCTGATGTAAAAATAAAACTTTCCACTACAACAAAGTCCCTCCCGCTACCTCCCTCCCCCCCCCCTCAAGAAATCCCCCCTCAAGAATATTGCTGAATGAAGAGAATGGATATAAAATGTATTAACCACACACAGCAAGGGATTCTGGGAGTGCGAAAATCAGCCACATAGTCTCTAACACACTGTAGTGAGGATCCATAAAACTAAAACTGTTTATAAGTCAGTAGGTACAGTATGGCCATTTCATGGGTACTGTAGAAAACATTTAGGATATCACATGGAACTGGTTATACATGATTATCTTTAGCTCACAGCTGAACTGGGTGCGATTGCGCCGTTGAAATGTGAGGAAAATGTGGCCACAATTTGATACATAATTAGAATATGCTACTTCATATGAAATCATTGCTAACATCATATGCAAGTGAGGCAAAATCCTGAAATCTTGGTAAACGGACATCTACAGACACATTTGCTAAAAACTCTGCTACTACCATGACCTAACATAGAGCATGATACCTCACTGATTATATCTCCAGCAATGAGCAGAAACAAATTATAATAATCTAAGTGATTGATAGTGCATATAGTTTGCTGGGTACAAATATAAAAGGTCCCCTATTGTTTCAATTACCACTACATACTATAGAGAAAAAAAAAGAAGTTAAAACAACCTTTAAAAAAATCAAAGTTATTCAAAGATCAAAAATGAATGAGTCATTGAAAGATGGGACAGCATTTACAAAGAATAAAAAGGTCATAAAGGAAGCAGTCATTTCTGCTCTTTTTCCACAAAGCAGGCAGACAAGCCAAACCCTCACCCCCCCCCCCCCCCCACTCCCTCCCCGACACACTCGCACACACATGTAAATTATTAAGGCATTCGAACTGTTACTGTTTACAAAGAAATATTTTTGTGGTTCCTGAGGATGTGATGTTTCTAAATTTGGAAACGGAGCTGTGGAATGGCTAACTTAAAAGGCAGTATTTTCCGCGACGCACCTCTCATTCAGCTTTTTCCGACAAGGAATGCATTTTATTTGCTAATACGGAGCGCTATGCATGTACAGTATCTACAACAGTGCTGTTGTTGCATCGCATGAGCAAAACATATATGCTTGTTCCATACTGTATGTCCCAGCTTAAACTGGTTGGTACTAGTTCCAGAGCATACTAGCACATACATAGCACATGCTTTGCAGGAGGTGGTTGAGGCGTGATGGTATTATAGGGAAAAACTGTACCCCTATTTATTTTATTTATAGACTCGCCATTTACAGGAAAGAGAATTTTAGAGAAACTGTATCCTTTTCCTTTTTTTAGAGCATACATATAGTATAAAGATTGTTGAAATAAGGTTCAGAGAGCAATGCCTCAATTTTAAATAAAGTGTAGCAAGACTTACTGTCCCCTGTGTCACGGATCAAAAAACAAACAACCGCAGTGCTGGGTACAGTGTCTGATGCGATCGCACCGCCCATGGGGGAGGTTCATAGTTCCGGATAGAACCCCCCTGCAGCGTCAGTCTGTCAGGGTCATGATTGTCCCGGTCGCGGGACCAGGCCGCAGGCACGCAAACCTTAAGCGCACAACACTCATCGTGAAAAATGTAATAAACTATGTTTATATATAAGGTGTTTCAAGGTTATGCGTACATCAAGGTAGATTAATCAAGCATAGAGCCACAGAGTGGCAGCCACCAGCGTCTGCAACCAGGAACCACCAGAGCTTCACTCTCCCCTCCACCCACAGGTAGGCGAAACGCCAGACAACTGATGACTCCGCCACACTGATTCCCTGAAGAAGTGGCCTGTTGAGCTACGAAACGCCGCGTAGCAGAGATACCATTCAACCTATATACTTTTATTATTCATATTCCAAGGTGTATTTTATTGTTGTCAAACGGTTTGCTGAACACCGAGTTGATTTCCTCTTCTGCGCATGTGCCGCGCTGTTGCCTGCCTCTGTGGTTGCCAAGTGAGGTCTGAATCATTACTGGCAGACGCTGTTACTCAAAGCAGAGTGGGCGCTCTGACGTCACAGAAGGGCCCGCGGGACCACGCCGTCACGCTACCTGACTGATCGGGAGGCACAGTGAGGTCTGCGGGGTAGCCTGTGTGCTACTTGCGAGCAAAGGGCAACCACTCCCCAGGGTCCACTAGGCGTGTTGACGCTGTTTGCAGGACAATGAGACTGTGGCGGAGTCATCAGTTGTCTGGCGTTTCGCCTACCTGTGGGTGGAGGGGAGAGTGAAGCTCTGGTGGTTCCTGGTTGCAGACGCTGGTGGCTGCCACTCTGTGGCTCTATGCTTGATTAATCTATTTTGATGTACGCATAACCTTGAAACACCTTATATATAAATATATTTTATTACATTTTTCATGATGAGTGTTGTGCGCTTTTTTTGTTTTTTTGTTACTAGATTCTAGGGTCTTGGGCTACCCTTTACACAGCAGCAGACGCTTATCTACATTGGTATATATTTATTTACCTTTTCCACATGGTGGGGTGTGTTTTTTTTATTTAAATTGACATCACAATTAACACTTTGTATTAAGTATATATTTTAGTGCGCACTTATTTAATTTTTCTATTCACGCAAACCTAAAGGTTTGCTACATCTGTAAATGTAATTTTCCAATCAAGCATATGACCACTGCAATTTTTTTTGCAGGTGATGATACTTCTCACTGGCCCAGCATACACTGAAGAGCCTGTCCAAGTCTCACACCGGTTTCTCTGGACCCCTTCAAAGCCTATCAACATCATATAGTGTTTGAACAGCATGAACATGATGCTTGAACATGCAAATGAGAACATTACGTGGAATATATTTGCACCTTGATCCAAAAAGACGTTTCTATTGAGTCAATGTGCGTTGTAAGAAAGTTATTCATCATGTTTGTTAGATATTTAGTCACTCCAAGCCTGGTTGAATTAATCATTGTAAACAAAGAGAGTAAAACATTATTGCTTACAGGCTCCTACTTATTGTATTGCATCAAACATCTCCCCTTAATCGCTTACTTTACCAATAGGAAACAATGCAAAGTGCCTTACACCAACGCTAAAAAAACAACAAGAGATGAGACAGGAGTTGGCAGTGCTTTATACACTTGTAACCTCTCTGTAACCTCTCTTTACTTTACCTCAGACTATAGAACCTATCACTGCGGTTGGGGACTGAGTCCTATAAATTGGGGGTTTAAATCTTATAGTGGGTGGTATACAGAGTGGGAGGCAGGAGTTATTAGACACAACACAACTGTAAGGAATTATGACAAACTTTATAATTCTATATCTATAACTTTGAACAGGGATACACACAGTGCCACAAAACTCATGTGACCCTAATGATCAGGACCACCACATAACCACACGGTATTCCTACAATCCTACTAAAGGTTATTAACGCTGTGCCTCTGATTTTTTATATTACAGTCACTGCAACCGAGTTCACATACCCTGTTGATCAGACAGGGTAGTTGCACAATAACACTTTTGTTTGAGCTCTTGTTTCAAAAAGTACTACATGCTGACCTGTGCTTCTTACAGTAAATGTGAAAACATAACGTTTGTTCCAGTGCAAGGGAATCTCTTTATTTCCTCTGGGCTGAGAGCACTCTGGGTCTTTCCTCATGGGCTGTCTGAATCCTGATCCTTTTCCTCCGGGCTGGGCAGGGCTCACTGAGGTGGGTCACTTTGCTTTTATACTGGCCAGCAACTCCACCAGTCTCCTCACTCCATGGATCTGTCAGGCACTTGCAGAGTACATTTGCAAGCAAACTCACACTCCTTAACTCCATCCAGCTCTGAGAATCACAAGATGGCTGCCCCCCCCGACTCAATGTTCCCCTCTCTCATTGGCTGATCCCAGTCACATGTCCATTAGAGAGAGTGTGCAAAATAGTGAAGCGCAAACCCTATACAAATAGCTAAATCAAATGATTAAATACAAATTAATACCACCAATGGAGATGCTGCTGGTGTAAGGATTAGGCAACCCCTCAGAGAACGATACAGAAGCACTCAAAGCGCAAAACTTCCACTGGTTGTATTGACGGTGATCACACAGGGAATCTGGAGGCAGGAATTCTCAGGATGATATATAAAGAGAGAAAAAAAGAGAATATAGTGCAACACAATTTAATAAACATAAAATTAGAGCAAAGAAGCTCAGGCCACTTTTCTCAAAATCGGCGATATCGGCGAACACAGGGGGCTTGGTCTAAGACTAGGACTGGATCCCTATTGGCCGCCGAGGTTGATGACATCATCCGCCACCCGAACCCGGAAGGAGGCAGCGTGAGGAAGTGTTGGATTATTTACACAGACTCCAGTCACTCCAGTTGATCGGCTGTACATCACTGCAGGACCCAGAGTGGTCAAATCGCCTTATTTATATCTACAGTATGGGAGTGGCCTGAGCTTCTTTGCTCTAATTTTATGTTTATTAAATTGTGTTGCACTATATTCTCTTTTTCTCTCTCTTTTTTTCTCTCTTTGTATATCATCCTGAGAATTCCTGCCTCCAGATTCCCTGTGTGATCACTGTCAATACAACCAGTGGAAGTTTTGCGCTTTGAGTGCTTCTGTAGCGTTCCAATAGAGAGAATACCTATTAAAGGGGCAATGTCTTTTATAGCAGAACAGTTAAAGGGGCAATGTCCTGTGCTGCTTGCAGGCACCGGGCGTTACACACTGCCACATGAGTTTGTCACGTTTTAGTTTCCATCTTTAACACGTATTGTCTTTAATCCTGATGCATAAAGCAGTCGGAAGAGATAAAACCGAGTAACGAAATACAGAGACAGCAATTCTGTTTTGTCTGTTTGAAATTTCCAGTCTGACCTTGCTCATCATGATTGGCCCCCATAAAACCCTTTAATTTTTTTAGAAATATCATTTTTTAAGAACTGCTCATATACAGTACTTGTGTACTGGTATTTGAAAAGTACAAGATAAGAACCACTTTGTCCACCTATTCTGCCTATGTCCCTATGAGCTGTTAAACCTCAGTTGCTATTATGATGTTTTTTGCTTTCTTTATTTAGGATAGCCTTGTAATTATCCCAAGCATTTTTTAATTATCTTATTACTGTATTAGCTTCTATCTCCACTGTATAGAGTCTGTTCCATGGATAGATACTTAAAACACACCCCTTAATTTTCAAGTTTCAGCTCTGGTGGTTTATTAAATAGTAAGGCATACAGAAATTAATACATACCATGTATACAACTATCTCATGTGATTCAGATAACGCCTATCAAATTGATTTTAACACTGAAATAGCCAGTCTTAGTCTGATTACAGTATGTACACACACACACACACACACACACACGTGTGTATGTGGAGTTTTGCATACCTGCACATAAATCACATGTAAACTACTGAACAGCTGTCACCTCTTTGGCCACCAACTACAAGGTTAAGTATACTAGCAAAAATAACACAATTACAGGTGGGAGTGAGTAATGCAAGTCAGAGTTCAAAGAAATGTCACGTATTCCTAAAAGTCCAATAACTTCTATTCACTGGGGACATTGTATTCATGGAATATGTGACTGAAGAGGGGAGAAGGATTTAAAGCAGCCATCACACAAACTCTTCAACCCCTAACCACCTTAACTCCTCTAACATTAATAACACACTGTTTACACTATATTTGCCTTGTAAATGCATCCAAATGGGTCCCTAGGGCAATACAATTCATTCTCGGCTCACCTGCGGTTCAAACGTGATGTCGTCAAACATGATTAAGTGTCACTGTGATCTTCCATGAACTATACTACAGTACTACGGCACATTTGGCAAATCTCAAATGCATCTGCTGTCTGTCGTTATAGGAATAGCTCATGTGCATTAAGCAAAGGTACACCATAGATAATAGGTCCCTGTGGAAGAGACAATAATCACTTGTAGAATGCGCGGCAGTGTTTGGAGAGCAGTATTCTGACTTCTCCTACGTACACACCCCTCATCTCACAATGCTAGAGAAGCTGGGAACACAGCGGTTAGACTCCACACGTGTCTAGGACACTCAATTGAAATGAAAAAAAATGTATCCCTTTTCATTCAACTTTCTCCAGGATAAAAATTCTCCCACCCAGTGTAAGCCAAAGGAAGATATCTCCCTGATTTCCCTTTCAACTGTATAAGATTTTCAGAGTTATTGTAGTTGGATTAGTCCTGGAGAGATGTATATGTATTTCAGGCTGTGATGCATCTTAATTGATCAACATGGGAGTTCTTTTTAGATATGGTTGTACATGAACGTATACGTTTTTATATATTGGCAAGTATGACCAGCAATAGAGCTAACTATCCTTTCTTTATACGTGTCACACATCCACTCTCAGAAAGGAGAAAAGATTAACATTCTTGTTGCCAGGACTATACATTTCTGAACCAATCTGCACGGGTTTTTATTCAATTGCGATAGTGACAATTGGAGCACGATCGAATGGAAACTATTTGTGATCACATTTTATAGTAGAAAACATTAAAAGCAACCATACCAAATGTAACCTGAATTTTCATTCCACCTTTTAAGATCTATATGCACAGGGCTTAAAAATATCGTTGTGATTCACCAGTCTAGCAAAAATGTCACTCGTCAAACACAAGAGGCATGAGCGCTGAAAAGACTGCATGCGTGCAGAAGAACCACATAGGCGGCAGAGCTGCTCTGATTCCTCAAGTCACATCCCACAATACCTTGCGTTGCACTATGCAATGCAAGGTGGGATGCTATTTCAGTAAGAAAAGTAGCAACAGCTCTGCCACCAATCTTTTATCACTAATTGTTTACACTTTCAATGTTTTAGGAGTCCAGATCATAAAGAAAGAGCAGAAAAAAAGGGGGAAAGCAGCGCACAACCAGGGGAGTAGGGTTCAAAACAAAAAAGTTGTTTTGAATCATAAGTACAAAAAGGAGGTACACAGCTCCCTTACGCGTTTTGTATACTTCTGTACTTTATCAATCCTTGATAAAGTACAGAAGTGTATGAAACGCGTAGGAGAGCTGTGTACCTCCTTTTTTTAAACTTAGGATTCAATAAAACTTTCTTGTTTTGGACCCTACTCCCCTGGTTGTGCGCTGCTTTTTCCCTTTTTTTCCTTCATTGACGTTACCACAGCAGCTGGCACGCCACAGAAAGGCCTCAAGAAGTGGGTCATTTATTTCAAGACGAATGTGAGTACCTTACTGAGTGAGGATTATATTGAAGACACCCCCAATGAGGTTTTAGATGAGTGTGAAGTACCTCACTCTCTCAACCTTCAGGGGATATTTGTTACACTGAAATCAAGTTATCATCTCAGGATTTTGAATTTATTATCCATTTTCCCACTATGGAGTTCTGTGTTTATATACAAATTAAATATTGAATAAGATCCAATTTCTTGAGCACCCTAATACCCTTTGTACTATTGAAAGAGAGTATTTATATTTGTAATGCACCTGTTATGTGCAGGTTGTTTAGCGGCAATTCAGTGTGGGTAAATGTCAACCTCAGGGGTTAATACTCTGTGTGAGTATAGTGTAGGTAGCAGAAGGTAGTATATATCTGACTTAGAAGACATCACTAAGCTATCTCATAACAGCCAAGACACTGGCAGATTGCTTACTTCACGATTTATTAACTAGGACAACTGTACACAAAAACTTCCTAGTAGAGTTGTACACATGTACTGTAATTACATGTGCTTTGTGCATATTTCACAATTTCCTCCTCAATTATGCACTTTTAGCCAAATTATAGAGAAATGGGTGAATGTGCAAAAATTGAATATTTTTGCTAGATCACTTCAAAATGTTGCATCTTTTGCCAGAAAATAGTAAAAATAGAACTATGTACAGTGTACAGGCACACCCCGCATTAACGTACGCAATGGGTCCAGAGCATGTATGTAAAGTGAAAATATAGTTAAAGTGAAGCACTACCTTTTTCCCACTTATTAATGCATGTACTGTACTGCAACCGTCATATACGTGCATAACTGATGTAAATAGCGCATTTGTAACAGGCTCTATAGTCTCTATAGTCTCCCTGCGTACGCACAGCTTCGGTACAGGTAGGGAGCCAGGACATGCTGACAGGCGGATGCGCGAGCTGCCGTTTGCCTATAGGATGATATGTCCTTGCTCGCGAGTGTACTTAAAGTGAGTGTCCTTAAACCGGGGTATGCCTGTATATATGATCTATTAAGCTGTGTCAATGTGTTCAAATTTGCTTGCTACGTTTTTAACAAAACAAAAATTAGCAGATTTCGTCAGCTTCGCCAATTTCTGTAAAATAAATCACACATCTCTGCTTCCTAGTATTCCTATCTTATGCTACAGTAGTAGTAGCCATTACAGTGGAGCTTGGGCTCACGCATCGATTCTGCAGCTTGCAGATCTCTGTTCTGTTCTGTGAAGTTTTCATAAGATGGCTGCAGTCTCCTGAGAATCCTGTTAGACTGTGCTGTCCAATCAGCAGCAGAGTGGTCATGCCCATACTTAACATGGCTGCAACGCTACAACATGACGTTTATTGCTGCTTTGTTTTGCTACAACCATTATTTACAATTATCTTTGGTTTCTACACATTATTTCATTTCCTTTGAGCATAAGCACTCAACATTGGATTGTAATCGGTTCACGACTAAATATTCAGTGAGCAGTTCTACAGTATGTTAAAAAAAAAAAATATTATTATTATGGCATCGCACTAAAGAGTTTGCAACCTCACAGAGAAGAGAATAATAAAATAACAATTGGCACTAATACTCACAGCTGTTTACAACATTTTGATATGTGTAAAGATTGCCTGGCCCCGATTTTGCTTGGCAAAAAATGACTCTTGTCAATGTTTCTAACCTCACAGTTGATGTATTCAGTGTACATGTCATATTAATGTTCGGAATGGAATCTACTAATACTGCTGTGCATTAGGATTCAGCTCCATTGACCCTGTTTTTGCAGTGATGGAATGTTTTTCATTGCTATTACCTAATATTGCTATTTATGATAATAAACATGTGGCCACGATGGAATTTATCTTCCTTTCTTCTGCATTACAAATTATGCCCCGAGGGCTTTTTTTCTCTCTCCCCTAAATTAGACTTTTAAACAAAGAGTCACGCAATCCAGCTTTTGCAATGGCTTTTATTGTGGTATTTATAAATATTTTTGTCTGCCCTTCCTACAGTTCAGTAACCCAATTATTCCCTTATGCTCATTAACCCCTTGAGTGCAGGAGCGGTCTAAATGCAGAGCAAGGCTTTGAAGCCGCCCTCTGGCACTGTGCGGGTTGTGCCATTTAAAATCAACCAGTTAGGTTTTCTATGCTTCGCTCACTTTCACATCACAAGAGAACCATTTTCTCCTTGTTTAATGACATCTATAACAAAAGTACAGTGACAGCCTGTGGGAACAACGCGGGTGACTACACGTGCTGCTGTACCTGTTGCTCACAGGAGGCCTAAGCCTCCACCGCTGGGAGCCTGGGGTGAGCTCTTTCGCCTTATCAGTGCAGCGCCTCCACCTATGAGGGATCCCAGCATTGGCGGAATAACCCCACACAGGAACCAATCACAGTAATGAATAATACACACAGGGTATATAACTAATGTTTACTGAATACACATGTAATAACAATAATAACTGTAACACCCAGGGTACATCCAATACGCCAACACGTGGTGGTTCCCCCAAAGTACTGAGGGTGCGGTGGCACCAATACCCCTGGTGTCCTTCCCAGCAAGTCCCACCCAAGTGTGAGGTAGTGCTACCCCCTGTGGATGTAGGTGCACGTTGGGTACATGCCTGTTTACTCCAGTATCCAGGTGCTGCTTGACGTGGTAAGTGGAGCGGATTCCACGTAGCGGGGCCCCTGACACAAATCCTCTCACTCGTTAGGATCATGATCTGACTCGTGCGGCGAGCTCCAGCTAGAGTGTCTTGCCTGTATGTCTATTGAGTCATATGGCTTGGTCCCACGTCACAGGGTGCAGCTTGGCTGTCCGGTCACCAACGCAGCACTAACACACTGATCTGGAATAAAGGAAGCGTCCCTAACTGGGGCCTTCCCTACACTTATCTAGGTTGACTCCGGGCCTAGCTGGGGCCTAAGGGGTGGGCAAAGCCTAGGCCTAGTCTAGGAGACACTGCTTCCTGGACACTACCTGTTGTCTTGCAGCCTCTCCGTCTGACTGATTCTTGGGTTCTCTGGCCACGGGGGATATCCTGTCCCTTCTCCCTAGAGCCCTATTGGCTGGGACTGCCCCATGTGATTATCCCACCCCCAGAGGATCCTGGGACTTGTAGTCCCGTGCTGTGTTTGCGGAGCCAACCCAAGATGGCCGCCACATTCCTCTCTCTGCACATGCGCGCCTCGTCGTTCTATGCATGCGCTATGCACAAAATGGCCACCCCACACGCCCGTTCGGCGCTGAGCTCCGGTAGGCATTCTAGCAGTTCCTCCTCACCGGAGGTAAGGAGGGGGACTCTGCTACACATCCATAGTGAACAATGGCTGCTTTGTTGCTGTCCGCTGTTTAGTTTTAAAAGTCCTCTGATGTATGCAATTAACGAACTCTTATACGGAGTCAACTGCACACTTTAATGACTCAGCCTCTATAAGCCACATATAGTGTAGTTGCAATGGGAAGAAACCAAACGGTCTCTCTTTCATAATTTACCAGAAAGAAATAGATATTATGTAAAATAATAAATATTACAAATATCTATAAATATGTATCTCTCTCTCAATATCTATATATATGGGAAGAAACCACACGGTCTCCCTTTCATAATTAACCAGAAAGTATTCTTAAGTACAGAAATGTGTTAGTAAAAGTGTTTATGCCTTCCCAGTTAGCATCTCAGCCCCATCCTTAAAAAATAATAATCATTATATGATGTTGATCCCTTCATGATTATATATATATATATATTCTACATTTTGATCCTAAGTCTTATAACAAAGACGTACTTTCGGTTGTATTTTTTTATCAAAAAATTATTCAAGGCTGCTAACCCCATCAAGGTAAACTCCATTTAGTCGGTACCTACCCCAAATGCATATTATTTCTTATGGTTTTGTGGACTAAACATCGTGAAATATGTGAAAGTGCTTAAAGGGTTAAATAAATGAAGCATTTATGATATCCGTGATTCAGTGCAATTAAAACTGGCAAAAAAACAAAACAGAAATAAAATACCCTTAGCAGTATGAAGAACAAAGGAGTGCACACGTTCCTTAATGAAAAGTAATAATGAGAAAAAAGTAATAATAACCTAAGAACTTGTGAACTCACAATTTTTTAATTAATGTAACCCTTTAGATACTTTTACATATTTCACTTTTTTTAGTCCCCAAGACAATAAGAAATAATATATATGTAGGGTGGGTACCAACTAAATGGAGTTTATCTTGACGGGGTTAGCAGGCTTAAAATGTTTTTTAATAAAGGATGTAACTACTGTAAATGACTCTTTTGTTATAAGACGTAGAATCAAAATGGAGAATTTCCCTCATACATTCCAACACAATGCACTGAACACACCAATAACTCAGGACTACGAAAATGCCTTCCAGTTGATCTGAAAATATATCCTGAGCCAGACCTGAAACTATAAAAATCACACACACACACACACACACACACACACACACACGCACGCACGCACGCACGCACGCACACACACACACACACACACACACACACACACCCCCACACACACACACACACACACACACACACACACACACACACACACACACACATCACTATACACACACACACACATCACTATACACACACACACACACACACACACACACACACACACACACACACACACACACACACACACACACACACACACACACACACACATATATACACACACACACACACACACACACACACACATACACATACACATATATACACACACACACACACACACACACACACACACACACATTCATACTGTGGATGGGTATAGAGATATAGAAATATATATTATGTAAAATAAGACATATTACAAATATCTATAAATATGTACGTGTATATATATAGATTTTTTTTTTTCAAAGCACATCTGTGTATCCCAATAAAGCCATGCCGTTAAGATTTTGTAGCACGTTTCATAAATATCATTCAGATGTTTGTTAGTACTTGTTAGACTGTTGGACCTTTATAATCAATTGTATTAATACTTTAATTGCCTGGCAGTTGCCTTGATATATGTTGGTGAAATTACTTGTAGCCTACTAAGTAACCAGCTCAATTGAATTAAACATAATTTGAAAGGCATAGTTTCAGATGTAAATAATTAGTACATTCTTAAGGGAGGCCTAGAGGAAATTCGCAAATCTCCACTGCTGGGAAATGGTGGGTCACTCGAGGACAGCAATATACGTTTATTATCTCACAATATATACACATATAGCATATAACATCCTAGTTCCCCAGATAACGCAACATATTCCATTATATGCAAAGTATCACAGAGTTTTCATCGTATTCAATGGTAGTGCTGGTGCAGAATATCACAATACAGATGTAGTCCAACTTTGTCCGCGGCAAACTCCCATCACAGTGATAGTGTACCGTTGTTTGCAATGCAGCCGTGCAGCTGGTCTTCCTTTATCACCTTCTGGCTCCAAGTAAGGTTAGTGGGGCCTACATCTGTATATACCACCATCATGCACCAGATTCACCATTTACAAATATTGCTGTACAAATGACTCAGAGTACAAAATATTCACACACACACCTTCATTCACATTCGCAGTCAACTTAGGACATGTGTGGCTGCCCAAAAACTCACAAAGGTGTGACCCAAAAATGTCTTGTGAGCTCTTTTGAGAAATTTGGCATGGTTTTGTGAAAGTTTGTGAAAATGTATCAGTTTTGCAGATATTTGAAAGGGGAAAAAAAGAAGGATTCTGCATTTTTGACCCTGTAAAGCCTTGATAGCCTTGCTTAATATTTCATGGTTTCACAAATGACTTTCAAAATTCAAGGCAACTCTTGCCAAGTGAACCAAGACATGTTTGCACATCTCATATGACAACACACTTGTTTGGCTATTTTAACCTGTGTTCAATTCGAAATGTACTGTACACAAAAAAAGGGAAAAACAAGAGGGCTTCAAAGCTTCGCTAAACTGAATGCATATTATAATATCACAAGTGAAAAAACTACTTTTTCGAAAGGGAAAAGGAAAAGATGCAGGTAAAATGTTCATAAAACCTGCAATACTGCTATAGTAATATGGCATTCAGTGCAGACAATTTGTGATATAGTGATATGCTCATTGACCTAAGGATGAAGTATGTTCTGTCAATGTTAGAAAGAGGGCTAAATAGCACAGTGTTGTTAACCCAAAAGAGCTTGGTACAAGACTTACCATGAAAAGTACTTTCCAAGACATTTGGATGGCTTTACTGTAACATTCACATTTTTATGGGTATAGCGAACAAAAGAAAAAAAATGACAGAGCCTAACAATCCTTGTTACGATTTAAAAACGACATGAAACCCTAGGCCCATCACTGTTGGAAATATCTGTGGTGGGTTGTAAACGCCTTAAAACTCACTTTAAAAAACAACACAACAGCCTAAAAAAGCCACTGACTCATGAGTACGAAAATGCCTTCCAGCTGATCCGAAAATTCATCCTGACCCAGACCTGAAATAATAAAAATGATGGGAAAATGTGCAATTCAGAAACCTTAAGGGAGAAGTGCTTGGATTGCATAAAAATGAGGACCAGGCAAGGTGTGTTTTCTCAGTAAAAGTCTAATTCTGACCCTCTAACCTAATATCTGTCAACATATAACAGATGACAATTAAGCGCTGCTGTCAATTAAGTCCCCTGTTGCATTGCAAGCCGTTTTTGGAATGTCCATATAATCCAGATGGATCATGACAGCATATCTGTCAAATCTCACTACATGGAAGGCAGGTTTTTGTATTCTTTCATCAGGGGAATTCATAGACTTCAATGGGGACCTACTCTCTACCGGGGTCGATACCCAGCTCCCGATCACCACAAGATGTCTGCATAGCTACAGGTATGGGTGCCAACCATCTGTAATGTCATGGCCTATTCAGTCTTTTAAAACATATAAATAGTATCTTGTGGGTGATCAGAAGACACCTGAATGTTTATAATATTAATGTCATTATTTGGTCCAAAACGTGTAGCCAGAAAATGTAAAAATTATACTGAAAGGTAACCACACAGGTATAGAGCAATTCTGATACTGAAAAGGTTAATGATACCGCTGTCAACAACTAAATAGAGTAGCAGTTGTGTCAACATAGCTGATTCTATTACAGCTAAATAATTAGCATCTTGGCAACTTTACAGGTACTTTATAATAGCCCATGTTAATACTTAAATTCATTTGATCTTTAACTGAAGCAGAAGGTACAGTACAGTGAATGAAGTTTCTAAGCAGCTGCTCTACTTATATTTTAATATTACAGTACATCATGAAATATAAAAAGACACATAATTAGCATAAGCGCATGCATCGACTGTAAGAGGGTGGGAGAAAAACATTTGAGGCAAGAAACACAGAATAGGCTGATGACATTTTTCTAAACCATTTGTGACTCTGGTCTTTCTGGCAGTGAAGGGGATAATAGTTTTTAGGTTTGCGTCCCAGATAACTCGCTGTTAAAGAGACAGGCGGAAATCTCTAACAACAAAATGTTTCCGTCTCGTCTTAGAAAAAGTCGAGAGTGTGCATAAAGTGGAAGAAAGAAGACATAAAAAAGGCAGCAGATAAGCATGCTCACAGAGATAGGGAACTTGGAGACATAATCTTTTACAGATAATAGAGGCAAGATGAAAAAAAAGGAGCACTTGTTGAAGGCTAATCGCATGATGGGTTACAGAGATAGGAGAACAGTGGGGTCCCCGAAGCATTATGGGTACAATCAGAAGGAAGATGACAACCAGCCCATTCAGCATTTGATAAACACACTGAAAGCTTTGCACTTCATTTCATGGGAAACGGAAAACAACTATAGTTTTTATCTCTCTCTCTTTTTTTTTTTTTTTAGGATGAAGTGTTTTAACTATTTTAGTCCAAAAGTGCATTTACTAAAATCATTATTAAAAGAGGCCCGTATTCACAGGCAGATACAGTATAATGCAAACTAAACGTTACAGTCTATACAAGGATTTAAATAGGTCACATTATGGTATTGTGTAGGGTCTGTATGAAAGAAATAGCCTTTAATTAGTTTGCTTGTGATAGGCAGTTAATCTGGGGTTATTTTCGGTGTGTACCCCTCACTATGTATTACGTCCATTAAATACCAGTATTATAATTACTGCAGACTAGAGAGAGATAAAACAATCCCCGCAAGTTTAATAAAAGTCGTGCAGAGTGAATTTACCATTAGAATTATGGCCAATATTTACTAAGCGGTGCTATTCCATAAAATACTTTCTGCCTCGGGGAAGAGTTATATCAAATAGCACTGCCTATGGGCACATATTTTTGCCAATTTTGAAGAGTTTGGGTGTGATTTCCATAGGTTTTGTCAAATTTGTAAGGGTGGCAAACATACATATAAGCACAATTTAGAGAGAAAAAAACAAAGCGCACACATATCTCTGTGCAAAACTTAAAAAAGAAGTTTGCCAAAACCTTCCACTTTTGCGTAAATTTATTAAAATTGCGCCAAACATTTAAGAAGAAAACACCGCTTGTACACCTCTACTGTGGCATCCTTCATATATTGTGCGTAACAAAGAAAAATGGTCTCGGTACTGTTATTTTGCGAAAGTAGAATAACATCTAATTTATTATTAATAAAAAAACAACACATTTCACCTTGAACAGGCTTTCCCAAGGGCACAGCTTTGTACATCTCTACTGTGGACCACTCTATGTATTGTGCTTATTGAGACCCTAAGCATCAGGTGCATTAAGCCACAATGTTTTGTTTGTGCTCTTATTGGTGGCATTAGGTGACCAACAGGAAGTGCAGTGAAGTATTTCAAAGCATCCTCACTTTGCAGAAATATTACCAGAGCTTCTCAGGCCCAAGGCTGTATGTCTGTTAGCTTTGATTTTTTTTTTTTATATACTAGCTCTGCTGCTTTGATGTACATCACATTTGATAATGATTTTGGTATGCTCGTTTCTGCACTAATTATTTAACTACAGTATGGAAAATGTAAGGGTTTGTACATCTTGTTGGGGAAAAAAGCATTGATTTCACGTGTTGATTTACAAAGAAATCTAGCTTAAGAACCACTTTTGCAGCGCTAAATCAATTGTAAAGTTCTAATTTGATATTGTTATTTTTTTAGCAAAGAAATACTTGAAGTTTGCAATTAACAGATGCTTTTTTTAGGCCTCAAAAGTATCTTTGGTGGGCAATGGTGTGCAGGATTGTTTACTTCTCAGTCTACATGTAATATCTTGTTCTACAGTGCCCTAAACCAGGGGTGCGCAAAGTGGGGGATGCCAAGATTTTTCTGCGAGTCTAACTGCTTTGGAATGAGTCTGACTGATTTTTAGCATCAAAGGGTCTCGTAGGCATGAATTTGAGTCTCACTGATAAAAATCGGTACTTTTTCCCATTTAAATATTTTTTGGCTCCAAAATGTCACAGATTTCCGTTTTTCATTTACAAATGTGTCCCACATTCAATGTAAAAATGTGTTTATCACAGCAGCATCTTTAAGGCTTCCCCCTGCTGAACAGGTCCATGTGTACCTACAGTACGTCTCCCTGATCTAATGCTTTGCTCTGCGGATATCCATCGCCACCCAAATCTCGGGACACAGTTCCAGAGATCAGTGGCCTTGGTGCTTCTCAGGGGACAGCTTGGTCCTCACTGCACAATGCATGATTCGCTCACAAGAGGGAACAGACGGGAGCCCAGTACACCATGGGGGGGCGGGGGTACGTCTTGTTTTATTGTACTTTTGATTGAGTTGAGCAATGACAGGTTTGGACTGAAGAAAAAACAGTATAAATGAGGTACTATATAGTGTTAGCTATAGCTCTCTATAAAAAGGCGACACTGGAAAATAAGTAGATTAGCCCCCGCCATGACTAAATTTGCGGTTTCACAGTGAATGTTATCAATATTCATGATTTCCTATTTCCCTTATATGAAAGTTGGCAGCTCTAATAGTATAGATGCTGTACTACATTCCAACGTGTAATCTCTATGGGTATAGCAGCCACAGGCAATACGTGTACTGTAGCTATCTTTCCTTAGTTACCTCAAGACAAATATTTATCCTTGACGCGAAGAGGAAAACTCCACTTCATTTGAGGTTCCAGGGTATTTCAGAAAAATCACTTTGGAAAAGAGGAAGTGTATCTTATTCCATTCATGCACACATTTCCTATCTTAAGATCTTTCTTTGGAACAAATAATAAAATAGGTGACGTTGGTTCAAGCCCTAGATTAGATACTTGCACAGCTAGTACCTATAAGCTGTAAGCTCTTTGGAACAGGAATTCACTCATAAGCATGTTTGTGTCGCTGGAAGTACCATTTAAAAATCTGCAACATTTACTTCTTAGTAACACGCTGTATTTGTATGTGATAGATATATGCATGTCTGATGGCCGTGTGGGACAGAAACAGCTGTCAGTTGACATTAGCATACATTAGGTATGGTGCAATATGCAAGCTCATTTCTTTATAAATTATTCTTCCTTCTGGTAGAGACAGTTTTAACTGAACTTTAGATTTTGTTGGGAATGGTTGCACATTACTAAATCTTTTCACTGCTTTCACTGAGGTCATTGATAGACAAACAACACTCAAGAGTACACCTGCCATGTCTCGCACAGGTTTCTCAAAAGTTTTTCAGTCTCTCAAACATCAAACTGCATAGGTACTGTTGGCAAGTCCTAGGTGCTTCATGTAGCTCCTTGCTGGCCCCTCTGGTAGATCAGGTTTGAACTCTCGTAAGGCAAAACATTCTGTACCATAAATATAAACTGTTTGAAACAGGCACAGTATTGTGGTTTCATTGTCTTGTCATACAGAATATGCACAAATCTAAATAGGTACAGTATTAGTAGAGTTTCACATACTGGTGGAATTGTCATGCTAAAATACTGTAGTGGCTGCTAAAATATCTTAAAAATAAAAACCTATATCCAGGTCCTCATATCTCACTCAGAACATGCATGTCATGATAAATGTAATAAACCTTACTCTCAATTTTGTGCCTGCATCCCCAACATTTTATGATAGCTCCTGTGGATTAGATATATTGATGATATATTTATCAATTTGCAAGAGATATACTTAGTCTCATATCATTTACATTATGAGCATGACGATGATCACACAAAATTCACATTTACATTTAGTACTAGTTTGAGCACTTTCACTTTATTAAAAACAATATGTGAGATACAAGGCATAGTTTATATATATATATATATATATATATATATATATATATATATATATATATATATATATATATATGAACAACAAGAAAAGAAAGCGCCCGATCCTAGTGCAACATGAAAAATACACTTTTAATAAAAATAGATTAGGTCCAACATAAATGCACTCACAAACAAAAAATCAATAAAAGCATGTAATGAGTATACTCATTCGCCTCCGTGTGCTGCTATGGCGCCGTTGGTGTATGCTCTCTCTCAAGTAGGATGTCAGCTGCTTCTGCCGTCTTTACTGAGTGCAGGAACTGTGCATGCCTCTGGAGCCGTGACCCGGAAGTGTAACAGTCTCTTTGGTAAACCGGATGCCAGGATTGTGGATGTTTGTCCCCGTGCAATGTAATAACGGGTGAGGTACTAAGTCCTTTTAAAGTCCACACCAGGAGATTATCCTGTACCTGTACCTTCGCTGGCTAGCCGCTCTCGTAGAGAATAGGGCCCCGGTCTTCCCGCAACCATCTAGTGGAGATCGCTATTGGGGCTCTAACCCGGAAGTGGTGGCGTGCCCTCTAGCCAAACCAGATGTGTTTTAGCGAATGTATAGCCCCGCTGTTACCTACAGAGAACCGGCACGTTCCAAATGTCCTGGCCGTGTCCAGGCACAGCAGACAAAGTATAAAAGGCTGCGAATGAGTACTATAATAAAATCTGTTCTAAATACCAGTATAGAATCCTCCCTACGCGTTTCTTCACTCTTAGGGTGATTTCATCAGGGGATGTATGACGGAAGTGCGTCATGCTATTTATACATATGTATGTCAATCAATTAATTTAATGCTTCTAGTGCAACACATGATTATAATTAGTTGCTAATTGCAAAAAAGAAGGCAGCAATATATATTTAACATATGAAATCAACCATTCATAGTTGACCATTGTTTTTAACCTAATTGTGAATGTCACATGTGATATAAAATGACAAGAATAAAGGAATTTTATCCATGTCTGTTTGCAATAGGTGTTTATGTTTTATGCAATATAAATTAGTAAAGAATTACCCTACTTAAATTATTTCCCAGATGTTTTTAATTTACTGATAGTACTGGGATATTGGTTAATTTTATTTTATTCTTACAGACTAGGACAATTAAAAATTGCAATTAGACTCTGATGTGGATAATGGCTGGAGGATAGGTTACAGCTTGTAACATGGAGTGCTGAGCTGAAGCTGGGAGGTTAGTGCTCGTGGAATCATCTTTATCACCTAAGGGAGTGTGGAGTCCTGGTGTAGTTAAAGTACACCGGTGGACTGGGGTTTGGCTGCGTGGTCATTCTCCCCCCCCCCCTTCCACCCTTCCCCCGCTCCATCGGGGCAGCACCACTTGCAGCAATTTTCTAGGAGTTGTATCTGATTGGCACAATTGCGGTCTCCCTGTGGTGAGAGACACAGCCGACTGACATCCTAATATCATCAAGGAAAAAGTTGTTAAGGGTGAGATATACATCGGCAATGTGCATTTACCCAGCTTCACCGGAATTTGAAAATACCAATGTGTATGCTCCTTTGGACTTTATATGTGATCTATTGTCAGAGTTATCTCCTATCTGTCCTCCTTATACAGAGCTAGTCCCCCAACCATATTGTTTGGCAAACACAAGCAAGGATATCCTCCTTTACTTATCAGCTGTATATGGTGATTTTATTTTCATGTTTGTAAGCAATATTTAGTAATATGTGTTTTATGTTATATGTTTATCCTATATAGATTATTCTGCTAGGGGTGTTTATAATCTTTTTAGGATAAACATATAACATAAAACACATACTAAATAGATATATATATATAATCAACAATGAATAGACTATACCATTCTGTAGCTAACGAAATGCTTTATTTGTTCGAGCTTTCGAGATACACTGAACTCTTCTTCCGGCGGTGTTACAATGAATAAAGCAAGAAAGGTTTAACTTACAAACAGTACATCTTGGAATGTTATCTGTGACTGAAACGTATCCCTCCCCACTGTGCAGCATCCGATTTATGACTTGAGGTGTTAAATGGCCTCTGAATGTTAGTGATGTAAGTGTGTGTACTGTGTGTGTACTGTATGTGTGTGTATGTGTATGTGTATGTGTGTGTGTGTGTGTATGTGAATATAAATTTATAAAGCGCCCATAGTGTATACACCGCTTTACAAAATGTGTATGGGTATGTGTGGAAATGTAAGAAGGTGTTGCATTACTACAAGTGTATGTAGATACTATGTGGTCCCTATTGGCATATAGGGATGGAATTACATTGAGTATTTGTATTTGTAAGAGACATGAATATATATTCATATATATTGCAGTATGTATAGACACGACCTTTAGCACTCATGGGAAGAGAGTTCTCGTGTCAGTAGTGACTCATGAAGCTGCGGTCTCTGTTAGGCCACCGCTAAATGTCCCTAACAGTTGCATACATCTGTATTCATGCAACCGTCTCTCTTTCAGTGTTCTAAGATTACCTTTGAGTATGGCCACCTTCAGATCGTTCATTTTATGGCCAGAGTCAGAGAAATGTTCGCCGACAGGACTGTCTCTTGTTCTGTGTGTGATGCTGTGGCGATGCAGATTCATTCTCTTGTTTAGCTCCTGTCCTGTCTCACCTATGTAGTAGCTGCCCACTGTGAATTTCATGCGCATGATGAGGTACACAACATTGCATGAGAAACAGGTGAACCTTCCCATAATTTTGTACTCCAGATTCCTGTATAGTATTTGTATTGGAATGCAGCATGTGCGTGTGGGAATTTATCCAGGGTCTGGGGTTAGAAGTGCGAGGATGGCAGAGAGAAAGCGGGGCATGTAGATCAAGAGTGAAGGATAAGGCAGACTTGTAGTTCCTGACCAGGTTGTCAGGGTCTGGAGCAGAACTGAGAGAGGAGAGGGAGGAGCGTAAAGTGGAATCAAAGGCTGGTAGGTTAATAGAGCGCAAGTTTCTGCAGAAATGAGGGGTAGGTGGAGGTGGAGAAGGGGAGAAGCGAGAGAGAGAAAATGAGATGAGGTGGCGGTCAGACAGGGGAAAGGGGGAAATGGAGAAATCAGAGAGAAAAGTTTTTTTGTGAAAACCAGGTCTAGGTAGCGGCCATTCTTGTGGGTGCTGGCTGCAGTCCACTGTTGAAGGCCAAAAGAAGAGGTTAGAGAGAGAAAGCGGGAAGCCCAAGGGAGAGAAGGGTCATCAATGTGGCAGTTGAAGTCCCCATGGAGAAAAACAGGGGACTCTGAGGAGATAAAGAAAGAGAGCCAGGATTCAAAGTGAGAGAGAAAGGCAGGAGGGGATGAGCAGAGGTAGGTGGGCGATAGATGACCGCCAAATGGACAGGGAGAGGAGAGAAGATCTGGACAGTGTGAGCCTCAAAGGAGGGAAAAGCAAGAGAGGGGGGAAGGGTACAGTAACGGCAGAGAGAGGAGAGAAGGAGCCCCACGCCTCCACCCCTGCATCAGGGCACGGAGTGTGGGAGAAGGAAAGGCCACCATAGGAGAGGGCAGCTTCCAGAGCAGAGTCAGACTGAGTGAGCCAGGTCTCAGTTATAGCAAATAGGAGCAGAGAGTGAGAGAGAAAGAAGTCATGTACAGAGAGGAACTTGTTAGAGAGGGAGCGAGCATTCCAAAGGGCACAGGAGAAAGGTAGAGAGGAGGGAGGGTGGCAGGGGATGGGTATGAGGTTGGAGGGGTTGACACCAGAAGGAGTAGAAGTTGCATGCGGCAGGAGAAGCATGGATAGAAATAGAATATGTGAGGATGTTTTGTAGGGGTGTGTTTTAGTGCAGGGGTATAGCTGTGCAGTGTCAGAGGGCGCAGGTAAGAAAGGAGTTCATGTGAAGTGAGATGTGGCAAAAAGAGGAGAGATGGAGATATATGAATACAGTTGGAGACATGGGGCTGGTAGAAAGAAGTGTATAATTTGAAAAGAAGTGAGGTCATAGCAAATATAAATAGTAAAGGTGGCATCATAGCAATAGTAAACTGCTGAGATGTGCAGTCTGGAGTAGATAATACCCTCCTTTCCAGCGTAGATCATTAAGCATTCAGTTTGTTTAGCAGGTCGGTGGTTTCTGACAAGTGGTTTGTGTTTCTGACAAGTGGTTTGAGAATGCCTTCCACCCAGCCAGAAATATTCTCAGTCAGTGTGCCACATCCAGAGATAATAGGGCGCCCAGGGTTACCCTCTTTGTGAGTTTTAGGGAGCATGTATAATGTGCCAGGTTTTGGATTAGCTGTTATCAGGTCCAGAATTTGTTCTCTTGTGTGGATCGGGAGTGTTTTAATGATCCTGTTGAGTTCTCTCGTGTATTTTTTAGTTGGATCCTCCTGCAGTTGGGTGTAATACTTTGCATCACAGAGTTGTCTGTGCGCTTCCCGCAGGTAGTCTGTGGTGTTCATTATGACCACTGCGCCTCCCTTGTCCGTAGGTTTGATTGTTATGTTGTGGTTGGCCTTTAGCGATTCTATGGCTCTCCTCTCGATCAGTGTTAAATTATACGTTTCTTTCCTTACTTTCTCCAGGATGGTGGATTTGGCGCTGTGTCTAAAGCTTTCGATGTACCGGTCCAGTTTGGGGTTGCGCCCAGTTTGTGGGATCCTTCTGCAGTGTTGGCACAAACTTGGTCGTGTGTCATGGAAGAACTCCTTAAGACGCAGTCTTCTGAAGAACTCATCCAGGTCACTGCACAGTTCAATCTTGTCCATGGGCTTGCTAGGGCAAAATTTGAGACACTTTGATAATACTGAGGACCCTGCTTGATTTCGTATATAGTCTGAGATGTTAACAGTGCAGTCCTGTTGTTGGTGACTGTCAATGTTTGTATTATTTGTGGTTGTGCTGGCTGACTTCCTTTTTGTACAGCGCTGTATACACTGTGGCCACTTTATAAATGTATATTTGCATACATACACACACACACACACACGCACACTTTTACATAACTAACATTCAAGGACCATTTAACTCCTCATGTCATAAATCGCATACAGGACAGGGGGAGGGATAGGTTTCAGTCACAGATACATTCCAGGATGCACTGTTTGTAAGTTAAACCTTTCTTGCTTTATCCATTGTAACACCGGCAGAAAAAGAGATCAGTGTATCTCGAAAGCTCGCACAAATAAAATCATTTCGTTAGCCACAGAACGGTATCGTCTATTCATTTTTGAATATTATGCTCGGCTAACACGGTACAGATACCTATGTATGTATATATCTATCTCTATTATATCTATCATATCTATATATATATATATATATATATATATATACACACACACACACACACACACACATATACATATATATATATATATATATATATATATATATATATATATATACTGTATATATAAATAATTTCAATGTTTAATATATATTCCAAGCACTTCAAGGGGCCAATGTATATGACCCGTAGCAGCTTTCAGCATTTTTATAGTTATCTGTTCTGTCTCTGTGTAAAATGTAAGAGAGATGCCTCCTCAATTTTGTTGGCTTTTTTTGCCGTTGAAAAAGAGGAACAAAAGATGATGTGATGCACTAATTAATAGATCCACGGCCCTAATTCCTCCTATTGATAGTCCTCAAATCTTTGACAAACTAAAGCACAGCTAAATATTTTCAAAGTGCCTTTATATATTGATGCTGATGTGATGAAAATACCACTCCTAGAACCAATTTAAAGGTAAAATTACATATTTTGTGTTTAACCCATTCAGGTATAGCCCTCACATTTGTGTTAGTAATGTTTTAATGATGTTATTGTTATTATAATTAATCAGATTGATTTTTCAAACATTCAGTCATCACCAGCACAACTGTGGGCTTCTGCTTAGTTCAATTCAACAGATATCTGTTGGTGTTTTGTGGCTGTAAAATGACCTAAATTGGAAATAAGATGTTCGAAGGAGGGAAAAATTGCAGTTGCATTAAGTACTGAAAAATCAATCATCTTGTGCATATTAGGGATCGTATAATTTTTAATTAAAAAAAATTAAATAGCAATTTTGGATGTCTCTAGAATATACTGAATATGAAAACATTATTTTTAAATAATCTCGTATCGCAATCAAGTTTGCTAAACGTGACCACACAATTGTGGTACTGTAGCTGTGACTCAAAATCTGGAAAGTGTAATTGTGAAACTCATATTTATATATATACTAGCTGAGAGACCCGGCGTTGCCCGGGATGTAATGTTCCCGTTCCTCTCTCTCCTCCCCCCTCTCTCTGTTTGTCCCCCATTCACATCAATCCAGTCCCCCCCCTCCCTCCCTCCTTTACAGCTTCATGTAGCGTGTGTGCGTCAGTCACTGTGTGTTTGCTCGCGCGTCAGTGAGTCTGAGGCAGAAACACAAACACACACAGACTGACTGACGCACACACAGTCAGTGTGTGCCTCAGTCAGTGTGTGCGTGCGTCAGTCAGGCTTTGTGTGCGCGTCAGTCAGTGTGTGCGTGCGTGCGGCAGTCAGTCAGTGTGTGCGCGGGGGGCGTCAAAGGCAGGGGGGGGCGTCAAAGGCAGGGGGGGGCGTCAAAGGGAGGGGGGGGGCGTCAAAGGGAGGGCGTCAAAGGGAGGGGGGGCGTCAAAGGGAGGGGGGGGCGTCAAAGGGAGGGGGGGGGCGTCAAAGGGAGGGGGGGGGGGCGTCAAGGGGGGGGCAGTGGACAGGAGGGGGGGGGCAGTGGACAGGAGGGGGGGGGCAGTGGACAGGAGGGGGGGGGGGGCAGTGGACAGGAGGGGGGGGGGGCAGTGGACAGGAGGGGGGGGGCAGTGGACAGGAGGGGGGGGGGCAGTGGACAGGAGGGGGGGGGGCAGTGGACAGGAGGGGGGGGGCAGTGGACAGGAGGGGGGGGGGCAGTGGACAGGAGGGGGGGGGCAGTGGACAGGAGGGGGGGGCAGTGGACAGGAGGGGGGGGCAGTGGACAGGAGGGGGGGGGCAGTGGACAGGAGGGGGGGGCAGTGGACAGGAGGGGGGGGCAGTGGACAGGAGGGGGGGGGCAGTGGACAGGAGGGGGGGGGCAGTGGACAGGAGGGAGGGGGCAGTGGACAGGAGGGGGGGGCAGTGGACAGGAGGGGGGGGGCAGTGGACAGGAGGGGGGGGGCAGTGGACAGGAGGGGGGGGGGCAGTGGACAGGAGGGGGGGGCAGTGGACAGGAGGGGGGGCAGTGGACAGGAGGGGGGGGGCAGTGGACAGGAGGGGGGGGCAGTGGACAGGAGGGGGGGCAGTGGACAGGAGGGGGGACAGGAGGGGGGACGCAGTGGACAGGAGGGGGGACGCAGTGGACAGGAGGGGGGGCAGTGGACAGGAGGGGGGACGCAGTGGACAGGAGGGGGGGCAGTGGACAGGAGGGGGGGGCAGTGGACAGGAGGGGGGGGCAGTGGACAGGAGGGGGGGGCAGTGGATAGGAGGGGGGGGCAGGGGGCAGTGGACAGTGACACTACCTGTACTTCCGGGCGCCGCCACCGTCTGACTCGGCGCCGCGAGGGAGGAAGGGGGTCCGCCATCTTACGCGCCGCGTGGCAGCTGCGGGAAGCGAGGTGATTTGGAGCGGGGAGGGGTGATTTGGAGCGGGGAGAGGTGATTTGGAGCGGGGAGAGGTGATTTGGAGCGGGGAGAGGTGATTTGGAGCGGGGAGGGGTGATTTGGAGCGGGGAGAGGTGATTTGGAGCGGGGAGGGGTGATTTGGAGCGGGGAGGGGTGATTTGGAGCGGGGAGAGGTGATTTGGAGCGGGGAGAGGTGATTTGGAGCGGGGAGAGGTGATTTGGAGCGGGGAGAGGTGATGCCGCTGGGGAGGGGGAAGAGGTGATGCCGCTGGGGAGGGGGAAGAGGTGATGCCGCTGGGGAGGGGGAAGAGGTGATGCCGCTGGGGAGGGGGAAGAGGTGATGCCGCTGGGGAGGGGGAAGAGGTGATGCCGCTGGGGAGGGGGAAGAGGTGATGCCGCTGGGGAGGGGGAAAAGGTGATTTGGAGAGGGGAGAGAGGGGAGAGAGGGGAGAGAGGGGAGAGAGGGGAGAGAGAGAGAGAGTGTGTGTGTGTGTGTGTGTGTGTGTGTGTGTGTGTGTGTGTGTGTGTGTGTGTGTGTGTGTGTGTGTGTGTGTGTGTGTGTGTGTGTGTGTGTGTGTTTTATTTCTTTTTTTGGACCTTTGGCCCGTCACTCCGCCTCAGGCCAATGAGTGGTGTGGGGGGCGGGCCAAGGGGGTGGTGTGAGTGTGTGAGGCCAATGAGAGGTGTGCGGGGGCGGGCGGGCCAAGGGACCAATGAGATTGCCGCTAGGGACACCGGACATCCAGCAGGCAGGCATGCATGCATGCATGCAGGCAGGCAGGCAGGCAAACATACAGTGCTTTCACTAATATAGTATAAGATGTTTTAGTACAGATAGCGTCAGCGTTTTTTTTTTTATCCAAAGTTAAAAAAAAAATCTTACATATATGTTTTTTATTCTTTAACCTTATTTTAACCTTATTTCAGATCCAAAACATACAGAAATAGAATAATTGCTTCTTGTTCTACAGATTTATAATCCCTGCACCAAAAAGAGAAAATGTCCCAGATAAGAACATCAACAGGAAGCAGATTTTCAAACGAATAACAAGTTGCCACAAAAACCAGTTTTTCCAAATGATACACTGTGTTATGATGGAATTAACCACTTTCCAGAACACACTGAGACACACCAAATCCCCCTATCTGTAGTGTTTCTGAAGGCTCGGGACGAACATGTACACTACTGTTTTTGAAAAGTTCCTAAAAATGCTCCACCTTGTTTTTCCAAAGACAGAAATTGTTTCAAAAAGTTTCACCTGAAGTAATGATGTCATGTAATAAAGCAGTTTATTTTGGAAATGTGTTTTTACCCGTTGAGTCACAACTAACACAATTGTGGGTGTAATTTTATTTTCTATCATTATTTAAAAAATTTAATCAACTGGCTAAAAAGCTTATTTAGGTGCCCTCTGATGTAATATAAACCCCAATTTATTTATTTGTTAGCATTAAAAAAAAAACGTCATGACTGAATGGGTTAATACATAAATCCCTAAATAGTACTTAGAGTATTGTAATGTAAATGTTGTTGACAAAAACAAAATGAATTCTGCGCTTGCACTGCAGACATAGCAATAATATGAATTCAACGTTGATTACATATGAGTTTGAGTTAATATCATTGCCTGGAGTGTAAAGTCTCTTGGCAGCAAAACGGGAGCCTAGAATCTGCTCCAGATCTATCCAAGGAAAAGCCAACTGCTGTCAATAGGATTTTGTTCTGTGACATGCCTGGAGTAGTTTATTTACACCTGGGTTGCCCCAGTTTTGCAGCTAGGAGACGATTTTGTCTCTAACATTATGCGTTCTTGTTCAAACTCTTGATCACCCCGGGCTTTCTAGTAAACAGCACTTGAGGAGCAACACTCCTAGGAAAGAGGAAGAAAAACAGAATGGAGATACTAGGGGAGGGAGAAAGGTGGAGTGAGAAAAGTATATACACAGGTCCTAAACGTTCCCATGCAAAGGTTGCATTTTCTCGTAAAAATAACAAAGGCTGATTTTTTTTTCTATCATTGGGTATCTAGGAGTATCCAGGTGTTGCTCATCTGAGAGACAGGTCAGAGCACATCATTGAAATACAGGATCCAAACAGAAAAGTAGGCAAAGTAAATACACTCGCAGTACACTTGCAGACGAAGCCTGTGAGACTGTGAAATCTCCATACACTGCAATTACATTCTATGAAGAAATCTCATGTTGCTCCCTTTTAGGCTATGGCGCGCGCGTTGGGGTCGGAGCGGCTGGCGGCGCGTGCACCTAGACAAGCGGCAGGTGAAAGCGGGAAAACAAAAATCATTGTTGCCCCCCAGAAATAATTAAAGCTGGTAACAGCACCCCCAAACAACAGGTTAATAGGTCAGGTACCTCTGCTAGCATATGTATACCACACAAAAAAATCATCATTAGGGCATGGCGACAGTCTCATTTTTGTTTCTACAAACAGAACGATACGTTGGATGCCGGCAGCATATAGATATATTTACCTTAAATAGTGTTATGAATTTATTTTCAGGGGTATCCAGAAGTCCTCCCTTTTAAACAGTGTTCGTTAGCTGACTTGTTCTAACCCAATCTAATTTAAAAACCTTGTCCTGTTCAGGTGTCTGGGGAGAGGTGAATACCCTTATTAAAATATTTACAAATTGCTGCATCACCAACCCCAAGAAAGGGCAAAAAATATATATAGACGTTGGAGATCACAAGGAATTCACTGAACAGAAAACATACCCATCAACATTATTTAGGAGAAATTAACAGCCGTTAATACAGCAGCATTTTGCTATATATAACATCACTATAGTCGACATATTTTCTATATATGCCTAAATTTTTTTTATAGTACATTCAAGAGTGAGAAGACTGACATGATCTTACTACCAACTTAGATATGAGAGTAAAAACCACAGAAACCTTCTTTGCTACCAAGTTCTCTCATTTTCCCTTTATTCACTACACATTTCACTTTAAGTATTTTGTTATTCAGGGCCTCGAGATCTGCATAAAACACGCATATTTTTAAACAGTTTCCATGTAAGTAAAACACTTCTAGCTCAGTATATACAATTGCCAGGGATACCATTAGCAAACTAAGCTTGACAAATGCAAACCAGATTCCCGACTAATTGGCCTTCTTTTATTACTAATGACTTTTGTCTCAACATGAAAAACTCTCACAAAGAATGACAGGGGATAATGTCATGTGCTCGATTTAAGAAAGCATCGACATGTATCATATTTCACTTGTGTAAGACTTACAATAAACCAAGCATTCAGCACACCTATTAATTCATTACCATTGTGATGGGGTTATCTTCTCAATTCGTATCGCAACTCTTCCACACAGAAATGACACGTGGACACCCTTTTAAACCCATCGTTTTCCTCCATCAGTCAATCACTTAACTTGGTCAATAGCACAATTCATATGCCAGTCACGGTCCAACAACCCAAATAATTGAGATCTCAGACTTATTATGCCACTTCGTAGATTTCAATAGTATTACAACCTTATCAGTGTGAACAACATTTTATTTTCTTCTGTATATCAGGAGACAGTTGTTCCACAAGGGCCGCTACACCTGTTCCAAATGAGTTACGTTTTTAAAGATTTAACTCTATGAGATTCCCTTTCCTTTCATGAAATTCAGTGTGCCACTGGGTATTTCAATTACAAATGTAACAGGTAAAACACATGCAGATGTTTGTGAAATAGGCCACCATCTGTGATACAGTAACAGAGAGCCCAGAGTCTTAAGGGAGGGGCGGCATAACTTTAAAGCCAAGGGAAAATTGCCCTGTTAGCCATGTAATGGTATAGGGGGTTAGGAAGGTTATTTAAGGGGGGTGGTTAGGAAATCCTACCTCTCTGTACCCTGGACAAGGAAGTTTGCACCCTGGTTAGGTGTCTTCTGAAGTGGTGTGGTTTGTAAGAAATCATGTTATTCTCACAGCTGGTGAGAGTATGGCCCATGGTGGGGGGGGGAACTCGTCAGTAATTGAGGTGTGTTGAACCTATGTTGGTAGGGGAGGCGATGTCTGGAGGCATGGCTGGAGCTGTTGTGGCGTGGGCGGCTAGTGGCGATTATGGGTATGAGTCAAGGGTAACCCTAAGGCTACGGCCCCAGGTCACTGCGTGCACACGCGCGCCGGAGCGGCTGGCGGCGCGCACAACAGTTTAAGCAGTGATAGGCGGTCCTAGGGTTGCGATGGGACGCGCGTCAGAGAAGAGCAGGGGGAGCAAAAAGAAGATCTTTGATGGGGGCATGCCGGGGGACGCAGCCATGATGTGACGTGGCTGGTTCACCATCATGGTGACAGCGCTCGGCCTCCAAAATTTTGTCTTTTGGTAAAGGCGGTCGTGCATCGGGCATTGTGCAGGCAGCTACTGGGGCTGACCCGATAAATAGATAGGGCCGTACCTTGTGTGCGCCATACACACTGTCGCATCCAGCTGCGGGCAGCGGGGACAAGGCCTTAGGCTCTAGTAATGGGGGCGAAGCAAGCTGGCTGGGTCCTTGGGTTCATCAATGTTATGTATTGATTATGTTATGTTAATAAAGCTGGGACCGGTATTTAGTCTCAAAAAGTTGTTATGATGTGTTGGTTTGGGATAGGGGTAGGGACTGCATGGAGGGATGACAAAGTCAAGAATATCACAGAAAAAACGCACAATTTCACAGGCTCTTCAACAAGTTTCTCAATGCTAAAGATATTTGCAATATTTCCAGTGGTCGAAGTTGCTGGAAAAAAAACCCCACTGGCCAGGTTCCTGATTTAAGGTCTTCAGGCTGTACTTTATAAACATTTACAGTAGGTAAGCGTTTGCTATAAAAAAAGGAAAGGGTGAGGCTTCAAAGAAATAGGAATTCTACGTTTGTGAACTAGAAAAGTGTAATATTCTGGTTTTGAAAATACAAAAGTGGTCGTACTCCATATCCCCTAGCACCATGACATTTTGACATCTGATTATATTGTATCAAAACTGCAATAGACTAGATATATGTAGCCAAGCTCCCTCAGGCTACTAATTCCCTAGCCCCTCTATTACTGTTAGTCCCAGTACAGAGTGGGCAGTGTTAGGAGCAAATCCTACAGGGCCTGGTTGAATTGTCATATGTGTGTTACTTAATAAAGTTCAAGAGTAGCCTGGTATTACAAGGGGGGCCTACGACTAATAAGAGGACGGATTACAAGCCACTCCCCTGGGAAGGAAGGGGTTTTCCTCTAGAGGTTAGAGTAAGGGTTTCTGGGTGTTAGTTCTGGGCTGCCCTCCATGCTATGAGGACACAGCAGTGAGCCTCTCTTGGCAAGGAGTAGGCTGAGGCCTTGCCCTGTTAGGGGGTGAGGTTTGCTGAGGAGGGGTATTCAAGGCCTCAAGCCTGGGTACTGCCTTCAGGGACTGTAACCTGTACTGCCATGCTGTGTTCAATAAACTCCAGTTATACCCTCTCTGGTGTGATGCTTGGAGTATGAACAACGTAAGAAGAGTGCCCCTGAGGTTCATCCTGGCTGTACCAGGATATTCTTGGGCTTGTGGCGCTGCCGCTGACTGACGAACCATCCCCGATAGCCTCTCCTAATGCCTCCACATACCATCGCGGTGATCTCAGGCCTTCTGTTATACCTCACAGGTATGCACCAGCACCAGAATACATGGTAGCAACATGATCGCACTTAGGGTGGGGGAAAAGGTGCTACATATATAATTATAATAATTGTTTGTTCTTGTATAATACTGCTAGTTTTACATACAGTAGCACTTTACAGAGGCATTTTTGCAGACACGGTCCCTGCCCCGTAGAGCTTACAATCTATGTTTTTGGTGCCTGAGGCACAGGGGGATAAAGTGACTTGCCCAAGGTCACCAGGTTCCAATGCTTCAAACTCAGTGCCAAAGTCAGTGTCTTAACTCACTGAGCCACTCCTTCTCCTGATATATAGGACTATGCCTTCTACCACACACTTATGGATAGGCCTTGGAACTGACATTTGATTTTAACTACTAATACTGTACTTTTTTTTTGTTTAATTGTTTTTCATTTTTGTCCTGGTTTTGATCAAACTGATTAGAGCAAGTTGGAAATGTGCTCAGCTTCTCAGACTATTATAGCTCACATACAAAGCAGGTCAACTCCTGTTTTAAAGAGTAAAAAAATATATTTGCTATGAAGTGACCTTCATATGCATGTCATTGAGTTGTTTGAGCAATGAAGCACAACACCAAAACAACTGCCCTGGGTTTGCACTTGAGAGACTTTAATCCATAACCCCCAATTGGTTGAGAGCTGTGACGCAGGCTGCGCTTAAACGGGCTGAACCGAAAAAATACTAGAGATAAATATACACGCAATTACATAATTAGTGAAGATGACTACAATCTAGACTATAACAAGAAACTAATAAAAACAAAAATTTAAATTGCGATTTCTACGTCGGTTGCTCTGTGAAGTTGCTAGCTTTGCAAATAATCCTGACGTGAAAGCAGAACGGCTGCTATGGAAACGAGACAGGTTTTTCAAAACATCGCACTGGTGCTACTGTCTTTCCTGTGCTCTTATTTAAGGGATGTGAGTCACGGTAGAACTGCACAGGAAATGTGTTTTATTTTAATGGGGAGTTTTATTTGATAATTTTTTATAATTTAAAATGAAATCCAAAAGCTGGCACAGCTTTGTAAACAAAGGGTGCTATATATAATGCATACAACACAATATGCTTTGTTATTAAGCTTAAGCAGGCAATTGAAACTTGAAACTCTTAAGCTAAATGGCAATGATGTCTCATAAGTGGCCATTTATCAGGGTCTCTCTAAACTGGGGCAAGCAAAACATTTCCATGGAAAACAATAGTATTTCCTACTTTAGGTAAATCTGTTGCATTAGGTTTTCGCTCAGGGCACTTTGGTAAACGACTCTTGAAGTCTCTCTTCAGCCTGCAAAATCTGGGTAACGATTTAGGATATTTTTTTTAAATCTCCCGTTTGCAAACCTGTGGAAAAACCATTGCGCATAACAAAAACAGCACCAAATACAGTAATAATCAGAAAATGGAATCTCATTGAAAGCATTTGGAGAGTTTCCTTTGTATGATGCAATTCTTTTACACTAGTTTTACCCTAGTTTTAAAGACGGGAGAATTTAGTTAAAAAAAACCTCTATAAGAAAATATATACAGTATGTACTGTATGTATATATATACCATCACATTTTAAGTTATGGTGGGTGAAAAAGGCAACAAGAAACCTCCATCCCTTGCTGCAGTGGGAGCACTGTATGCTGGGGATAATGGTGAAAGGCAGGGTTGCAGACCTGTCTAAGACGTGTGAATCTGCTCACAAGTGATCTTTTTATTTGGTATATATATATATATATATATATTAAAAAAAAAAATATATATATATATATATACACACACATTATATATAACATTTCAAGCAATTAAATGTGTCAGCCTTTCACAAATCTGATGACGTTTGTCTGATTAATGGTTTTCCTGGTTTTGACCTCTCTCGGTATGTGGATGACATTACTTTCAATTGACCAAGATACCCAGTGTGCTGTATACTGTATGCATGCCTTGGTTTAAATCCATCTATTTTTGGCTTCACAACCACACCAGGGGGGCTGTTTATTAAAGTCTTTCAGCTCCAAAACTAAGACAATACAGGAGCAAATGACTGCACCAGAATTACAAAAGACAATAATAATTATTATAAAAAATGAGCAGTCCTTTTGCACAGGTTTTGCCCCAGTTTTGACTTTGATAAATAAATTCCTAGGTTTTGAATCCAGCACACTCGCACGCAATGAAGCCCAGAGAATCATGGTGCACAGAGCGTTAGAACGTGTTTTTCATGTTCCTATGGTGGTGTTTTCTATGGTGGATTTTTTGCAGAATGATATGCAGACCCTGGTGCTACAGTAGTTCAGAACATGATATTCAGCAGTTAAAAGTAAAAAGATACAAAATCAGGGCGATAATGTATCAAGGCACACGTAATTATATGGTATATAATGTAATAGTGAATGTATAAAGTATGGGTGTACAATAATGTTTATCCATACATACCTCAACAACAATAATATTTCATTTATATTAATTTACAATTAAAAAAAATTAAGGAAGGTGTAAGAGATGTGTGCAGAGGTTGAAATAATGGAGAACGATTTGGGTGCAATTATATCTTGGCATTATTGAGCCTGTTCCTTTATCCAGGCAAAACATTCAAAAACAACAAAATAACAAATCCCTATCCCTATGTAAGGCCGCGCTTATAGTGCTGGCGACGATAACGTCGCCGTCGCCACCAGCGAAAGTTCTAATTGGATTTGAAGCGACTGTCGCCAGTGACGTCACCAAAGGGGACGGGCCGCGGTCTCTGATTGGTTTAGAGACAGTCACATGTGGCGACTGTCTCTAAAAAAATCAAATAGACCCGGCTTCCAAATTTTCAGGCGCGACATCTCGCCGTCGCGCTTACTGTAAGCGCTAGCGACGGAGTCAATTTGATTTTGGCTTGGAGCGATGTCGCATCGCCATCGCAAGGCACTATAAGCGCAGCCTAAGGGCTAACTTACTTCCCCAGACCCTATCTGCAGGACTGGAGGGATATTCCCATTACCAGCCTATCACTCCAAAGTCTCAGGAAGTACCTTAAGCAGGTGGCCCTCCATGTCAGTCTCTGGCAGGTTCCTGAGTCCTCTGTGTCCAGGAAATATAGGTCTCTGGGTATCTGGATCTCAGCACAGCCTTTGTGCTCAGGACAGTGTCTGTGTGCAGACTTCTCTGCTCTCCTCCTGTCAGCCCAAATGTGAGCTCAGGAATCTCTCTCCTGTTTCTCACATCAGGCTTTTTCTCTGAGTCCTAATCAGCCAGGTGGAGTCTGGTTGATTGCCTGTGTGGAATTAACCAGAACGCTGCTGGATTTAGAGGCAGCTTCTCTCAAACACTGATAAGTCCCTGTTACAGAAATACATCCTTAATTTCTTTTAATTGTACATTATTAAAAATGAAATATCAATTTCAATTGTTCAGGTACAGTATGTATGGATATACATTTGTGTACACCCATACTTTATACAGTCATTATTATATATATACCATGTTAGTTCACACAAACATATCACTCTAATCACAAAAAACAATAATATAGTTTATGATGTTTTAGCAATTTATATGATCTATAATATACATTTTTGTATGACGTAACTTTTTATAATGAAAGGATTAAGTCCTACACTCATTACATTGCTTTTATTCTATTTGTAGATGTAGCCCTTTTTCTGAACCCTCCCAAAGGAACTACTGGTCGCTGTAGAACACCTGCAGCTCCAGGAGATCTGAGCCTCCGCTTGCTGGGAGCCTGGGGTAACACTCATACACTTTCTTAGCGCAGCGCCTCCACTTACCCAGGATCCCCGTGATGTGAGATTCCCCTGGGCAAGAAACATACACACAGATGTAATGCAACCAACTTTACTGTATTAACGATAATGCAGAGTAACCTTATCACTCTATAATGCAACATATAACCTTAGTGGCCCAGCCACTCTCATCAGGAGTAACGTGTCCGTCCCCTCACCGCGTGCCCCACACACCGTGTCCATGTATGATACTATATGGTATAGGCTCAGTCTTGTAACCACTCGCTCACTGTTAATACAAAGAGTTTAGCCTAAGGCGGGATCAGCGCCTGATGACCGGTGTTGGTGCACTTGATGATATAGTACCTGCTGAGCACTCCAGTGCTCGAATCTGCAACTACTTCGTAAAGGATCCGTCGAGTTCCGGCCCGACATCCAGGATCCACCGTCCGGGGAGACCCCACCAAGATGGCCTCTGCAGCCGCAACGAAGAGCAGCGCCCAACCTTCTGCACGGGTGCGCAGCGTCAATGGAGTCCCTATCTGACTCCGTGAACTAACGTGACACTCGCTGTATTATAGGCCGTCCCTACAGCACAGCAACCTTGAATGGCTTTAGGGGAAACTCCTAGGGCCTGCGGGGTAGCCTATCCTATGCAGGTGGGTCACTGACCCCCAGCACCCACACTACCTCTCCCGTACCCACCCGGCTCCCCTCTGGCTAACTTCTCCCTAACCTCTGCAGCAAACACACTGCAGACACACTCAACCTGCAGCAACCCACTGCACTGCACACACTGTGCCTACTTGTCAGCGCTCACAGCACTACCAGCCGTGACACTGACAAGACTGCACCCTCACACACCTAAGGGCAGAGTCCCTAACCTATGGACCCTCCCTCAGTACCTACCCCCTCCCCTGGTGGGGATTGGGGCCTGCCTGGGATCTGGGGAACTACCTTACCTGGTGTAGGAGCCACTTGCTCCCTACACCCTTCCTCCCCCTTCCTGCTCCCAGCTACAACTGCCTGCGCCAAAGCCCGCGAAATGTATCTATATCTCCTACAGGGAATCCTTGGCCCTCATTGGCCACTATCAGGCACCTGATGCCTGCCTCGCTAGGCCCTATGGGAATTGTAGTCCCGTGGGACCTGTCTGGGCATTGGGGCCGCGTGCGCACTTGCCCTGTGCATGCGCAAACACCTAATGGACGCCGCAACCTTTTCCTCTGCTTCCCTACCCTCTCGCGACTTCTCCCTGGCTCTAGTGTACCTGCTGCGCATGCGCGATCCCGCGCACGCTCGCGCAACACTTCATGGCGGCCCCCACTAGCCGGGTACGCCGCCAGAGCTCCAGGGATGCCGAGCGCTCCCTGCACTGGCCCACACCCTCGTGAAGTGCCGGCGGGTCCGTCGTTGCCTCCGGCGGCACCCGCGACCACTCGGCACTCGCGGAGGGGGGTCAGTGAGTGCAAAATAAACCCGGGGCTACATAGAAATAACGCAAAGCTCCTCAGGGTTTACAAGTGATAAGGGCAGCTTTCAGCAGGCGTTAAATATCGTTGCATTATTAGCATAACGTTAACAGTATCGGAGATCTGAGGATCTCCATTGGTAGGTAAGGTGCACATTACAATATGATTTGCATATGAAGAAGCCTAAGGGCCGTTAAAATGTAACGTTCTCTTGTTTTTAAGGAAAATAGCTGCACAACGTAGCTTTAGGCAGCTTTTGGGATATCTGTTACGGATACGAATATGTTAAAATGAGAAACCGTAACATAACCTTACAAAATTAGCGACCTTCTGAGGATCTACCCCTTAGGCCCAAACGCACTAAAGGGTGCTATGCTTTAGCACGCCCTAACTCCCATTCAAACGGGCCCTAGGGTGAGATTCACTAAGTGCCAATGCCAGGAGTAGTTTGAACCTGATCCTGCAGTAACTGCCATTCAAGTCAATCAGCAGTTGCCGCTGGATCAGGGTTCCATGCCCCACATCAGCACTTAATGAATCTCCGGGGTTGGCAATAAGAAGAGTTACAGTAGGTGAAGAGTTATTTGACACAGAATTGTAATGGGTTGTATCAGACTACTAACAAAAACAAACTGACGTTTGTCACGGTGTACGCTTCCGGAGCTTCATGCATATGCCGGGATCCACTAACTCCCGATATGGGTTATCGCCAGGCCATCCTTCATTAACTGCCAATAAAGTGAATAGCAATTAAAGCATCAATCTCTGCCTAGAAGCTGGTATGAGATAAACTCATATGTTTGCATCTTGCCCTCTGAGCACGTCCTGCTCTTTAAAAATAATAATGATAATAATAATAATAATAATAATGTTTTTCTAGTGTTAACAAACTATGGTTTTCTTAATCTCTCGCTTCTGAGGTTACCTTGGTAACCTTAAGACTGCACTGGGCTCCATTTTAACCTCCCGGACACCTAATATGTAAACCGCGTGAACGAGGGGCAAGAACAGATCTCTTAAAGTAAAACAAAAATAAACGTTAAAAAAATAAAACAGCACAGACTACTGCTATAACTCAGAATCGTGGTGCTATAACCCATATCAGACGTTAGTGAATCTCTCTCATAGACACTTATTCACCATGCTTTCAAGCCTCTTCCCTGTGCTGGGGAAGATTTAAGTCTCATTCGTCTGAATGAGACTGACCAATTCCAGCACAGGAAAACAGCTTCAAAGCATATTGGAAGAGACATGTTACTTAACTCTAAAAAAAGGCTTGTGGTTTGGTCGCATTAGTCATTGCCCACATGCAAATAGTAACTCCAGAAAATACTATTTCAGAATAGTAATATACGTGTATATATTCTGCTGATTGTAACAGCATCCATTTGCTACAAGCCTATTATATTTTAGCAGCAATGGAAATGTGAGCGCAATATTTTTTGGTTTATTTCAATATACTGTAGTATTGATTCATTTTATGAGGCAAACATAGGGATCTGAGCCTACATTTGAAACCACCTTTTTGCTATGATTATTTCATTGAAAAATAGAAAAAACATTTTTTTTGCATTTGCGAGCTAAATGTTATAGTGGCAAGTCTTTTAGCGTTACCTTTTCCTTCACTGACACGGTCAATGATAGCAAACCTAAAAACATCTTTATCTCTAAACAAGGGGTGGCCAACTCCAGTCCTCAAGGGACACCAACAGGCCAGGCATTAGAGATATCCCTGCTTCAGCACTGGTGGCTCAATCAGACATCAGTCATTCTGACTGAGCCACCTGTGCTGAAGCAGGGATATCCTTAAAACTTAACCTGCTGATGGCTCTTGAGGACTGGGGTTGGCCACCCCTGCTCTAAAGACACTGGGAAACTGAGGAGTTACAGTGTGCGCTTATCTAATTAGTTAAAAAAAGAGGACAGGATAAACCTGTATTCATAAATGTGTGTGCATTTGCCAAACCGCAGAGTGTGTTTAATCAAGCCAATCATTCGATGCACAGGTAAAATCCCACAAATTACATAAACATTGTTGCTCTTCTTTGTGTGTTAATCTGTCATAGTACCTCTGTACCAGAGAAAATAATCTGTTCGACAATAGGACGAGTTCTGAAAAGACAGATGTCTATACAAATTCACCAGCATGCATTTGAAATAGAAAGTACCATTTTGTTTTGCCTTAAAGTCAGCGAATCTCCCTGATAAAAAAAAAAGATCATATTGGCCAACTCTTTCTATTTATCCCATTCAAGGTTACATTTACTCAGAAGTGCTATTCCACGAGGCATCTTCCGTGCTGGAAGACATCTTGGGCCATCATGGCAGTGTCACTAAGCAGTGTTACTCCATAACACAGGGCCAGATACCGTACAGCCCATTTATTTGAATGGTCCATAAGGGGCCACATTTACTAGGACATGCTGGAAGGTGTCTGATGCAGTAGTACTGCTTAGTAAATATGGGCCATGCACCACTTCACTTTGCATTTCCTTTTGGAACTGAAGGGTTAAAGTTCCAATATACACTGCTTGTTTTTCTTTTACATTTTTCTTTAAACCTTTTTGTGAATGGGGGGGGGGGGGGTTTCCTCTGGATCATGACCGCTGGGACATTAGTTCTAGGAGACCCCGATTAGAGACACTATTTCTCGTGTTCTCCATTCTTGTCCAGCATGGGAACAATATTGCTGCCTGCAACACCATTCATTTTGCACTAATAAATACCCCCTGTCCCCCTCAACTGTTAACGGGCATTTGAAGTATAGCCTGCTCCTCTGGCAGAGGAGGAATCGATACAGATTCCGAAAAACAGACACTGCACACTCAGTGAAATCATAGAAAGAAAACTATATCGCTACATACAGGCATACCCCGCATTAACGTACGCAATGGGTCCAGAGCATGTATGTAAAGTGAAAATGTACATAAAGTGAAGCACTACCTTTTCCCCACATATTAATGCATGTACTGTACTGCAGTCGTCATATACGTGTATAACTGATGTAAATAACGCATGTGTAACAGGCTTTATAGTCTCCCTGCTTGCGCACAGCTTCGGTATAAGTAGGGAGCCGGTATTGCTGTTTAGGACGTGCTGACAGGCGCATGCGCGAGCTGCCGTTTGCCTATTGGGCGATATGTCCTTACACACGAGTTTACTTGAAGTGAGTGTCCTTAAACGGGGTATGCTTGTATACAGTACTGAATAGGACACCCTTGGACATAGTCTAACTTTTGGTGCCTGGGACATTCAGTAGGGACATGTGCATCAGGCGCCGGTGTCAACTCCCATTGACTTGAGTGGGAGTTAACGCCAGAATGGATGCGATAACCAGTGCCGGTGATTGATGTATGTGTCCCATAAAGAGACTTTTACAACATGACAAAAATCTGACACCGGGGTGTGGGGTTGGGGGGGGGGGAAGGTATCTATCTATGTTGCTATGGTATCTGTTGTCCTAAAAACTTGCCCTTTTAAATACTCCCAAGGCTTAAAATGATTTAAACAGTAAGTGCCCTATACACTAAGTGGTGCGTTGCCCTAGGACATCTTACAACACATTCATCTGAATGGGTCATAAACATGGCTTAGTAAATATGGGAATAAATAATTTCGGCATTAAGTACTACAAATGGATTCCAGGCTGCCAGAGAATATTTTAGTTTGAAGAACCTTTATATATTTTCACATGAAAATGTTTTTCCCAATCCCGTGCGTGTGTTGGATGTAGTAATATTGACCAAATATTTAGCTTTAGTTGCATTTTTAAATTGCTTTTTCACTGAATCGTTTCATAACACTCCACATTTGTTTGTATAGTGTCTCATCTATTTGTTAAGTAAAAAAAGAAAGCATATAAACGTCTTAATTGTGCACAGTTTATGGTTGTTGGAGACCATGTGTATAAAATGACTACTGGGTTGGCATTTTGAACACTGCCTTTATCAAGGTACATCTAACCTATTTTATCCGTTAGGTAGGAGCATGTGATTTGTGGAGCAGCAATAGGAAGTGTAAGGCTGCGCTTATAGTGCCCGCGACGGTGACGCGACGTCGCTCCGAAACAAATACATTGACTCCGTCGCAAGTGCTTATAGTAAGCGTGACGGCGACGGAGCGACCAAAAATTATGAAGCCGGGTAAATGTGAGAGTCACCGCATGTGAAGTCTCTAAACCAATCAGATTGCGCTACCTGCCCCCATCGTGACGTCACTGGCCTTGTCGCCAGCGATGTCGCTAAAAACCAAATTGCAACTTTCGCTAATGGCGACAGGTGACGTCATTGGTCGCGTCGCCGTCGCCAGTGCTATAAGCGAGGCCTAAGGGAGCAGTCACCCGATGAATATATTGTAATCAAGCTTCCTTATACTGCAAGCTGATATCTTCAGGGACACAGCCGCGCTATTTACTAAACAGGAGACCTTTATTTAACACATATAACCTTCAGCAACACTTCTCCTGGTTTGGGCAGCTGCATCACCTAGCACCAGGGGCAAGCTGGCTAAGGGGGTAAGGGGATAATTGCCCCCCGGGCCGGTCGGAATTTAATATTTTGGCCCAGGTCACTGGCAGGGAGGAGAAGGATCTCTGTGCAGCATCTCACCAACCTCTGCCATTAGGTGGCGCTATACAGCTCACTTTACAGCTCCCCCTCACCTAGGCTAACTCCTCTCCTCTACAGTGTGCTGGCAATGGGAAGGTAAGTGTGTGTGTATATACGCGTGCGTGCATATATGGTGGGTGTATAGAGGTATATATGGTGTGGATGTGTATAGATGTACGTGTGTGTATATAGATGCGTGTGTGTATAATGTGTATATGGTGTTTGTCTGTATGTATGTATGTATGTGTGTATGGTGTGTATGTGTGTGTATAGATGAATATATGATGTGTGTGTGTATAGGATGTATGTGTGTGTGTACAGGCAGTCTTCGCTTTTCCGACAGAATGCGTCCGGCAAACCCGCGTCGTATGCGGGACAGTCGGAAAGTGGGACCCATGTTAACGGCGGCGGTTTCCATCAGTTACGCGAAAACGGCGGCAGATAATGAGTTTTTGGACTGCATTATGCGCCGTCGGAAAAAGCATCAGACGGAAAGTGGAACGTCGTAAATCGAGGAATACGTGTATAGATGTACAGTATGTGTGTATAGGATGTAAATTGTATGTGTGTGTATAGTAAATGTATGTGTATACACACACACACATAACATACTTTGCAGCACACACAGCCAGAATAGCTGGCATGGGTGCACCTGAAACTGAATTGGATAGCCAAAAAGTAGAAACAAATTCAGGCACTCTTGAGACTTGAAAAATAATGCAAAATAGTAATTTATTTAATCAACGTTTCAGCTTGCGAAAAGCTTATCTATAAACTGAAACGTTGTCCTGTCATAATCAACTTTGAACTAAACACAGCATATGAAAGTGTGGATAATAGTGAGCACTCCCCAATATTTTGACACCATACTGTATAAGGGAGACTCAAAGGTTCTGGTGTGTGTCTGTGTATGATGTGTGTATCTGCTGTACACATCTGTGTATGGTGCATGTATCTGCTGTGCGCATCTGTGTATGGTGCATGTATCTGCTGTGCGCATCTGTGTATATGGTGTGTGGGCCACCTGGTTCTTGGGCCAGTGTGTTGGGATTGCCCCCTGGACTAAAATGTGCCACCCAGCTTGGACAAGGCCGAATAATGACGCTGTGGAATCTGATATCTTGTTAAGATGGGAGGGGGGGGGGGGTGTCAGGTCCGCAGTAGGAATCTCGCCCACCAACCTTCTCATGAACAGATTCTGCAGATTCACAAGACCAAGAAAGCCAAACTGCAGGACCTCTCCATCACCCTCCTGGCTGATTCCAAAGACTACAAGAATACCAGCCTTCTCTGTGGGCCTCCAGAGTTCCTAGCACAAGACATACCTATCACAATGTTGCCAAACCTTTATTTCTTAAACCATGTTTCCATAGTTTTAATCCATTATATCCCAAAAGACTCCAAGAGCTAACAATATCTAACCATAAACAATGCACTTTCAGGTTAATTACAATAATATTGTGAACTGTATCAACGTATGAGTCTGTCTCATTTCCTGTATCATACACACTTCCTGATATATATCCCCGATATCTCCCTAACATCCATGTACTACTAAAATGAAGGGAAGCACTCCCCAAAAAATTAACAAAAACTTCAATGTTTAAATGGTTTGAAATTTAGTATGTAATACAAGATTTAATTAAAAAAAAAAAATGTGAAATTCCAAACCTACAAAGATGGAGGTAGAAAATATTAGATTTATGCTTATCATTTTTTTTTTTTACACTGAAACAAGTGTGCTGGAACCCAGAAATTGTCCTTCTGAATTCAGGCGTGTTAGGGCATAATCTAAGCTTTAAGAGACTTATTAATTAAATTGTGGTAATTGTGTGTTATCGAAAATGTGCAAATACATCATTAAACAGTTTATACATTTCTAAATTGTGCGAAAATAGCATATGTTGTGATTTCGGTTCTGGCTGGGCAGATACATATTTTGTATGTAAATTAAGAAATTGTATATCACCATGACCAACTGTAATACCTTAATTCAGGGCTATTATCACCCTGTTGACCTTGAGTTGAGAATGTAGTCACATATATAGATTAGTTGCCGTTTTGACTTCCTCTAGGCTGTGGCTGTAATACTGCTGCAGTCCTGTCAAGTCTCACGCTCCTGGGAGACCCTGATCTCTGAGACAGTCGTAACCATGCCCCTATTCATCAAAAGTTTGCCCCCACGTCAAAGTCCCACCCGCAAATGTCCTACATCACCCCCAGACTGAAAAATGATGTTCTGGTAACCCAGTTTTGCTGCTTTTTATACAATTAGGGTCCGCAACAATGAAGGACAAGTATTTTATACCAATATTTTTAGATGAATCGCTCAATGACCAAAAAGAAAAGACCAGAGGAAGTTAGTGAACAAGATTTTTTGCACACATTTTTTGATCTCTATGTCTCTCAGGGTCCAAAAAAGTCGATAAATCAGGGATATTCTGAGAACCAATCAAAAGGCTCCTTTTTTCCCCATGCTCGGGAAACATTTCACCTTGGTGTGACCTACACATGGAGCTCCACCAAGAAGCCTTCGGTTTGGCAGAAGCAATAATGCTATGTCAGCCCAGCATAGGAAGAAATGAAAATGCCAAGAGATGGCATAAAGGAGCGGGAAAAGAAAAACAGGAAAACGTCAAGAAAACATGGAAACCTCGAATGAGGGATGAGGGAGTATATGTGATAGAGAAGGGCCCTTAGTTTGCTATTATTACTGTTATCATTTATATAACGGGGAGACAGAAAGTCATTCAAAGTCAAGTACTAATGACCTTACAAACATATACTGTATTATTTGAAGGGGTAGTAAGAGTCCCTAATATCTCAAGGCAATCACCCTGGCTACATCCATGAGTTGTGTATAGCTTTCATATACACAAAGCATAAGCCGTATGATGAACAAAGTTATACGTTTTATTGTAAAAATTTGACGAAATGCTGTTTTATCACCATGTACGGTACAAGCACACGGACACAACTAATGTAAACGTAACAGATAAACATTACATACATACAGTAATTGTATATTAATCTTGCTTATGTTTTTGACCATTTTTGATAGTGTATTTAGATCTGATACTGCATGTTTCTTATGTCCCTCCAAAATCTCCCAGGGCACACACACATTGTCATCATCTCATCATATTTCAGCCTTTGTTGATTCACCAATGGATTAATGACTCCCCAGTAACGGATAGGTTGATATATATATTATATATGTATATATAGCTTAACCCCGTTATAGCGCGGTCCTCGGGGGCCACCCGCGACCACCGCGTTATCAACGGGGTCACGAAAAAAATGGCCGCCAAATTTTATATTTATTTATTTATTTATTTTTTGTGGTGGTACCTCGTCCGCCGGAGGGAGAAAGCTGAGAACTCTCCCAGCGTTCCCTGGCCCGGCATCTTGCAGCTCTTCTCCCTGTCTCTGCTTCCGTCTTGCCTTAAAGAGACAGTGTGTCTCTGTGTGTGTATAGTTGACTGTGTGAGACTGTGTGTGTGTCAGTGTGCTGTGTGTGTGTGTGTGTGTGTGTGTGTGTGTGTGTGTGTGTGCAGTGTGCTGTGAGTGTGAGTGCAGTGTGCTATGAGTGTGTGCAGTGTGCTGTGAGTGTATGCAGTGTGTTGTGCAGTGTGCTCTGAGTGTGTGCAGTGTGCTGTGAGTGTATGCAGTGTGCTGTGAATGTATGCAGTGTGCTGTGAGTGTGCTGTGTGCAGGGAGTGTGTGCAGGGAGTGTGTGCAGTGTGTGTGCAAAAAAAAAAAAAACTTAGAAAAAATGTATTTATTTATTTTAAATTCGGGGTCCACGCTCAAACCGCGTTATAAGCGGATCCGCGTTATAGCGGATCGCGCTATAATGGGGTTGAGCTGTATATATACATATATATGCAGATATTACATTGCCATGAAATAAGGTGATTTTAATCCAATATAGTAAAACGCAGGAGAAATAAGCTCAGGCCTAATTTGTGACTGGCCCTAAAAGGCTGGATTTCTGGTTTTGGGCTAACAAAATAACTGGCGCTCTATAAGTCATCTGCTTCTGTGTATCCTCCATCCTTCTGGCTACCTTTATCTTAGGAAACCTTTCATTTGCGTACCAAAGATTTTATTGAACACAAGAAATAGTAGGTAATAAAATGACAAAACCTATGTGCGAAAAGAAAAAGACAAACAAACTCAATAGTTCACGTATACCCCTCACAAAGGTTCCACAAACCATTTGCAATCTCTAAAACATCATACAATATCAATTACAGATATTCAGATTCTGGGCATGGACATACACGTGAACACACTGAATAAGTCATTGTTTAGCTTCCCCTTTGAAACTGGTGTCTATCAAAGCTTCATTCCACAACTACGAGTGCAATTACGGAACCAGGAGACCAGCTCTAAGACAGATGTTTTGCACTTGAGCTTGGTCACTAGTTTTATTTTGGCCTTTGATGGTATGCAGCATTGGGATATATTTTTATAATTTTATATAGCATTTCATTCTATTTTTAATCAACTGTTCATTTTACAGTATGCATTTATCAAACAATGAAATGTTTTACAACATGGGTGGGCAACTCCAGGCCTCAATGAGGTCAGGTTTTAAGGATATTCCTGCTTCAGCATAGCTGGCTCAATCTGTGGCTCAATCAAAGGCTGAGCCACCGTTGCCGAACAGCGATATCCTTAAAATCTGACCTTTTGGTGGCCCTCGAGGACTGGAGTTGCCCACCCCTGTTCTACATCAATTCCACTTGACAAACACTATGGTAATATATAATATTGTAATGCTTTAGAAAAGTTAAGCCTACCTTGGAAGAAGCTCTTGACCCGGAGATAGCTGACGCTGAGTCGCAGGATGGAAAGTTTGTCCAGTTTGGTGATAATTTCAGGTGGAAAGGGCAGGAGACTAGCCAGCCGGTCTAACTCCGCATTCAGACGGTCTCTGTGTCTCTTTGAAGGATTTGATTTCTCACTTCCAGCTGAGGGCCTTCTGTGAGATAAAAAAATATATTACAATTTCAACCTGATAAAAGCTCTTTGTCACGCGATGCGCTCCTTTCCTAGAACCAACAGAAGCCAATAGCAAAAACATGTTTAATGGGTTAAATCTATGTAATCAATGCATTATTTTAAGAGTCAGAGAACCATAAGTATTGCTGAATATTTTTGCAAAGTTTGCAGACATGTCAAGATGAAATTTCAAAAGACGTTTGACGTCCTCAAGCTTTTGTTCCCTATTTAACTCACTGTAGCTCAGTAGAATCTGGCCTTCCCTGACACAGGCAAATACCGTCTCCTCTATTATTTATACACAGATAAGGTGGTGATAGGCCTATTATATTTGAACTAGCTGTATTGTATATTGTTTCTGTAATGGGCTGTGTACACTGCCAATGCTATTTCAAGAAAAACACATAAAGAAACACAGAGCCCTACGTATGATATAATGACCCATAATGTTCTCCTGATGTGGGTTTTTGATGAATTACAGTAGAATGCGCATGATCTTACTGCGGTATTACTGACTGATCTGAAACCACCAGTAACATATTTTCCTCTAGGAAATGAATGATGGGACCACTTGAATAAATGAGATATTTGCTCATTACAGAGGATTACAAGAAAACTATTCACAATATATATGCAGTGGGTAACGTGTGATGGTACTAGGGGGCCCAGAATAACACTGCTTTTCCATTCAAACGCTTACAGTTCCACTTAATAGGTTTATTTTATAAACTCTACTATTCTCTTTTATATCTTTATATATTTTGTACAGTATATTTCTGATTGTAAAAAGGTCCAAATGGGTTACAATTTCTTGGTATCAGGGTCAGTTGCACTACTGACAACTATATGAAAATAATAATAATTTTATATATTTTTATATATATATATATATATATATATTTATATATATATATATATATATATATACATACATACACACACATACTGTATACATATAGTAGAAGGATTTCTGTGAGGTAAGGCACTTCTCTATATAGTTACCAATCCAGGTGCAACGGATGTGGAAGTATTTGCATCAATTCCAAAATATATCCAGCACTCTTGGGACTTTCCTTCAAGAAATATTTATTTAGCACCTTTTCCCCCAACCTCAGTGAGATCATAGAGCTACTGTGTATTCTGGTGCGGTGCATACATGTGAGGTTGAACAAAACACCCTGAGAACTCCGCGATGGTATGGGGAGGCACCAGGTCAGGCTCTCAATACTGATCATTCGTAGCACAGCGCCTCCAGCTGGTGAGGATCCTGGTGCAGCCAAGATGCTCCGCACTGGCAACTCAGATAGTGGTCCAGTCAAGTAGCCACAACAGATGGATTCAACCGGGTCTTTATTAGCAGCATACACGTAGTAATGACAGGCACATTCCCTGAAGTAGTAACCACGGGGCTTGAGGCCATGCAGGCCCCTTCTCAGCTTCTTTACCACCTGATGGGATAAAGGGTAAGTGCTTCCACCCCACAGGGGGAGGGAAGAGAGCCCCTGACATCTGGGAGAGGGTCAGCTTTTGTAACCCTGTCCCATAACAGGGCAGGCAGGTCCGATACTGACAGGCATCACATCATGGGCATGTAACCCAGCCAGTATCCTCCCCAGGGATGACACTCTCTGGTTGTTGTTAGGCTAGCACCTAGATACAGCAATTGTGTATCCAGGCTGCAACAGCAAGCCAGGCCTCCATGAGAGAGCTTATCCCCACATTGCCTGTGTCTAACATACTGTTATGGCCAAAGGAAAGATAAAAGCCAGAGGACTGGGCTAATCTAAATACTGTTTTTACATAGTAGATGAAGTTGAAAAAAAGACATACTGTACGTACATCAATTTCAACCTATGCTAGATTTAGATGACAAATACTTTATCCTATATTTGTACTTACAGTATATTGATCCAGAGGAAAGCAAACAAAAAAAAAACCCAGTGAGATATCATCCAATGATATCTGATAAGGGGGGAAATAATTTCCTTCCTGATATTAGCAATCAGATTACTTCCTGGATCAACATCCTTCCCGTTTTTACTTATTTGGTATAACCCTGTATACCTTTCCTGTCTAAAAAGATAGTTTGGTGATGTAATGGTGCTCAAAAGTGCTTTGGTCCGTATATTTAAAGTGGAAGGGAGCAGATACTGGGTAATGACTATTGGATTGTAACAGTACTAAGCCTATAGGGGGGCTCTAAGATTACCCTGAAGGTTGGGGTGGGTTGCCCAGAGACACTCTCCCCTACCTCATTGGGTTGGCCCCAGGTTATGTACTCACGATACTTAAATCCCCCAGAGGCTCCCTTCCAAAGCGTGCTGCTGTATCAGGATAAGAAGTCCAAATGAGAAGAGTGTGCAGCGCACAGCAATGAGTGAGGAGAGCAGGTCTGGCAAACGAAATCCTTTATTGAGAAGTCATAAAATAGAGGGCTGCAACCCTTCTACGCGTTTCGTGCTAGTGCACTTTATCACTTCTTGATATAGCCTCTCCTCATTGGCCACCTCTTCGCGCCCTTGCACTGCGCATGCGCAGTCTCTCTGAGGGCCTCCGCAACTGCTGCTGTACTGAGCATGCGCGAAGGACAACATGGCGGCGCCCTGTACCGTCGGGCTGCCGCGGAGCACCGGATCGCTCCCTGCTCGGCCCCCACCCTTTAGAGATGCCGGCGGGTCCGCCGCTTGGCTCCGGCGGCACTCGCCCTTGCCCCTGACAGCGGAGGTAACGGGGGTCCGGGGGTACATATATATATCGAATAAATGTGACAGCCGGCACTCCAAAGTACTTCGGTATATTGTGTCTTGTTTTATCATCAATACATACTTTATATATACACATTACCGGAGTGCTGTCTCCTGATTTCGTGCAAAAACATTTTATATATATACTTTATATATATACTTTCTTTTTCACACAAATATATATATATATATTTGTGTGAAAAAGAAAGTACACCCTCTTTGAATTCTAATAACAATCATTTGTTCTTTAGCAGGTCATTAAATTAGGTAAATACAACATCAGATTAACAACAACACATGACATATTACACCGTGTCATGATTTATTTAACAAAAATAAAGCCAAAATGGAGAAGCTATGTGTGAAAAACTAAGTACACCCTTACTGCTTCCATAGGAATTAAGATGCTAAGTAGAAGACAGGTGCTGCTAATCAAATGCCCTTGATTAATTGATCATCAGCAAGTGTGACCACATCTATAAAAGCCGAAGTTTTAGCTGTTTGCTGGTCTGGAGCATTCAGGTGTGTGTTAACACAATGCCAAGGAGGAAAGACATCAGCAATGATCTTAGAGAAGCAATTGTTGCTGCCCATCAATCTGGGAAGGGTTATAAGGCTATTTCCAAACAATTTAAAGTCCATCATTCTACAGTGAGAAAGATTATTCAAAAGTGGAAAACATTCAAGACAGTTGCCAATCTTCCCAGGAGTGGATGTCCCAGCAAATTCACTCCAAGGTCAGACCGTGCAATGCTCAGAGAAATTGCAAAAAAAACCAAGAGTTATATCTCAGACTCTACAGGCCTCAGTTAGCATTTCAAATGTTAAAGTTCATGACAGTACAATTAGAAAAAGACTGAAAAAGTATGGTTTGTTTAGAAGGGTTGCCAGGAGAAAGCCTCTTCCTCTAAAAAGAACATGGCAGCACGGCTTAGATTTGCAAAGTTGGATCTGAACAAACCACAAGACTTCTGGAACAATGTCCTTTGGACAGACAAGACCAAAGTGGAGATGTTAGGCCATATTGCACAGCGCCACGTTTGGCGAAAACCAAACACAGCATATCAGCACAAACACCTCATACCAACTGTGAAGGACGGTGGTGGAGGGGTGATGATTTGGGCTTGTTTTGCAGCCACAGGACCTGGGAACTTCACAGTCATTGAGTCGACCATTAACACCTTTGTATACCAAAGTATTCTAGAGTCAAATATGAGGCCATCTGTCTGACAGCTAAAGCTTGGCTGAAATTGGTTCATGCAACAGGACAATGATCCCAAGCACACCAGCAAATCTACAACAGAATGCCTGAAAAAGAAAAGAATCAAGGTGTTGCAATTCCCCAGTCAAAGTCCAGACCTCAACCCGATTGAAAGGCTGTGGCTGGACCTTAAGAGAGCTGTACATAAACAAATGCCCACAAACCTCAATGAACTGAAGCAACGTTGTAAAGAAGAGTGGGACAAAATTCCTCCACAACGATGTGAGAGACTGATAAAGTCATACAGAAAACAATTACTTCAAGTTTGTACGGAATTGGGGAACATGTCCTTTGCGATGTGTTCCCTCCTTACGTGTTACTGCACAGACCTCCACTCTGGGACCAACGCGTGCGCGCACCCCGCTCTGCTTACAGAGTGCTCGCACACGCGTAGCTCTTCTAGTGTGCCACGAAGCTTAGTTCCGCCCCCTCGGATGCGTCGTGCTTCTCTCGCGCGTGGCGCACACACGTGACGCCGTGCACCGCTCCCCAGCTGCGTGGCAAGTTCTCATCTAGCCCACTTGTCTGCTGCAGCCATTCCTTGCCTCCGCAGAGGCCACACTTCCGCTCCGCCTCCCTTGCTACTGGTTCCTGTGTGCTACAAATGCCCTGCACTTCCCTTCCTGCTTTGCAGAGCATAACTGGTTGTAGTCTTGAGCTCCTGCGTCTATTGTGCCTTGCTCCTTGTCTTGTGTTCCTTCCTGCAGTTTGATTCTACGTATACCAACCCGGCTTGACTTCTGAACCCCTCTGGATATTGACCCCGGCTTACCCTCGACTCTGCTAACCTCTCCAACCCAGACCATGGCTATACGGACTTCCACGATTCTGACCTCTCCAACCCCAGACCACGGCTTAACGGACTTTGACAATTCTGACCTCTCCATCCCAAGACCTTGGCAACTATCTGGACTAACCCACTCTCTCCAACCCAGACCCGGCTACGTTGACAATCCGCCTGCCAGGCACGCTTCCGCTGCTGTGGGTGCATGGTTCTGTACTTCCCTACCTCAGTACCGGGTCCTGTCTTGCTCGTGGGCAGTGCAAACGTTACAAAGTTATTGCTGCTAAAGGTGGTTCTACAAGCTATTGATTCATAAGGTATACTTAGTTTTTCACACATAGCTTCTCCATTTTGGCTTTAATTTTTGTTAAATAAATCAAGACACAGTGTAATATGTCTTGTGTTGTTGTTCATCTGAGGTTGTATTTACCTAATTTTAAGATCTGCTAAGGAACAGATGATTGTTATTATGTCCTGATATGTAAAACCATAGAATTCAAAGAGGGTGTACTTTCTTTTTCACACAACTGTATATATATATATATATATATAGATATATATATATATAGACAGTCTTCGACAAATGCGGTCACCTGGTCACCCGGGGCGACTGCATTTTACCCCCTGGCGAGATGTTTCGGCGGCGTTTTGGCATTTTCCTCCTTCTCCGACTGCAATTAAAATGGCCGCGCGGCATTGCCAACAGGATGCTACGGAACATGTCAAAGAAGCAGTGCGCCGCACGAGCAGTGTCCACCCCCACCCACACCTTAGCCTCATCCTATAGGAGCGTGGGAGGGGGGGGGGTGCCGTCAGACAATAGGCAGAAGCCACCAGGAGTGTTGCTTGTCCCGGGAGGGAGGAGTGTTGCGAGTCCAGGGGGGGCGTGGCCGCCCTCTTTGGCGGCGTGTGCTTCTGATGCCAAAATGGCAGCGGGGACATGAGGTGGAAGTAGCGGGGGACATGAGGAAGCGGCAGCGGGACTGGAGCAGGTACCGGGGGAAAGGGGGACAGACGCACACAACACCCCCTGCAGAGCTGGGGCAGCTATCCCAGGCCAAGAGGCTGTGGTGGGCCGGGCCCCAGCCATCCCAGCGCCACCAGCACCATGTCCGTTATCCGGGTCCCAGATTTCTTCCCTACCTGCTTCAGGCGCTGAGCTCCGCTATTGCTGCGGCCTCCAGTTTAGACCCTGTGCCGGAAGTTCGGCGGGTGAACGGAGATGCAATGGAGGGGGGTGGGGGGGTTGACAGAGATACAAGGGGGGAGTGGCCTGAAATGCAAGGAGGGGATCTGAGTTGCAAGGGGGAGACAGGTTGGAGTTGGGAGAGCAGAGTGAGACAGGCTGGTGCTGGGAGAGAGACAGGTTGGTAGAGGGACAGCCTGAAGGGGGAGAGGGACAGGCTGGAGTGGGGAGAGAGCAGAGAGAGAGACAGTCTGGAGGGGGGAGAAAGCAGAAAGAGAGAGAGAGACAGGCTGGAGTGGGGAGAGAGCAGAGAGAGACAGGTTGGAGTGGGGAGAGCAGAGAGAGAGACAGGCTGGAGTGGGGAGAGAGGAGAGAGACAGGCCTGAGTGGGGAGAGGGCAGAGAGAGAGAGAGACAGGCTGGAGTGGGGAGAGAGCAGAAAGAGAGAGAGAGAGAGATAGGCTGGAGTGGGGAGAGCAGAGAGAGATAGGCTGGAGTGAGGAGAGAGCAGAGGGAGAGGCTGGCGGGGAGAGAGAGTCACCCACGCAGGCAGTCAGTCACCCACGCAGGCAGTCAGTCAGTCACCCACGCAGTCAGTCAGTCACCCACACAGTCACCCACACAGTCAGTCAGTCACCCACGCAGGCAGTCAGTCAGTCAGTCAGTTATCCACCCAGACTAGTGGGTGGTTAGTTGTTCCTGTTTTTTGGATGTCTCACGCAGTCACTCAATAAATTAGTTTTTATTATTGGTGTGCCGTTTTCCTCTGTGCTATACCCCATCGCAGTGCCCCACTTTTCCCTCCTTCGAGGTGTTTTTTCCTGGCACCCATCCAGACTAGTCGCACACTCGCACACAATTCTTATTAGGAATTTATTCCATTTTTTACATTTGGGGTGGGGGAGGGGTTAGGGGCGTGGCTAGGTGGCGAGTAGATTTTTTGGTTCGGCGAGTAGATTTTTGGGTGATTTGTCAAGCACTGTATATAGATATCATACACACACACACACACACACACACACACACACACACACACACACACACACACACACACACACACACACACACACACACACACACACACACACACACACACACACACACACCATATTAGTGGAAGATAAGGAAACGTTCTAATTCTAAAAACTACAGTAATATGGTTAACTGGAAGAAGAAAAAAAAAAAACAATGATGTTTACCAAAACAATCCATAAATGTATCATTTGAACTATGCACAATATACACAGTTTGTCATAGCAGCAGTTGTTTAGGCAAATGTTCAACATAGAATATATCTTGACATTATTAAGGTAGTAAGAATACACATTTTTTAAAAAGAATTAGGAATACAGTATATTAAGGAAATGTTGAAGTTTTTACATTCGTATTTATTACTCATTACAAATTTTATGAACTTTTTATTGGCCATGGGAGAGAGTACTGACCTTACGCCCATTTCGTGATGCGACGGGAAGATATTTTCCCCCGGTGCCAGAACGTGAGACCCAAGGTGTCCCTGTTGTGGCATTAGGGCCACCCCCCTCCCCCCCCCAGTTGAGGTGAGCTTTTATAATTACAAAATAATAATTTGAGAAGTAAAACAATACACTGCAAAGAGACAAAGTGCATATATTGTAAGTATAGCCATGGCTGGTCCAAACTATCTTTCTGCCTTCCTGTCACGTAAGTTCTGATAGCTGCAGACAGTGACAGGCTATCCTGTGGGTTGACCCCCCCTCATGCTGCCCCTCTGAGTGACAGGGGTGGAGGTGAACTGAGTCTGTGTACAGCCAATCATGGTGCAGACTCTGTGCCCTCCCCCTCTGAGCTTTGTGTTCCAAATTGTATTCAGTCAAGGTCTCCTCTGTCCTATTTCCCCTTACCATCGCGGACGCTCATCTCTCCTGGACCCTCACAGGTAACAAGCACCACAAGACCTGTAGCTTAGGCAAGATCTCCAAGAGGGGGGGGGTGAAGCGGGGGGGGGGGGGAAGCAGTGCTGCAAATGGAGGCGCTGCTGAGATGCAGAACAGGGCAGGCTTTTAAGGACATTGCAGCAGGGCAACAAAAGAGGTGGGCCGGGTCCTTGATGCTTCACCAGGGACCCAGGGCACCCATTCGAGTTAAGGATGGGGGAAACTTCTCTCTCTGAGGCGACACCAGGGAGGGGGTTACCCAGACCCTTACCAAAGAAAGACTATGTTGGGGCGTAAGCTGAAGGCATGATACCAGGGAGCGTGAACCCTTCATCTAAATTCAGAACAGTGGTTGGGGTGCACCCTGACGGGAAATCCAGGGAGTGTGTACCCTTCATGCTGCATACAAATCAGTACTAAGGAATGGGTCCCTGAGGCGTCACCAGGGGCCATGTGTACCTTTTGTTCTGTGGACTGTGCGGTGTTCTCAAAATTGAGTCTACCGCATGTTACATGCTCTCAAAATGGCATTCCCGCAAGAAATACAGGACCACATGTGTTTGCAAAACTAAATGCAAGCTTTTCTGCAACAGTTAGTGCAAGCTGTTCGGCACCAAACCAACGCCCCGCTCATCGCTGTGACTGGCTCAGCCAGAGCCAAGTCACTCCTTGTTCTGCTGTGGCCCTGCCCTATATTCTACCTAGGGGAGTGGGCAATACCTGAGAGCCAATCGGAGGTGGTTTCCCACTCTAGGAGGAGTCAACCACACCCTGCCTTACTTCATTTCCACGGAGCTGAGCCAAAGGAAGGAACTACCTTGCCTTCTTGCCACCACTATCTCACTAAAGAAAGATCAGAAGAGAATGTCTGAATTGGAGTAAACCAATTATTACCTAACAGGAGGCTACCTGGTTGTCACCATACATGGCAAACATCACCTGCGCTGTGTCTGCCCAAATTGCAGACTCCTTTAAGGGCGATGCCAGCCCCATGTGTGGTGCCAGCACTGCGGGGCCCTGTTCATGTGGCCTGCCAGCTCTGTGCCAACTCCAGCCAATAGACCGGGCCTCCACATCAGATGGTGTGGCCCCTGCAGTCTTTTCTACGCTGGTACCTATTTCAGCCTACGACCGGGCTCTACTGCCATTAGATGTGGCCTGCACCAACCTATACATTGCAGAGCCACGTGTGGGCCTGTGTGCACTGCTATCTACTACCCAAGCTCCAGTGTACCGGTGCCCGAGACGACCCCCACTATGATGCTGTGCCTGACGGTTCCAGGATCGGAACCTGTACCTGCTGCTAACAGGGAGGGTGAGTTGACTGCCCCGGGAGTGTTGGGTGCACTTCCCCTGGTGGTGCAGGAGCGGGCAAGCTCTGTGCTAATGGCCACCATGGACTGCGGGGTGCCCCGACATCATGCGCGGAGGAGGTGTCCTTACCTTCCTCAGAAGAAAATGACATCAGCCGTTTGGGATCTGCGGCGAAATCTTCACCTACACGTTTCCTGCCGCAGTCCTGAGTCATCGCCCAGAAGGCCGTGGTGAATCCAGAGTCCCGGAGGAGCCCAGCACCCGAGGAAGACATTGGAGCAGTAAAGGAGCCATCTGCAGAGGATCCGGTGGAGCCAGAAGACGTCCCCTACATTCGGATGGGTGAGGCTTCTACATTTTACTTCTACCAGGATTCTGCTGTGGCCTACCTGACCGAGGAGCCATGCGGGGCCTTGTTCGGTGTGCCGCGGGGTGATGCACTTCCGACACAGCCGGACGTGACGTCATCTGTGCCGCCCGACCGGTGCCTGCCTGGAGATCCTGTGAGACCAGACAGCCATGATGACATCGACAAGATGGTGGCTGCACAAGCTGCAGAACCTCTGATGAAGCCTTCAGGGGTGAGTGCGGGACAGTCCACTACTACCTCTGTTCCCAAGAAGACCCCGCTACGAGGAAGGGGTTATCAGACCCCTGCTATCACCTCACTACCCCTCCCTATGGGCTGTGGTAAGCCTGACAACTTTGGACTGGTCATGGACATTGATAGGCCCAGTTCACCAGTCCCAATTGCCCATACCCCGTCACCAGCCCCTATGTCCAGCCTGATACTACCACATAGGGGTAAGGGTAAGTCCAATCCAAAACGATTCGTCCAGGACACTCCTAGGCCTCACCCCTTGGCCTTTAGTCCCACTGTTTCGGCCCATGCCACCCCTGTTCAGGACTGTGCTATGACCTCCATAACACCTAGCCGAGTGGTGGATAATAGTCTTGCCCCTGCAGCATCCACCTTTGTACTCCCTCCGTAAGAGGGTGGGAGAAATTTATTTTGGGGTAAAAATACCTAAGGGACCCTCTATTTTATAACAGTAGGTAGAACTTTGCAAACCTAGATTTTTGGTTCTGCCGGCCAAGGAGCTCGCCACAAAATATTACAATTTAGCCGAGCTTACTGGGCTATACTACTCAGGTACCGTCAGTCTCACGGGTAGGAGTTCCAATATGTACCCAAGCTGATCATGGAGGAAATTGAGAACAACCGTCATAATTGCTTAAACAGGCTGTCTTAGGGTATCTCAAGGCTAAAACTTTTGAGAATATATTCATCAATGAATACAAAATATGCTCCATTATGGAGGAGTGGTTAGTGGGTACATGCATTTATAAGGACAGCGTGGAAGTCAGACAGAGGCCTAGTTCGCCTAAGGTGTACTTTATCTGGACCAAGATGTTTGATGGACGGGTGGTAAAAAAATCCGATCCCAAGTATTATAAATAGGGATTATGTCATTCTTCCCATTGGAAGCATTGTTATACTGTATCATCATCGCAGTACAGTGGATGATATGGGTTAGCAATGTCGGTGTACTGTACTACCGTTAATGTCGTAACATCTGCTGTAACCTGTTTCTGTGTTGCAGGCTCCAGGTTACTGGATGGTGCCCCAAATTTTATCCCAGTGAGGACATGGGAATTTCACCTAAGGGGAGAGTGTAGCCATGGCTGGTCCAGACTATCTTTCTGCCTTCCTGTCATGTAAGTTCTGATGGCTACAGACAGTGACAGGCTATCCTGTGGGTTTACCCTCCCCCCCTCATGCTGCCTCTCTGAGTGACAGGGGTGGAGGTGAACTGAGTCTGTGTACAGCCAATCATGGTGCAAACTCTGTGCCCTCCCCCTTTGTGCCTTAGGGAGGAATTGTTCCAAATTGTATTCAGTCAAGGTCTCCCCCTCCTGGGGTTAAGATGTGGAGTTGAGCTTACCCTCCTGGGGTAGAGACCTGCAGCCTAAGATCTGCACAGAGGACAAGGCCTCAAGACTGCAAGAGGTCAGGCACCATTCAGAGGTCTAGGACCTATCCTGACAAACCCATGCATACGCTGTAATACCAACTGCAGTGGCTGCACAAATAAAGAATCCTTTTTATATACTGTACTCCTGCCTAAGTAACAGTCTATTGGGTAGGAGTATGAGAGAAGTGTGTTGTGGTGGAGACTGTCTCCAGGAACCCTGGATCCTATTGCGACTGGAGGCACTGATGACACCAAGATAAGAACATGAGGATCACCAAAAGCCTGTCCTGTTTCCCATTACCATCGCAGACGCTCATCTCTCCTGGACCCTCACAGGTAACAAGCACCACAACACCTGTAGCTTAGGCACGATCTCCCAGAGAGGGGGGGGGGGGAGAAGGGGGGGAGATGCAGTGCTACATAAGTAATAATATCCTCGAAGATCTTTGTCTTCTGTGCTGTTCACTTGGTCTACATCTCATCTTACAGTATGTTCAAGCGATTAAAGAAGTCAGGTTTTACAAGCAGTTCTTCCAGGCATTTTAAGTTTAGTCAAATTACATCTTTCTGATGTATCGTTGCATGTATGCATTATATACTTTGTTTTCACAGGGAAAGGGGCACCAGATCCCTAAAGCAAAGAAAAACATCACATCAAAACATTTGCTTAACCCTTTCGCTGCCACAGCGCCTGCCCTCCATGCCGTTCAAACATAGCAAGAAAGAACAGTTCTCTCCTATTCAGTATTCCAGCACCATGGCCAATAATCTATGCATCACCATATGAGGTTTCTTGTTGATTTCTGAGTGCCAGAAGAGTCGCAGTACCGGTGACGTGATCGTGGCGGCCATTTCCCTACAGGGCAGATCGCACCCTGCGCTCCAGGGGAACGCAGGACTTTCTAAGCTTAACAACAAACCCTTCCCTGGGCATGAAATAACCACTACATCATGGAGACACTGGAGTACCACACTTTATGACGTAGTTACTACGTCTTGGAGCATCCAAAGGGTTCAATAAGAAAAAGAAATGCACTTTGCCACTAAGAGGTCTTTTTCCTAAAGTCCTCTGGGGGCAAAAAAACTAAACCAAATTTTCCAAAAAGAGAAACATATTCCCCATTGCATCTGTGCCTTAGTTTCCCTAAGTATTGCACACATGGTAAAAAATGGTGCAACTCAATGTACTAAAGGTTTTCAGATCATGTTTTTACACTACATTGTTTGGGGGCTATTTACAAAAGTGAAAATCGGACAAACATCCTGGGAAAAGCAGGGCACTTTCCTAGATTACCCTGCGTTTCTGCCGGTCAGCATTTATACAGCTTGTTCTGGTGAGTTTTCTTCCCTGTTTGCCCGAGCTAACACTAATTGAGCCATTGGAAAATGAAAAACAGGTGTTTTGGGGGCGTATTACTTTTTTTTCCCCTGCTGCAGCAATAAAAAAATGCAGAGTAGTAAATCCTTAGTTTCTTTATACAGTTTCACACCTTTATTTTACCCGCTCCCTCTGAGATGGTCTTAGGCTTCACTTCTCTAATCGTCATAGGCAGTGGTCGACAAATCACCCAAAAATCTACTCGCCGAACCAAAAAATCTACTCGCGGCTTAGCCCCTCCCCATTCCGCCATTAGCCCCGCCCCCATTCTGCCCTTAGCCCCGCCCCCAGCCATGCTTGTAAAAAAATTAATTTAATACATTTCTAGTAAGAACAACATTCGTTTTTGACATAAAAGTTTATTTATTGTATTGTATATATACAGGGTAAATAAGATATCCAGATCCAGAGTGTGAGAGAGTGTGGGTGACCGAGATAGAGAGAGAAAGGGTGACAGAGAGAGAAAGGGTGACAGAGAGATAGAGTGTGGGTGACAGAGAGAGAGAGAGAGAAAGGGTGTGTGAGAGAGAGAGAGAGAGAGAGAGAGAGAGAGAGAGAGGCAGAGGGTGACAGGGAGAGGGTGACAGAGGGTGACAGGGAGAGGGTGACAGAGGGCGACAGGGAGAGGGTGACAGAGGGCGACAGGGAGAGGTGACAGAGGGTGACAGGGAAAGGGTGACAGAGGGTGAAAGGGAGAGGGTGACAGAGGGTGACAGGGAGATGGTGACAGGGTGAGGGTGACAGGGAGAGGGTGACAGAGGGTGACAGGGAGAGGGTGACAGAGGGTGAAAGAGAGAGGTGACAGAGGGTGACAGGGAGAGGGTGACAGAGGGTGGCAGGGAGAGGGTGACAGGGTGAAAGGGAGAGGGTGACAGGGAGAGGGTGACAGGGTGACAGGGTGACAGGGAGAGGGTGACAGGGAAGGGGTGACAGAGGGTGAAAGGGAGAGGGTGACAGAGGGTGACAGGGAGAGGGTGACAGAGGGTGAAAGGGAGAGGGTGACAGGGAGAGGGTGACAGGGTGAAAGGGAGAGGGTGACAGGGAGAGGGTGACAGAAGGCGACAGGGAGAGGGTGACAGAGGGCGACAGGGAGAGGGTGACAGAGGGCGACAGGTAGAGGGTGACAGAGGGTGACAGGGAGAGGGTGACAGGGAGAGGGTGACAGAGGGTGTGACTGGGTGGGTGACTGGGTGGGTGTATTCACACTCCCAGACACACACACTCACATACACACACACCCAGACACACACACAGACACACACTCACAGACACACTCACAGACACACACACACACACACACACACACACACACACACACACACACACACACACACACACACACACACACACACACACACACACACACACACACTCAGACATACACACACTCACAGACACACACAGGAGACAAGGGATGTCGCACATGAGACAGGTACTGAGGGTTTGATCTCCTCGGGGGCCCCATTGTAATTACCTGCCTGGGGCTCTCCTCTCTCCCGTTGTCCTCCTCCTCGGCGGCAGCAGCACTTCCACCTGCGCTATCAATGCTACTGGCAGCCCTGCTCTCCCCCTCAGGACACCGCAGCTTAGCACTTACACCTGGGTCGCCATAATGTGACTCGCTCCCCCCTCCCCCACCACGAGTGCCGTGCTCCCCCCCCCACTGCCACGAGTGCCACGCTCCCCCTTCCCCTCCACCACCACCACCACGAGTGCCACGCTCCCCCTTCATCAGGGGTCAGGAAGTCTGTGGAATTACAGACGAAACGCGTAGGGTGTTACCACTTGCGTCATCACGTCGGAAGCTGCGTCATTGGAGGACACCAGAGACGTGATCAGTTACCTCTGTGTTTGCTCATATCGGAACTATCATTGCCTTATTGAATACACCAGCATTTCCTGCCCTCTGGCTGACTTCCTCAGGCATACAGGTATAAGTGATTCTTCCAGTCGGTCGTGCTGGGAAATATCACCCGCCGAACACCGTGGGGGTGTTCCTCTTTGGCATCAGCGGGTCCCGACACCGACCGGTAAGATACCTTTTTCAGCAGTGTTTGGATTCAGGCTCGATCTGCTCACTGACTGAAGCCTCTCTGGTTAACCCCTCCCTCACTGCAGCGAGTTCCGTCACTTTTAGTCATTGTATGCATTTGTCTATTGTTGTAATAGGATCATTATTTCTCATTTGATCTGCTCTCTGCATGTGCAATATTAAATTGTATTCGTTTACATATTAACCATATTATAGGTATGTGCGCTCACTTTTTTCTGGTTCATAATTTGGTTTGAGGAATTGGTTTTTCCTTGTTGAGCTGCCTCCATCTGTATGTTTTAGCACATCTACACTACTTGCATTTATTTATTTTTCACACACTTCACCACCAAGCGCAGTTTTTTCTCCCATATATATATATATATAGACAGAAAAAGAGAGAGAGCGCACGCCCCATAGCATAATACTGTATAAAATGTATTAAAACAAGGAAAGGGGATGGGAGGTGGGGGGGGGGGGGTAGGAATCGCACTCACAAGATGCAAGTAGTTAAAAGGCAATTTGTGATTATATCACCACCATCCGGTTCTGGATACTGGAACACGTCTCCGTGGACTCCTTCTGGGCTGCCAGACACGATCACCAGGGACCAGATGTTGAAAGGCTCCGTTCGCTGTCTGTATAGAGCCCAAAACTCCAGCTCGCACTTCCAATGGCCGCCACTCGTATTCCCGCGCTTGGTGTAGGCTGCTGCGCGTGCGCGGTGTCGTCGTGATGACGTAATCGCGCTCTCAGTACCCTAACGCGTTTCGTCACCTCACCCTTTGAGAAAGTTACCGGTCAGGTGACGAAACGCGTTAGGGTACTGAGAGCGCGATTACGTCATCACGACGCCGCCGCGCACGCGCAGCAGCCTACACCAAGCGCGGGAATACGAGTGGCGGCCATTGGAAGTACGAGCTGGAGTTTTGGACTCTATACAGACAGCGAACGGAGCCTTTCAACATCTGGTCCCTGGTGATCGTGTCTGGCAGCCCAGAAGGAGTCCACGGAGACGTGTTCCAGTATCCAGAACCGGATGGTGGTGATATAATCACAAATTGCCTTTTAACTACTTGCATCTTGTGAGTGCGATTCCTACCCCCCCCCCCACCTCCCATCCCCTTTCCTTGTTTTAATAAATTTTATACAGTATTATGCTATGGGGCGTGCGCTCTCTCTCTTTTTCTGTCTATAGATATCTGTGGAGTTGGTTTACCCCGTGTGAGAGCAGCCTAAAGACCCCTTTCAACATCAGAAACCTTATCATCATGGACTAATTATGGAAGGACTGGTTGGAGTTTTTTGATTTTTGTGTTTTTTTTTTTTTTTCTTTTTGCTAGCACGTTTATGCACTGTTTTGTTTACTTTTACTGGTTGTGTTATAATAGTATGCACTAAGGTCACATTAGTTTAAGAGATATATTAATATTTTTAAACATTATTCACCTTACACAATTCTTTATTCATTAATTATAGTTATATCTAATTTTTTATATCACAGTTATATTATTATTTTTTGGCGCCACACTTTTTTGTGTTTTATATATATATATATATATATATATATATATATATATATATATACACTAGCTGAGAGACCCGGCGTTGCCCGTGAGTTAAATTTCCCGCTAGGAGGGGGGGGGGGGGAAGGGGGGACAGTGGACAGCTTGGGGGGGGCAGTGGATGGGTGGGGGACAGTGGACGGGTGGGGGGGGGGACAGTGGACGGGTGGGGGGGGCAGTGGATGGGTGGGGGGGGGACAGTGGATGGGTGGGGGGGGACAGTGGACGGGTGGGGGGGGACAGTGGACGGGTGGGGGGGACAGTGGATGGGTGGGGGGGACAGTGGACGGGTGGAGGGGGGGACAGTGGATGGGTGGAGGGGGGGACAGTGGACGGGTGGGGGGGACAGTGGTTGGGTGGGGGGGGCGGACAGTGGACGGGTGGCGGGGGGCAGACAGTGGACAGGTGGGGGGGACAGTGGATGGGTGGGGACAGACAGTGGGGGACGGATGGACAGTGGACGGGTGGGGGGGATGGGCAGTGGACAGGGGGGGGGACAGTGGACGGGAGGGGGTGGGGGACAGTGGATGGGAGGGGGTGGGGGACAGTGGACGGGAGGGGGTGGGGGACAGTAAACGGGAGGGGGGGGCAGTGGACGGGAGGGGGGGTGGAAAGTGGACAGGTGGGGGGGGACAGTGGACGGGTGGGGGGGGACAGTAGACGGGTGGGGGGGACAGTGGATGGGTGGGGGGGGACAGTGGACGGGGTTGCTTAAAATTTCCGGGTCCCTCCTCTCCACTCCCCCTGTATGTTTCTCCGCTCCCCCCTCTCTCTCCGCTCCTCCCCCCCCCCATGCGCAGCTCTGGTCCCCACCCTACAGTGTCTGACACACACACAGTGACACACACAGACACACACAGTGACACACACACACACACTGTGACACACACACTGTGACACACACACAGTCACACACACACACACACACACACACACACACACACACACACACACACACACACACACACACACACACACACACACACACACACACACACACACACACACACACACACACACACACAGTGACACACACACACAGATATGTCACCTCTCCTTCCGGGCGCCGCCATCTTAGGCACTCGGCGCCGCGAGGGAGGAAGGGGGTCCTTCCGGGCGCCGCCATCTTAGGCACTCGGCGCCTGCAGCTGCCTGCCCACTGGCTGTCCCCCCGCCAGGGAGGGAGGGAAGTGAGCGCCGGGGAGCGGGAGTCCTTCCAGAGGCTGCCTGCCCACTTCCTGTCCCCCCACCGGGGAGGGAGGGAAGTGAGCGCCGGGGAGGGAGGGAAGTGAGCGCCGGGGAGGGAGGGAAGTGAGCGCCGGGGAGGGAAGTGAGCGCCGGGAGGGAAGTGAGCGTCGGGGAGCGGGGGTCCTTCCAGAGGCTGCCTGCCTGCTGCCTGACCCCCCGCCAGGGAGGGAGGGAAGTGAGCGCCGGGGGGGGGGGGCAGGGAGGGAAGGGAGCGCCGGGGGGGGGGGGAGGGAGGGAAGTGAGCGCCGGGGGGGGAGGGAGGGAAGTGAGCGCCGGGAAGCGGGGGTCCTTCCGGAGGCTGCCTGCCCACTGCCTGTCCCCCCGCCGGGGAGGGAGGGAAGTGAGCGCCCAGGAGCGGGGGTCATTCCGGAGGCTGCCTGCCCACTGCCTGTCCCCCCGCTGGGGAGGGAGGGAAGTGAGCGCCGGGGAGGGAAGTGAGCGCCGGGGAGGGAGGGAAGTGAGCGCCGGGGAGGGAGGTGAGTGAGCGCCGGGGATGGGGGAGAGGACAGACAGAGAGAGAGTGTGTGTGGCGCTCAGGGGGAAGAGAGTGGCAGTTGGGTGACGTCAGACCCACCAATCTGATTGGCTAGAGGCTGAGGACCAATCAGATTCACCGCAGCTAGTACCAACCTTTCGATTTTATATATTAAGATATATATATATTTAGTTTGTGAGTGAGCTTGTTTCCCTCTCCTCAACTCTTTTATTAAATTTATACACTTTTTACGCTATGGGCTGCGCGCTTTCTCTTTTTGTGTTTTAGATTTTCGTGGATGTGGTTCTTCCTCTGAAAGCTGCCCTAAACCCATTCAAGCGTAACTATTGGACTGGACATTTATCAAGGAGTGGATTAGTATTATTTTATTCAATTATATATTGTTGGTTATTCCCTCTACTATATTTAGACTCATACAGTTCTAATTTATCTTCTATTATTTTTATATCTATTGGCGCTACTATTCTTTGTTATATATATACAGGCAGTCCTCGTTTTACAAAGCTTCGTTTTACAACGAATGGCTTATCCAACGCTATGCAATGCATAACTATATTCATTTTTACAACGCCAAAACGGCTTATCCAATGCTCTAACGACACTTTGCAACGTTGTTTATGTGTATGTGTGTATATATATATATATATATATATACACATACACAAACAACGTTGCAAAGCGTCGTAAGAGCGTATATATTATATTATACTATATAATATTATATTATACTATATAATATTATATTATACTATATAATATATTATTTATTATATATATAACACAGTATATACACTATATAATTTATGTGTGTGCTGCATATCTTATTGCCTGCATAAAATATTTGGTGTATTTTAGTGTTAAAAATGCCTTCAGGAACGGAACCTTTTATTTAAACAGTGTTCCTATGGGAAAACGTGTTTCGCTTTACAACGTTTCGCTATCCAACGCCATTTTGAGTAACGCATTATGTCGGATAACCGATGACCGCCTGTGTGTATATACATATATATATATATACATATATATATATATATATATATAAATTATTTCCTTAATCACTATTACTATTCCTTAACTATTTGTAGCACTAGTAATAAACGGGTAAGTTATATACACATACAGTTTATATAATATATTAAAATGTTGATGCTTGTTTAAAGAAAAAAACACACATATCTATATATGTAACACCCCTATCCCCACCCGGCTGCAGAAGATAGGGTGTACATGCAATCAGTCTCTCTCTTGCACTGCAAACAGGATTTCTACCTGCTTCAACGTAGTTTAGCTCAGCCAGTTTTTAGGGCTTCTCCAGTGGATCAAGGCCAAGGCTGTAGTGAGGTGTAGAATAAGTTGAAAAGGGCGCCAGGAACTTTTAAAACAGGACGCTTGCTTTTATTGCTAGGACAATTCAAGACACAAGCAAAGGATATGACGAATCGGTTTATTGAAAGGGGGTACAAGAAAAAGGTTATAAAACTGGCTTACCACCGAGCTCTTCATACCCCTAGACTCCAACTCCTTACTGATCACACACAGATCACTAAGACCAATACTGAAACCATCCGGTTTATTGGTACCTATAGTAATCAGTGGGGTTCGTTACGTCACATCCTAGCCAAACACTGGCATCTACTTTTGGAAGATTCTGACCTGTCCCAAGTTTTAGGTCCAGCTCCAACTATGGTTTTCCACTGAGCAGAAGTCTTAGGGACAAATTAGTCCACAGCCATTTTCAGACAAAGTCATCAAGGACGTGGTTAGGTCCTAAGCCACGGGGTACCTTTACATGTGGCCGCTGCAAAGCCTGTCCTTACATTAATGTCAGTAAGGAGTTCTCAGATTCAGGTGCCCTGGCTACATATCAGGTCAATACCTTTATTAATTGTTTGACCATGGGGTTGTATATCTTATTATGTGTCTTTGCTGCAAGCAGTGTGTCGGAGAAACCCATAGGATGTTCAAGATACGTATACTAGAACACCTAGGGTCTATCCGAAATTCACATGATACTCCTGTCGCTAGACATGTAAACAGTGTGCATCATGGAGACACCAATACTCTGCGGTTTATGGGCATTGCACACATTCCCTGGGGCCCACGCAAGGGCAACTGTGATCGGAAACTCTTGCAATGTGAGTGCAAGTGGATACACACACTGAACACACTATCTCCACATGGCCTCAATGAGGGATTCATCTTTTCCTCTTTCCTTTAATTTGGGTTAAGGCCTGACAGATGCATGTCCAGTCTCTATTGGCATTTGGCTAGCAGGATTTTCCATACTCACATTCCTTACATCTTCTCAGGGAATAGTGGGAACCAGGTATATAGCTTTATTAATAAACTTCTAGCAGGATCCGTTTTGACTCCTATGAGGCGGATCCGTCAGGACAGTACACTCCAACACTACTGGATATACTTACCAATCTTTCCCCCTTGGCATGTCCCACTGATTAGCCTTTGTCTATATATATTTTTTGGCCTCACCCAGTTCTTTTGTCTCATGATCATACTATATCCAGGGGTGAGCAAACTTTTTATGTTGAGCCCCCCTTTTCATCCATGAAATTTCTCGTGCCACCCCTGCCTGATGTAATCAAAATCACATGAAAAAAAAACCTTTATTAAACGGTGACATCACCAACTCTCCAAGTATGAGCACAGAGTGTACTGCATCATTTTGTAAGCACGAGCGGGGGGGGGGGCACACTGCACACTGCAGCCCCCACCTCTATACACACAATCACACACTGCAGGTTCCACCTCTATACACACACATTCTGCAGGGCCCACCTCTGTATACAGAAACATACACTGCAGCCAGGGTTGCCACCTTCTATTGAAGGCTAACCCGGAGATAACAACATTTTTTTTGATCTTTATATTATATATTTATCTTGCCTTTGGCTGTATCCTCCCCTCCAAATTCCGTCAACATGGCTGCGTGACGTCACGTAATGCACATTGCCATAACAACGAGACGCTCCATGACGTCATGCGGCATCAAGTTGACATGACAACGGGACGCATTATGGCGCCGAGGCATCACGTGATGCCACATTATCATGGCAACATGTCACCGCCTGACATCAGTGTCTCGTTGTCATGGCAATGGGATGCGTCACGTGATGTCATTTGTTTAAAAAAATTATTTATAAATGTGTCCCGATTTTTCATTTTGAAAATCTGGTCAACCTAATTATACCAGGCGCGGTGGTTGTAGAGGCCCCACACTCTTCTCCACGGCATTTAAACCGGGATTTAGATAGGGTTGGGGTTCCTTATAAAGCCTGGGTCCCCTCTGGTCCCCCGATCGTCCCCTTACCTCTTGCTGCAGCTGCAACTGACAACGGAGGCTAGGGGGAGCGTGGTTAGAGGTGCCAGAGCAGCGGAGGGTAGTGCAGGCATTGCGGCAGTCAGGCGAGGCGACCGGGTCGCCGGAAGTCCACAGCGGCTCCCTGTGCATGGCGCCGCCATCTTGGTATTGATCACGCATGTGCAGTGCAGTTGCGCATGCGCAGAGGGGTCCCCGGTGCGGCGGCCATTAAACAGTGGCGCACGCATGCGCAGTAGGGGACAGGAGTGGCGGCCATGTTAGGCAAAGCCCCACAGGGGAACTACGGTCCCCAGCAGCCCCTGGGGAAGTTAGATCAGGTGCTACACAGCAACCAATCGGGAGGTCGGATTCTCCTGCTCACCAAGAGATACATTTGGTGCGCTTAGACAGCCACGCCAGTTGGAGCCAGGACCAGGAAGGGGAAGGTAGGGTCTGAGTGTCAGTGGCACTCAGGCTAGGCCAGATTAATCCCTTAGGTCCCAGATAGGCCCCAATCCAGTAAATTTAGATAGGGGAACTGCCCCTGTAGTGCCAAGTATCAGGGACACAGCGACGGACACCACGCGGTGCGTCAGGCCTATGGTCTGAGACCAGGCTGCCATCTTTGTCAGAGACTATCTATGGTGGGATGCTCCGGCTGGAGGCCACCCCACGCGGAGGCGGAAGGCATCGTTGGATCAGACTGATCGTGTGGTTGTTGTTCAGCTACACACAGTTGCTGGAGCCCCGGGCAGGTATACCAACAAGTGCACCAACAGTCCACAGGCTAGCGCTATGCCTCATACTTGGGTGGGATTGACATTGGGGGAAGGACACTAGGGCTCTGGTGCCCCTGCACCCCAAGTACGGTGGGAATACCCTGTGGGGTTATATACATCTACATAGTGTATGCATTGTGTTGTGTTATTGTTATGCTGATTAGGTGTCAAGTAAATACTGTTATGCCATAACCTGTGTGTAATTACTGGGTACATTGTCTTGGAAGGGGCTATGCCCCTGCGTGTGGATCCCTTCTAGGTGGAGGCGCTGTATATGTGTAAGTGTATAGGTCACCCCAGGCTCCCTTCAGCAGAGAATCAGGCCTCCTGTAGGCCATCCAGGTAAAGCACCAGGGTAGCGTCCATAGACTCGGGGGAAAGGTGGCTAGACTTACAATGCATTTGATCTCAAGACACGTTATTAGAGAGGTTTGGGGTTCCTTACAATGCATCTGATCTCAGGCGCGCTATTAGAGAGGTTGGAGTACCTTATAATGCATCTGATCTCAGACGCTCTATTAGAGAGGGTTGGAGTACCTTACAATGCATCTGATCTCAGACGCGCTATTATAGAGGGTTGTGGTTCCTTACAATGCATTTGATCTCAGACGCGCTATTAGAGAGGGATGGGGTTACTTACAAAGCATCTGATCTCAGATACACTATTAGAGAGGGATGGGGTTCCTTACAAAGCATCTGATCTGAGACACACTATTAGAGAGGGTTGGGGTTCTTTACAATGCATATGATCTCAGACACGCTATTAGAGATGGCTGGGTTTCCGCAGAATTTCACAATATAATTATAGAGTTCCTTAACCAAAACAAAGGTTGAAAATCACTTTTCTATAGAGAGGTGTATTAAATACAAAAGATAAGGACATGAGCGCTCTAACCTCTTTGCTGTCGGGACAGCCCCCATTGCAGGGCGTCTCATTTTCAGTGCTCTTTTATTTTTAATAATTTATATTTATTTTCAGGCGTGATTGCATTATTACATACATTGTGAGACGGGTAAAGGAATAATATATAATGGTAAAATGTGAGAAGAGTTTAATATGGTATTTGTTTTCCACATCAGTATGTGTAACTACAGCAGCCATAAAGATATCTCTTAAAACCGCAGCCAACATTCATCTGGTAGAGCACCTGTTCCTAGTGAGAAACAAGACAAGCTGGGAAGATAAAACCTTCACTATTAAATGTCTACATTTCAAAACTGCAGACACTTTAGCAGTTGGCCCATGCATCACTTCTAAAGTGCTGCATTAACTCCTTCACCCCGGGATGTTTCTTGGTGGTGGGGCATGCTTGCCCTTTGTATAACGAGTATGACCTTAGATACACTTTTGAGAGGCTCTATGGGGCTTCTGTGATGGTTATTAGAATCAAAATGCCCTATAGTAGTATATAGTATGTGGCCACGGTGCACGACCGGAGATATCCTCCGCAAAGGGGAATCAGCCAAATCCATATAACTCAAGAGATGAAGGCACTCCAGTGGTCTCAATACAAAAAACAGAAATGTATTTGTTATAAAGGTTCAATGTTTCAGTCCAAACTAGGACCTTTGGCATGATACAGACACTTCTCTCTTCTAAAACAAAATAAAGGATCTATCCCAGTGACCATGTAACAGTGACATTTGGTGAAAATGTAAGAACATAAGAGGAAATTGAGAAAAGTGAGTATTGCAGCGCCAATCAATGACTGTGTGTTCAGTCTGCTAAAGTATATGAAGTTTATATATTTGGTGGAGTGCAAAACAATATCCAAATTGAATGCGGGTCAAATGGATCAAATTAATGTTAATTATCAATTTAAATGCAAACTTAATTGCACTTATCGAAATATAAATCGCCTAAATCTTAGGTGATTTATATTTAATAAGAGCAATTAAGTTTGCATTTAAATTGATAATTAACATTAATAGGCAGCCTTATATAAGATCCAATGAGAATGACCCACAATATTGACTCCTGAGGAAGCCATCACAGTGATGCGCGTTGAGTCTGTCGCCTGCCTTTGCGGGGAGCATTGTGCTTGAAGAGACAGGCATACCGGACATAACATCCGCTGGAGGTGACGTCAGACGCTGGAGGGGAAGAGAAATCGGAGCCTCCAGGCCTGGGAAACGCCCCCGCTGCACGCTGCCGATATTAGTTGCCACTGTGACCCTGCTGTGCACTTGCACTACATGCTCGTATTGTCCTTGCATGTGAATGGGATTGCCACGTTTTAAGATTTAAATATATTTTACATTACATGCTACAATATGTCCTACTGTACTTTTTCTGCCTTTGAAAGAACTATAGAAGACAACAAGGAGGGAGATCCGATACAGGGTCCATTTGTCCCCGCATTCAATTTAGATATTGATTTGCGCTCCACCGGCTATAGAAATTTCATATACATCTCTCTTCTCTATCTTGACAAAGGTCATAGAATGGATTGAAACATAGATAATTTTTTACTTAAAAATTGCATTTTGTGTTGGGACCACTTGTGCCTTCATCTCTTGGGTTATATGGTTATTAGAATTATACATTGTTTTGTTGCTAACCAATATGCAGTGCTTTACAGTATGCCCTATATCATTGGTTAGCATTGGGGGTAGGAGCTCTGGCTGTGAGGAGTTAAATTAAGTAATGATGTCATGAGCGAGAAAGTGTATATATTTTAAGTAATAATCTCTCTTAAGGTATTTGGCCTCTGTACTGTTCGCATTGTCTACGTCTTATGTACAAGCAATGAAAGCAGTCAGGTTTTACAAGGAGGTGCAATCGCTCTTGATGTAATGCCCTATGTAGTTTTGTTCTTCAGATGGCTCACCCCTCAAGGGTCTATGTATCCAGCACTTTTGGGGTAAAACCATGTCATTTTCATCCTGCACCTATGCATCAATGTACTGTCATGGGAGACCAGGTATTTACACCTTTTTATTGGGATCATTCACTGAGCAAAACAAGATAGTAAAACAAATTGTCATTTATTCCATAGAGACAGACGCACACACAGTGGATTACAAAATACAAGAAAAAACACACTTTCTGGTGGTCTGGGCTAAAAAACAAGACTTTCCTATCTGAAATAAGAGGTAAAACAAAGTCTTTAGGTTGGCCAGGACTTGTCCCGAAATGTCCTGGAACTCAAATCGGCATGAAGTACCTGACGCCCCCTCTGTATCCGCTCCGGAACTGCCAAAATCCCTTGACCGGGAGATAGTACCAAACGTCCTGGTAATCTTTTCGGCTGGCAATCCTAGCCACGACCGTTACGTTCTATTTTCAGAACTTGGCCACGAAAAGTGGGACTTTATCACCTTGAAATTTCTGAAGTCGGCTCACTGGTATTTCTCACAGAGCATCTTTTGGTGATTTTGAATTTGCCGCTGCGGTCTTGGTGCCTAGAATCTGAGGGAATCTCGCGAGTGGATTGGCTGCTGGCTTTCTTATATTATTTCAGCTTCATTCATGAAATACTCCAGCCAATTTGTGCGTGGGAGAAATCCTACCAGCCAATCAGAGCGTTGCCAGTCTATCTAAGTCGGGCAAGCACGGATTTTGACAAGGGCATGCGCCAACTTGACACCTCTGCCACTTGTCAGTCATAAGCCACTGAGGTTAGGCTCCTCACAATCTGGTCTGGGCAAATGGTGGAACAGGGACAACTCACTGGTGCAATATTCCTAGATTTTGCAAAGGCTTTTGATACTGTTGATCATGCTATCCTGCTTAACAAACTCCAAAGCTCTGGAATAGGGAAACATGCTTTAAACTGGTTTCATTCCTACCTATCAGGTAGATCCCAACATGTGTCCATCTCTGGCTCTAACTCCAACCCCTTGGCTATCACCTGTGGTGTCCCTCAAGGCTCTGTTCTGGGGTCCCTACTCTTCACAGTGTTCATCAATGATCTTCCCACAGCTTGTAAGGAAGCCTCAATACACATGTATGCAGATGACACAATCTTATATACACACAGCCATAGCCTCTCCGATCTTGAACACATACTTCAGTCTGACTTTTCGAGACTCGAAAGTTGGATTTCCCACAACAAACTGTTTTTAAACATTGACAAGACTGTAACAATGGTATTTGGGACCAAGACTAAATTTTTAAAGCTTCCAGTGACTGAGCTCCAGATCAGAACCAATGCTAACACCACCCTAATTCCTGTTACTAGTTTTAAATCCTTGGGCATATGATTTGACTCCCACTTAACATTCGGGATGCACATTGATACCCTGACATCCAAAACCTATGCCAAACTAGGTGTACTTTACAGGAACGAATCCTCCCTAAGTCTGCTGGTAAAAAAGCATATCGCACAGCAGATGCTAATGCCAATTATCGACTATGGGGACATAGTATACGGCTCGGCACCCCAAACCCACCTTAGCAAACTTGACACCCTCTACAATTCTATATGCCGTTTTGTTCTCCAATGCAACTACAACACATATCACTGCAAAATGCTCAAATAATTAGATTGGTCATCACTTGAGTGCAGGCGCAAAGTTCATCTTTCCTGTCTTGTCTTCAAATACTTTCTGGGCAAGCTAGTCATCTATCTGAACACGCTCCTCACCCCTACCACATGCAGCACTTATCATCTGAGATCTGACTCCAAAAGACTGTTCATAGTCCCAAGGCTCAACAAAGAAGCCGGCCGTTCCTCCTTCTCTTACCGTGACCTAAAACTGTAACAACTCTCACACCCACCACCAGTTTAAGTTCTTTCAAAACTAAGGTTGTCTCACATTTTAATCTGGTCTGTAACTATTACATACACCTATAATATAAATTATCTTTAACTGTGCATGCAATGTCTTGTATATAATGTATGCCCTGTTCACTTATGTAGAGTAACTGTATTTGTACCATGTATTATTTGTCATCTTAACTCTATGCCCAGAACATACTTGAAAACGAGAGGTAATTTTCAATGTATTACTTCCTGGTAAAACATTTTATAAATAAAATTCATCCCAGGACGTGAGTACTTGAGCCCAGCCCCGGTGCCCAAATGGCTTTCATACCTTGGCAACCTCTGAGGCTTTCATGTCCGGGACCTGAGCAGACTTGGTGGGACCAAGCTTGGTAGCCACATGGTCTCTCGGAACCATCGACCTGGAAGTCCCCAGCAGATAATACCGTACACAAGCATATGTACTATTAAAACATTATGAAACAAAATATTTTTTCCCATTTTTTTTCTAAGTCCCAAATAGAATTAAAAAAAGCTTAGATTCATTGTCAGGGCTGTATCTCATTCTCTTCTTGAAAACCAGACTTAGGTTTCATAAAAACCCTTGCAACCTTATATATGGTTGGAGTACACCCAGAACTCCCATACCAGGTTCTGAGTGTTCAGGACATTAACTGGGCATCCCTCCTTATACTAGGAACCCCTTTACCGTTTCAGGGATACCACACATCCCTATGCCCCATTTACCTTTCTGGTCTGTGCTGAAGCAGGGAATCCTAGCGGTGAGTTTTGAAGGGGAGATTTTGCCGGAGCAATGTGCCTCAATGTATCCGAGAATCCGACCTGATTCCCGGGTACATTTTTGGGGTATCCAGCAACTCTGGAACCCCGCTACCTAGACTCATTCTGACAAGACTTTCTGGAAAGGTAAAACACAGAAAAAAAAATATTTATTGTCGCACAATCACATACATTGCAGGTACAATAAACAGGTTAAAGAGCTGATACTCTAAAACCCCAAATGTGGATCAGAGGTAACCAGCCGGGCATAATACAGTACCTTTATTGATGGCCTGGTTACCCCCTCACTGTCACATGTACTTCGCTCCCATTTTGCCCCACCTGCTCCAGGTTGTGGCTTGGAATGTCAGTAGAAGGAATCACACGGTGCACAGGTTATAATGAGATGCAGCCTATTCTGCGTCTCTGTGCACCATTATTTTTCCCTTTTATTTGCCCCTAAAAATCAAATATGCCCTACATATCTGAAGAGACATAATTCTAAAATTCTGCATCAGACCTAAAAAACTGAATTTACTGTAGATTTGACACAACTCTGCCTCAAGAAATGGAGCAGTGCATCAAAACGCACTTTTCTCAGCGTTTCTACAGACCCCTCAGTTTTCCCTGAGCCAATTCGTAGATAGCATGGGACTGTAAAATTGGCAGGTTTAACGGTTCCAATTGGTTACCAGATATAATAATATAATATATAATGCTTACAGTTAATATGTGTGTGAAGGCATTATTATAACAACACAAAAAGATTTTGTTTTCCAATACATTTCATTGTATTGATTTCACACCAAAAAAATCCTGCTGTTTATAGTAATTCTATTATTTAAACTGTTGAACTTTACACATATCTAGTTGCCATTTTTTGGGACAGTAAAATCTGGTCCTACTGTATTCTCTCACAAGAGTAATGGTTGTGCCACAGATAGAAAAAACAAACAGCAAAATAGTATATTAAAAATATAATGTGAAACATACAATATGAATATGAATATACTACATACTGTACATATATAGGAGGACAGAGATAAAGTTAGATTTTCAGGCTATAACTCATTCAGTTACTACGCACATATGTGTCCTTCCAGAAATAGTTTCCTGCAAATGTAATAAATGTGCATGCCATGATTTCTAGGGGGAAAAAAACCCCAGTTTGCTTTGATTGTCTGTATTTTTCTTGAAAACTATTTTGGAAGGATTGCATTGGTATATAATATCAGTTGAAAGGCAAGCGCTAAAGACATAAATTAAAACAATGTCAGATGGGAATCCTATTGCCGGAAAAAGAACAAACCAAGGTCTTATGACAGCGGTAATGGGAGATTATCCAATAGCCACTAAACTCAGTCAGTGCACTTAAAGCCATGTCACGTCCTGTTAAGAGTGATACTCAAGCATCAGGACAGCGCCTTAGGTTTAGTCCATAGACACTTCGCCCGTGCGGAGGCGTGCTGAGGCTCAGGGAAAGTGGTGCTTTCCCTGGCCTTAGAACGCGCGCCGTCCGTGGGCGTGTCTGGGGGTCGGGCCAGTGACGTCACGGAGCTGGTTCGCCCTCATTGGGCGAACCGCTCACGTGACCGGCCCTGCGCTCTGGCGAGCTCTGAAACGTAACATTTGTTAAGATACACGCTGCCGCAAGCGTGCGGAAGCGTGTGCGAGCCCCTGCTAAAGCCGCTCTCATTGCGGCTGCAGGGGCTCACTGCCGAGCAGCAGCACGCCTCAGCACGGGTCAGCGCCTAAGCGCTGACTATGTCCGAGGCCTTATGCTTGCATGCGTGACCAGATCTTAACAGATATAGATACAGTTAAAAAAAATGGTATCCAAAATCTAAAAAACTCAAAACCTAAAAAAAAAAAGGATATTCGCTAATATTTGAACAATCCTTTTTATTTGAGTTCAATCTTAAAATACAGGGAAATTCAGTGAAAGAAATGTCTGCCACCACATTTTCTCTTACAAAAGAAATAATCCAGCGCTTTACGAATTGTAATGAGTCTACAACATCACTGCCAATCCAACCGAATAGATAGAATCATCAGAAGCTTCCGTTAAGGCCCCAAATCAATATGATGTGAAGCTCCATCTTAAATGTATGAGACTCAAATCTCCCTCCGCACAGGGAAGTGGCTTCACTCCATATTGAAGGAGGACCTACATTCTCAAAGGAACTTAGAAACGTATACAATAATGGGAGTTTTTGGTTCGATCGCATATTGAATAAGACCTGTAGTGAGCTCTGATAATTCTAGTCCCACTTACACTGTAGGGTTGCCAGGTGTCCAGTATTGAACTGGACTGCCCTATATTTGGACACTCTGTCCAATAAAAAATTTGAGGTAATACTGGACATGTATGTGTCCGGTATTACCTCTCTGGACATAGTGACCTGGCTGACTTGGGGTCAAAGGGATTTCCCTGAGCGGGGAGAGAGCTGGGCTGTTGATAGGGGGCCTGGCAGCTTCCTCCACCCTGATTGTCTGCTGCTGGGTAATGTAGCCAACAAGGAGGAGGTGTTAGGAGCCTGGGGGTTGGGCCAAGGAGAGGAGGAAGTAGCATGGAGTGGACAGAGGTGAGAGGGCGCGTCTAAACTTTCACCATTGTGTCCAGTATTTTTGGAGAAGCCACCCAGCAAGCCTAACTTAGAGCCAGTAAACTAAAGGCAATATCAGATTTAAAAGCTTAAAACAAGGTGTTTGACTAAAAAAAAAAAAAGAATCAGCGCGGTAGAAATATTTTGACATTTTCTCTAGTATGGACATTTTCCCTTTTTTCCAGTTACGACGGTGACACTGAATGTGGGGCTGAATTCGGTGGGTGATTGACATTCTTGTTTGATCCAGCCTAGTGATAAGGCAGCACTTAATGTTTATTCATATGTATTATTTTTATTGTATTCTATTAGGTATATCAGTGTCATTAGCTCAATTTAACCCTACTGTATGTTTCTTCTCCAGCATGGGCTGGTATTATAGAGCAGACATTTAAATGTTACAATCTGCCAATGTTTTTTGCTTGACGGAAACATACAGTATTTCTTTGTAATGCCAGGTACAGAAATAGCAGGATAAAACTTCAATTGTTATTGTCTCTTATAAAACAAAAATAAGCTGCAAGGTCAGGCTCACTGACTTGAATAGGAGTTTCCGTGCTGTAGTGCCCCGATCAGCACTATCGCAGTTTACAATTAACCCTATTCACGTGCATGCTGTCCAACACCCTCTATTTATAAGGGGACACCCTGATCTAATTTTTTCTTGCTTTCTCCCTGAAAATAATCCCATTATCCCAATGCAAGTTAATGGAAGTTTTACAAATCTCCTGCATTTTCATCTCAAATCTCCCTGAAAGAATATGTCAAATGTTGGGCAGTATCCTCACACAGGGCACAATGCAAGGTAAGAACGCAGATCCTACTGGTCACAGTAACTGACATGGCAGTAAATTATCTGACACACATAAAAAAAAAGAAATGAATATGCCATATGTATGTAAACCTGCACTGTACATTATGTTTCAAAATAATGACCAGACTGGATAAAATTAGCAAGTGATGTGTAATGTCCTCCAAAATGGTTACTGAAAGCAAGTGAAGAAAGAGTGTGTATGTGTATCAGTGTGAATAAAAATGAATGGAGAGCCCACAGTATATACAGTGCTTTACACAAGGTTTTTATTTTTATTCACACTGATACACATACACACTCTTTCTTCACTTGCTTTCAGTAACCATTTAACACCTCTAGCCATAAAACACATCCACACCGGGGGAAGGAACAGCACAGATAACATTCCAATAGACACTGTTTTTAAGTATACCTTTTGCTTCATTCATTGTAACATCGCCGGAAGAAGAGATCAGTGTATCTCGAAAGCTCGCACAAATAAAAGCATTTCGTTAGCCAGAGAACGGTATCATCTATTTATTTTTTGATTATTGAAGCTCGGCTAACACGGTACTGATACCTCTACATGTATATATATATATATATATATATACATATATATATATATATATATATATATATATATATATATACTGTACATATATATCAATCATGGTAATATGTTTTAATAAAAAATTATTTAACAGGACAAAATATTACTTTTTATCTTAAAATGATGACACATTTTTTAAATCAGTTATTCCTGTGCATTCCGTATGTATAACTTAGGTATAGTTAGTTGCTTTGGTAATACCTTATTACTGTACAGTATTTAATACTTATCTGTAGAGGTGTGCAGAGCTGTCTTCATTGCTTTGTGAATGCACAAGTGAATTTATTAAATGTCCACAGGGGGAAAAAATTCAGGCAAGCTTCTAACCTTCTTGTCTTTCTTTTAATACAAAAGTAAACTGCAAAATGAGCAACGTTTGTGTAACCCCCCGCCCCCCAAAAATGCAAACTTCTGAGACTTCGTGGGCAAATGTTTAATTACGTTTCTGATGTTTTTGCTACTTCTGTTTGACACCTCTACCCTTTTCTGCTACGCACCCAACACATCCAGTTGTGAAAACACCGTGTTACAGACAGTACAATAAGCAAAGAAGAAGAATGGCAAGTCCCACAGTAATCCCACCACAATATGTAATAGGACAAATGTTTCCGCAGACGTGCGTGCAGAGATGATCAATGTAAGATGCGTGAGCCGCTCGTGATTACTCTGGTTCTGTGAAGTACTATTGCTAGTAGAATCTTTGAACATTAAACCACAAGGCAGGTCGATTATGAATAGCGAGCAGCTGTGATTACATGATCTCTGTGAAAAAAAACGTTAGCGATGACTGTCGATCTGATGTTGTGGTTTAGATTAGTAGCAAATAGTGATATTTCTTTTACTTGTATAAAGCGAGAATGAGTAGTCAGTGGTACTAACCCCTGTAGTGCCAGTACGCTTGAAACCTATTTCGTAGCAATTCGTTGGAGACCGCTCTGGCAGCAAATGGGTTATATTTCCGTACTTGTGTATTAATGAAATGGCCATTTGCATTTCTCTTCCCCCGTACCTCCATGATTAAAAAAATTAAATGTTCCCTTTTTTTATAGTATGTTAATTGGAGAAAAGGGGGGGTCATGGGGTGCTCCAATCTTATGACAACTATATCAAAAGTTCACAATCTTCATGGACTCCAATAAAGCAGTGTGGGTATAACATAAATTGGCCTGTGAGTCACTCATAACAGTCTAAAGGATGATGTCCTCATAGAAATAAAGTCAGTCCCAGTTAGAGTACTCCACTATAATGATCAAATATGAAGAAATAAATTCTTACCCACTTCTGCTGTCTGTAGGAGTCCACTGTGGCGTGCCAGCCATGGGAGAAATCCAGGTACAAGTAGAACAAAAAAGCACAGGCGCACTGCCAGGGAGTCAGGTGGTGTAAAAGGTAAAATCCGTTTAATTCAGAACATATCTGATGACAAACATAGCCCCAGGGGGGGCCACAAACAACCTCCCAATGTATCGCTTCAAAAGGCCTGTCATTCGTTCCTACGACTTACAATACATTTGCTCAACTCTGCGAAACAGATGAATATTGGACTTTCACGGCTAACGAGAATTGTGCGAAGTCGCCAACATTCGCAGAAATTAACAGAATTCTGGAGAGATAGGTGCTTTATTCAGCAAATTGGCCAGAAAGTCTTTACTGCAAAAACAATAAATATTTTCTTTAACTGTGCATGCAATGTCTTGTATATAATGTATACCTTGTTCATTTATGTAACTGTATTTGTAACCATGTATTATTTTGTTTTACTCTGTGCCCAGGACATACTTGAAAACGAGAGGTAACTCTCAATGTATTACTTCCTGGTAAAATATTTTATAAATAAATAAATAAATAGGGCCCAAATGTACAGAAATACAGCAGCCTGTTGGAGTTTGAGTGCTGATGATGTCTGACTGATGATACTGAAGACTAGCAACTAGAATTATTAGCTGCGACCATTCAGCCACGGCTGTTTCACACCAGGACCATTCGCCGCTGCAGATAATGTATCCCCTGACCCTAAAAACATGAACCCCTTACTCTATAAACCTAATCCCCTTACTCTAAAAAAATAACCCAGTAATTTTCAACCAGGGTTACAGGGGCACCCCTCAAGGGTTCCAGGGCCGACAGGGAGGAGAGCTGGGTAAATTATCCCAACTGCCACAAGCCCTGTGGCACAGTGGTACCCACGCAGCGGCTCACCAGCTTTCCAGCAGTGGTGTGGCGGCGCTCCCCGACATTCACTTCAATCACCTTCCTCCTCCGGTCGATGTCGGAAGTCAGTTTGACCAGAGGAGGGAGCTGCGGACTGGAACAGTGCAGTACGGTAGGTGTGTAAGTGTGTCTGTGAGAGAGGGGAGGGAGTCTAGGAAGAGAGAGGGGGGTATGAGGGAGAGAGAGGGGGCTGGAGTGTGAGGGGGAGTAGTGTAAGAGGAGAAGAGAGGGTTGGGAGTGTAAGAGGGGGTTGGGTGTGAGAGGGATGGATAGGGAGTGCAAGAGGGGAAAAGGGACGGGGAGTGTAAGAGGGCAAGTGGGACAGGAAGGGAAGAGGGAAGAGAGGGTAGAAGTTCCCCAGAATTTCACATAATTCTATGGTTCCTTAACCAAAAAAGGGTTAAAAACCATTGCCTTAACCTCTTACCCTAAATGCTCTAACCTTAACCTCTTACCCTAAAAACCATAACCATAACCCCTTACCTTAAAAAAACAAACGTTAATCCCTTAACCTAAAAACCCAAACCTTAACCTAAAAACCTTAACCCCTTACCTTAAAACCCAAACCTTAATCCCTTAACCGAACGCTAATTGTCCTACATGCAACACCTACCTCAGGGCCAAAATAGACATGGCTAAATGGCTAATAGTCCCTTTCCGGATGACTGACTTTATACAGTGACAGTGTAATAATGACGAAGTTGCTAGCTGATTGACCTCATTTGTGAAGGCCATGGGGTGTGCTGAGCAGCAGGGCCCAGACTATCCACTCCTGAAGTCCCCTATGCCCCAGCATAAGCACTGTATGAAGTGTAATACAATCAAGATGCTGACGAGCCCTCAACCACCCCTCAGAAAGCACTAGGGCAGAGTAGCCGCAGCACCCCCCTTTACAGTGTCTGTCAGAGACCATAAGTTACCTCAGGACTGCAAACAGGACAATGGCTGCTGAACTAGTGGCAGCTCCTATATATACAGTATGCTCAAATTCATGGTAGTTTGGCAAAAAATGGCAAACTTATGTGGTGAAATGGCTAAAATAGCAAAATATATATATACCGTATGTGGAAAAACTTTTAAAAAATATCCAAATGCCTTGGAAAAATCCTGAAAGTGTCTGTGAACCAAACTGCAAGTGATTCGCACATCTGGCGATGAAGACCATGCTTGTCCCAGTCTTATAAAAGCCCCAGCCACACCTAACAACATACAGTATTTTGATGCAGTCAGCAATACAACATTTTGCTTTAACTGTTGTTCCGTCATTGAATAACGAAGATAGGCAGCAGAATTAGATAAACGTGTATATCATGGCCCAGGTGATCTCCCGGAGGTAAGTAGAAATACTGTCGTAGAATAATTCACACAATAGCATTTATCGTCTCTGTTTCATAACTATGGACGTAGCTTTGCACATTTAGGTCCAGCAGATCATTTGGCTGCCTAGAAGACCCACAACCCGTTACTGGCACTTCTAGCAGCAAAAGAGCTAACTAACTATGACAAGCTCAGTAACAAATGACATACTAGGCAGCATTCACTGCGTTGTATATAGGCTGGTTAGGGGCCCATAGTTAACTGAGACAAGAATACAGCAGCTGCTCCAACGCTGCATAGATCAGGCTTTCGGGGCATATTCTATGGGGTTTATCCTAGTAGCTCCAAAGTTCTTAGTGCCAAATCATGCGTTGGCATGTTTACAAGAAGCGGAATGAATTGTGTGACAAAAAAAGTGACAAAGCCATGGTTTAACAGCCAATCCACCCAGTTTGTACTTGCTTTAGTAGCGGAATGATCTGAAGTAGAGCTAACTTCACCCCCAGTCTGACGTATGGGTATTGCTCTCTCAGCCAAACCCATATTTCATGCTCTAGAGATGTAACTTGCAATACCAATGTGAGTTTTACAAGCGATTTGCATTACAGAGCTATTAGAATACAGTAGCTGTTGTGGGCGAAAAAAATGCAATTTTGAGGCATTTTTGACAAACCAATCGGATTGACAGAGCAAGAGCGAAAACGCTTTGAAAAAAGCCGTTTAGACTGTTTGGACATGCAAGAAGGGCTTACATAATAGCAAAGCATGCCATTCCTAAAGTGCACTTTAGAAGTGGGTTGTCACACTTCCGAACTACTAGAATAGGCCCCTATATGTGCCGAAGCAGCCAACAGAGCGTTCTGTCCCTATAGAAATAGCCCCTTCAAGTTTGAAAATTGCAATTTGGGAGGAAATTATTTTGACATCAATATTTGTCTAACACAACAAAAACAACTACTGCTGTATATACTTTCACAGTGAAGCAGGTGGTCATAATTAAAAAGGCAAAGTAAAAAAAATGTACACAACAAAAACAAAAACTTGTCCTCTAAGCACTGAGGCTTTAACCTTTAATCTGAGCGAAGTCATTATTACGTCAAGGTAAGTGCTGGTCACTAGTTAGGCCTATTTATCATGGGTTTGTAAACTGGGGATTTTGCTGGGAATGGCAGCCGAGAGTGACAACGATAAATATTGGTACAGAATAAGAAAGTCATATTTAGTTGTAGAAGGTATATACTTTCCAGGGAAAATGTAAGTCGTGATACCTTTTAATGGGCCAGTCTAAGAGCCGTGTTTGTATGAGTGCACAAGCCTTCACGGCCTTAAAGAAGGCACATCTGTAGAAGAGACTTCAAACAACTGAAGAGGACTTATACGTATTCTACAGCCACATCTATGAAGAACTATCATGTTGGTCCATTATAAGGCGTCACAGCCTTAAAAAGGTATTCATTTCTTGTAATTAAGCATCTTATTTTTCAATGCTTTGCGCCAAACTATTGGTAATTTTCTTATCTATTAAGTCTCTATTCTTCAATATTTATGTTATATTTAAATCAGCTGACACCCTGTAGCACAGCAACAACAGCAAAATGACACAGCAATGCCCCGTTGCACACAACACATGAAAACAGCACGGATTTAATCAAAGCGGGATGTTCCACGTTATTCATAGTTAAACTCAAATGTCACCTCGAGCTTAAAAAGAGACTGAGAAAACTACTTAGGATTTAACTACAGTAGCCTACAAACTTAGTTTTTTTTTTTAAAGGCTAATGGATAAGAAAAAAGAAAGGTAAAACTAAATAGAAATTTAAATGTTAAAAACAATGTGATTTTGTTCAACAACAAGACTTTATATATAGAATATATATAAACAAGTTCTGGGGAAAAGGTGAACGGTCTGTAGGCACCGATCCATTTTATTGGGCCAACCTGATCGTTACAATTGTGTACATTACGTCACGTTCAGTCCTGTTCGGGAAAGACCCCTATAAAACAAGCAAAACCCTGGAAGGGTCGCCAGGGTGTTACCCTTTGTGATGTACACTGTATGGCAATAGGGCACAGAAATAGTTTATACACAACCCACTTCACTTATAGCCTCAATACTAACAGTAGAGTTAAAAAAATAATGCCTGTTTCTTTTCACTTTGAGAATTTTTTTATTCAAGTTTTAAAACGAAGGGGGAACAGAAAGCAAAAAAGGGGAGAGGGGACATAAGTTCTTGAGACCGCAGTCGCTTCCGCACAGAGAGACTTAATGATCAAAGGGCAGAAAGAAGCAGAGGGTCTGCCGATCACTTATCATAAAGGATATTGTATACAGCATACATCATGGCAACATAGCAGAAAAACTCCTGGATGCAAATAGAGTGGGAGTTTGCAGTGATTATTTTACCCTGCATTCTTCGAATCAACTTTGCAGACCACCTCTGTTTTGTGCCGTCACACAAACTGTGTATTCAACGCTCCTTCTGTCTAGAAATCACACTGTATACATAGGCACACTTACTGTACCATTATTTTCTATCAGAGGCAGTAATTTTTACACATAGAAAATACAGGTCAAAATCACTGCAGACAGTATAATTACTTCACCTTTTTTTCACCCGCTTTAATGGCATATCATGGTTTACACATTCTAAAAACAACAATTCACCTTTGGTCAAACAATTTTCCATCTCCTACTCAGAGCCGGACAGTTTATATTACAAGTTATTGTAGGAAACAACTACATTAATGAGAACTTGGATACTTTTTTTTTTACTTCTCTGTCAGCGTACACACAAGTACACATGTAACTACAGCAGCTAATGATATATATATATACGACCACAGCAGTGGTTATATTTTAACTTCTTTATAGGCTCACTATTTTGACCTCATAACTGGCGTCACCTAAATACAGCACCTATTGATAAATGTCATATCTGGCTGATCAGTAAAGTTTTGAAATTCAGTATATCTGTAATTGTTAATGGACTGCAGACATTTTAACCACATTACAGTCTATTTCTGCTGGGTCTCTCACTTAAGTTTTTTTTTTTTTTTTTTCTTTTGGCTCATGTTCAAACTTTTGACCCAAAAATATCCTGCTAACTGTACCCATATGTGATAGAATACATCCAAAGAAAATTTCAATTTAATGAGTCAGAGGCCTAATTTGTTACATTTCTTCAGGAGCTAACTACAAAGAGCATTTGGGAAGTAACAGAATAAAGAATTGCAAACCCTTTAAAGAAAAGGAAAAAAAAAAAAGACTTTGTAACTAATGACTAATCAGGAATATCATTTTTCTCCCAACATGAAAGAAGAAACTTAATTCTGAAGTTTTAGAGTTCACAAAATCACGAGAAAGTGTGACGAGCCCCTCGCTTCATTTTTGCCCAGTTTTAACAAAAAAAAATTCCCGCTGAAGCCAAATTTTTTTTTTAAATGTCACTAAGAAGTGAAATGAATGTGCAGATCTTTTTGCAAGCTCACCATGTTAAGCATTAATAATGCTAATGAAAGTCGGGGACTTTGGAAGATGGAAATTAAAGATCGGAAATAGAGATGTGTGAAACGTTCCTGTGACATTGCAAATGATACAACATTTGCGCTCTTTAAGCCGCAGCCGAGTCACCGTTGGCAAGCGATTCGCCAAGTATTGAGTCAATGTGCACTGCAATTTCGGTTAATATGCCAAATGACAATTCTAATTTGCTACATTCTCTAAAATCACTACATTTGCTTCATGCAGAGACTAAATAGGACGCACACAGCACGAGTCTGGTGATATTTTGCTGAAAGTTGACTAATTTGGCAACATTATTAGCCCCTTGAGGCTCGGTGAGGCGTTTTGCAGGGACTCTGATATAGAGCAATGAAAACGCTTATAACTTACAGTCTTGCACATTTCTGTCAGTGAGAAACGGTCAGCGAGACCTTTGGGGAGTCGTTATGGTCGGAGTTAGGGGAACAATTATAATTGGCACAATATTATAATGAGATGCAAAGAAAACGTGGCATCTGTAACTAGCACCATTTCCCTTCCTCTTGGCACCAATGAAACCTTCCCAGTGGCATTGAACCTAGTGTGCAAAAGATCACATGTAGGAAACTCGCACAACAAGTTTCATGCCGTTTGCAGCAGAACAAATGGATGCAATAAAACATGCTTCACATAATCGAGCAGCAAATGATATTTTGACACAGTACATATCTTCCTACATATCAAAAATCCCCTGTGTAAAATGGAGGCAAAAAAGAGAGTACGGGATGCATCAAAGCCTATTATAAATAATGGACCAATAAATATTTCATTCATTTTTATTCCCAGTGCATCATAATTGCACTGCTCTGTTTTTTGGTTCGCTGAAGCACTGCGTACATGACAGCAGATAAAATATCCATTCATTCTAGGAAAGTGAATTAAGTTGCGCCTGATATTTAACATGTCAACAGTTTTGGAATCCAGAGTAACATTAACTGACGTCTAATCCTGCCCTTGTGGTTTATCATTGCATTACAAATCATATCCCAAACAGGATCCAAGAGCATTTCTCTGCACTTAACCCCTTTGCCATCAATGTGTCGTGGACCTCTACAGCACTGTAGGGGTTAAAGATACTCAAATAAAATAGTAATTAATTTGATTTAAAAAAAACATACAAGTTTTGGCTCAAATAGTTTTTTTTACAAGATTAATTTTTAACTCCTTCACCGCTTGCCGCATACCGATGAATCTGATCTCTCTGGCAGCGAAGGGGTTAAAAGAAAACCCCTTTGTAATGAAAATTTTTAAAAAAGTACAATGTTAGACAATAGTTCAATGCACTTGAAAGGTGGGATTTTCAATGAGAGTGGCGGGAGACTCACAGTGCACACTGAATACGTGTCTGAGAAGCAACAGTAGCGTCCACAGCTTTTTCTGTGCTGGTGTGTTGCACAGTGAAGATGATCTATTCTCATCAGTCAGTGCTTGGGAAAGCCTGCTAAAGCCTCAACCTAAATTGAGAAATGTTGGTAGATCCATCAAGTATAGAATAATATTTGCTTTCAATGGCTCTAATTTCCCTGCGAGCTAATTCATATGAACAGATTCATGATTTCCTCTCTGCTAGGTCCGCAGATGTTTCCCTTCAGCGTATTTCAATATGCCCAGTGAAGTCAGACTTAACTTAAGGGCCGCTCAATTACGAAAAACATTTGGTTTTAAAAATGTTCAGCTGTCCATGATGATACCTCCAAACATCATAAGACAGGATTCTTACAGAAACATAGGAAGAGACGCAGGGACGTTTAAATGTGGCAAAACAAAACTAAAATTGCTTGAAATGTTGCTGATGATTTTTTAACACGATTTACTAAAAGTTTCCGGTCTCATTCTTTAGACTACATCTTTTGGGGTTATGTGGTCTATTGAATTAAATCTCCTAGCTTCAAAACTGGGTCAGAATCAGTGCATAAAAACAGCATTGCATAGCAATTTTTTTTAAGAAAGATGATTCGTGTTGAGAGGAACGGATTTTTTTCCAAAAATTCTGGTATAACCTGACACTAAACAAGTTATGGTAAATAAAAAAGTGACAGAAAACACTTGTGGGTACATTTGCACATCTCATACCGTTCTGCAACCCTGCCTTTTATAGCTTAGTAAAAACACTTCCACTGCAGCCAGGGATTCTGGGTAATGACATGCAAATGAGCACTCACAGTGTGTCACCTTTTGTTTAAGGTGTCATTTCTTTGGCTCTGCTTTTGCTCCAGTTTTCCAGCTGGGAGACTTCAGTAGTAAAACCCCAGTTATCAAAACCCCCTGACTGCAGAAGTAGGATTTAAAAAAAAGGAGTTAAAAATAGCTCCATAAAGCAATGGAGAGGGGTTTTTCTTGATACAGTAAATCTGCTGACTTTTTTTGCACCACTTTAGGACATACAAAACTAGGTATTTAACCGAAAAACACAGAAAAAACACCACTGACTGATCATCTTTCCCTTTCAGTTAAAACTGATAAACACCGGAAATGAAGCATCCTTCCCTATTTAATTCCACCTCTTGTGGCAGCCCTCAGGGGACACAGGCGCTTCACGGGAGAGTATGGAAGAAAAAAACATGCACCAATCAACATCAAATTTAAATGCAGGTCACTTTTTAAAAAAAATTGTTGATGCTAATAAAGACAGATCTTTTAATAAAATAAAAACACCAGAAAACAGTTACAGATTTTATGGAAAAAAAAAATAAACACCGAAAAACGGAATCCCTGTACATAACCCTCTTGTGGTTTCAAAACTGGACCCCCAAAAATGTCCCAGATTTATGAAGAAAAAACACTCTTACTCAAACCTATTGGATTTTCTTGGTTAATAAAGCTGGTGTAGTATTTTGCATTAGTTTTGCCCTAGTGGTGCGTGCACGTGATTAAAACCCGGTCTATGTAATGCCGAATTAGGGATACTCCCCGGTGCGACAATTAAAAGTAATTTTTAGTCAATATTGGGCACGTTTATTAGCGTGTTAAAAAAGGATTGCTTTTTACCACTGTGTTTTTTTAGCTGGTCTAAAAAGCCACACAAAGGGGGTCATTATTTGACGTCTGTGGATTAAAAAAACTGCATCAGATTTATCAAGTCAAGGAACATTCCCACTAAATTCCTAAAGATGTCCCTGTTTGATAAATCTGGTGCAGTTTTGTGGCGCTGGCTCTGTCCCCCTTTTGCAGCTGGGGGTCTTTGATAGATAGGCCCTAATGATCTCAATTTGCTTCAGTTTACCAACAGCTTTCTAAAAACCAGGACAAGTTAAAAATATATATGTTTTAATCATCTGACTATAAGTTTTTTTTTTTAACTATTGTTTAAGTTATAATTCAATGTTTAAGTTGAAACGTATTTTTTTTCACTCCTACCCGTCTTCCCCTTTTTGCTTTCTGTACCCCCTTTCGTTTTAAAACTTGAATAAAAACATTCCCAATGTGAAAAGAAACGGGCAGGATGTTTTAGCTCTACATCTAGTATTCGGCTCTCATAGGGTATGTAAAGTGGGTTGTGTTTAACATACTGTACATAACATTGACATGCAGTGTACGTCATAAAGGATGGCACCGTGGCGACCCTTAAGGGGTTTTGCTCGTTTTACAGGGGGCTTTCCCAAACATGAACCCAGCGTAAGGGATGAGGGGATGGGGACCCTGCTCTTCCTTTACATGAACGGAAACACAACGCAATTTGCGTGAGCGCTCAGGAGCGTCAATACACGGTCACCGACAGGATGCTCTGGCACTGAAGGGTTAATGTTTTCAATGCAGCAAAGTTGTTAAACGGGTACAAAATAAAGGAAGCCTAAGGTACTGGTTATTAATAAAAACGCAGCTGGCAACAATTTTTTCCCCCCTTTGATAACTGTAGCTCAGTTTTGCAAAGGGAGGTTACATTTGACAGAAATACTAAGGAATACAACGTTTTTTGTATAGTATATTCTTACTACTGGAAAGCTGGAGCAAAACTGGTGCAGCAAAATTGCACCATGGTCAAAAATTGAAAAATATCCCACTGTTTCCAATGGGATTCTTTTCCTTAGCCCCCCTGCCTGCTCTCCCTCCATGCTCGCGACCCCCCCCCCCCCCTTACCGTTTCCCCGGCGTCATTTGATGTCGCGTTGCCTGAAGCCGCCGGGGACAAGGTAAGGGAACTTAGAGAGGCGTTGCGCGCTCCCCCAGCATTTTATTTAAATGTTGTGGGGAAGAGTGTGGGGCCTCTGTAAGCGCCGTTTCCCCACCCCCCTCCTGAAATTTTGCCCCCCGCCCCAGTTTGCGCACCCCTGCCTTAGATAAATCTGGTGCAATTATTTTGCTCCTGTTTCCCCCAAGGTTGCAGCTGAGAGGCCTGATACATGACCCTCACTGTTCTTGTAAAACAAACTTAACACACATTTGAAACCACAGCTTTTGTCAACATTTCGAGAATGAAAACTCTGTTAAATACTAATTCAATCCACACTGTTATTTGACAAGTTCTGAATTTCATAGTGGCTATTCACCAGATAAATAGTGAGCCCTTAGAATTGGTTTCCGGAATGAATAACAGCAAATCTCTGCCAGATTTAGGAAAGATACAAATCTCAGTGATTTCAATGGCATTTTTAAATAGCCCAGGTGCCGCTTTACAGTACATCTCCAAGTTTGCCCCAGTTTTGCAGTTGTGAGACTTTACTAACCTCTTCCGGGATCGCTTGGGGTAGCGATCACATGGTCATGGCGACTCCCCCCCACCTGCCCACCCATTAATGTGAACGTTCCGGTCCGTGATGTGCCCCATGAGAATGAACATTACTGGCATCACGTTACCCCCTGTATGTAGATTATAAGGGCCCATGGCATGCAAGCCCTCATGATGTTCTGTACAAGGTTACAAAATGGTTCAATAGCCCACTTTGTTTAAGCGACAAGTTTCTTGGCACGTTTGTACGCAAACTTTGAAACATAACTCCCATTGTTTACAATAAATATCAGAATTTGTGATATGTGTTCATACTTTTATGAACACATATAAATCATGTTTACGTTTTTTTTCACCACAACATGAGCCCTTCATTTTGCATGGACACCACACAAGACATTTTAGTAACACAGCAAAACTGGTTCGCTGTTTAAATCCTTTGAACACTGCATGCCCTTCTAGCAGAAAACGACGTTATTAAACCCTCTGGTGAAGGATTTCCAACACTAAAACACAAACAAACAATGTATACAACAATAGGTAAACAGTAGGACACCAATTGAACTGTAATGAGAGATAGGATTGTGCGCTCTTCCTCTTTCGCTATATATGTAATTTAGGAATAGCTTATTCCTTGAGGAGCTGCCGTTTCCCCAGCTTTTTGCACTCTTATAATTAGTGTATCTATGTCACACTAGTGGGTTGATTAGACTCAGTACCCATCACATACTAATTCACATTGGATCCTCCCTTATTACAGTAATATGTATTCACACCTTTAACATCGATTGTATAGATCATTTTGAGCGCTGGTTCTCCCTTTTATTTATATATATATATATATTATATATATATATATTATATATATATATATATATATATATATATATATATATATAACGGAAATAGCCGTGTTAGTCCAGTTGCGATAGTGCAGAATAAATAAGTTCTTCAGTATTAGGTGATACCTTTTTTATTTGGACTAACAATTTATGTCATAGGACAAGCTTTCGAGAGTTCTCCTCTCTTCCTCAGGTCAGCAATACTGATTAACACAGAAATCTATGGCTAAAAGAACATTAAAAGAAATCTTTCCCAAACCTCACATCCTTGCGTTCCGGCAACCACCAAACCTCAAACAGAAATGAGTCAACAGAAAACTTCACAACGAACTTAAAGACACTGATAATGGCACAAAACCGTGCAACAACACGTTGCAAACTCTGCAAACATACAGCTCAACCCCCTTATAACGCTGTGCTTGGGGTCCAAAGAATCACATCGCGTTATAAGCGGATCACGTTAGAAATAATGTACAATTGTATGCATTGCACAATAAAGTATTTAAGATACTAATAATCGTGTTGTAAAGTATTCATAAATATGAAAATTGGGACCCACGCTTGCATCGCGTTATAAGCGGATTCGCGTTGTAACGGATCGTGTTATAACGGGGTTGAGCTGTATATGACAATATCCCACTGCCAGTCACAGCAATGGAACGCTCAATGTTAAAGGATCATACAGCTGCACATCCAGGAACGTGGTGTATATGATTCAATGCAACAAATGTGACCAATGATGCTACATTGGGGAAAGCAGCCAAAAACTTCAAGGCAGAATTAATATGCACAGACACTCTATACAACACCATGAAGTAGGAAGATACTGCCCACCTGTGGGACATCATTTCTCACTACCAGATTATTTCATAAATGGTTTAAAAATCAAAATCCTCAATGGAATGTTTAAACGCACCCAAGAACGGAAAACATTTGAACTCAGAATGATAAGACTCGTTGACACCAAAAGAGGACTTAATGCAGATATGGGGTTTCTCACACACTTTTGGAATTGTTTGTAATCATCCTGCCTGCCTCTCTTTTTATCGACACCTTCTCTCCCCCCTCCCCCCCTCCCCCAGCATCCCCCTCCATGCTGTTCCTTGTCACCCTTCCATGGCTTCAAACACTTTTTCACCCCACCTTATCTACAGTACATCTCTGGGGGGTTTTCCCCCTGCTATCCCAAACACTGTTTTAGCCATAGATTCCTTTGTTAATCAGTATTGCCGACCTGAGGAAGAGAGGAGAACTCTCGAAAGCTTGTCCTATGACATAAATTGTTAGTCCAAATAAAAAAGGTATCACCTAATACTGAAGAACATATATACACATACACATACACATACACATACACATACACAAACACATACACAAACACATACACATACACATACACATACACATACACATACACATACACATACACATACACATACACATACACATACACATACACATACACATACACATACACATACACATACACATACACATACACATACACATATATATAAAACCATAATACTGAGTTAAGTTATGGTGAGTAAAAAAAGTGACAAAAACCCTCCACAGGAAAGCAAATATGCAAATATAACTGTATGCTCATCTGCATGTCTTAGGCAGGTCTGCAACCCCGCCTTTCCCCATTATCACCCAGCATACAGCACTTCCACTGCAGCAAGGGATTCTGGGAAATGACATGCAAATGAGCAGTAAAATCAACCCCACACTGATGAGACCCATCAAGGTCGAAACGGCTGTCTGTGGGTGGTTTTCTGGGTATGCACCTTAACCCTGGCTGTGCTCAAAGCTGTGACCATGCAGCAAGCTTAAGCCTATAGGGAACCATGTTAAAAATGGTTATTGAGGCAAAAAGTGACACTGTGTGCTCATTTGCATGTCATTTCCCAGAATCCCTTGCTGCAGTGGAAGTGCTGTATGCTGGGTGATAATGGGGAAAGGCGGGGTTGCAGACCTGCCTAAGACATGCAGATGAGCATACAGTTATATTTGCATATATATATATATATATGTATATGTATATATACACACAAACAAGAAGAGAGTACATGCTCCATGCAGTAGCATGATACCATTTAATATACCAAATATAACAAAATATAAAAGTATTGCACTCACAAAAGTGCGATATAAAGTTGCATTTAAATTAAGACTTTACTGCCCCATTCTCTGGGGGGCGATGCTCATGTAGGAGATCAGCCTCTATACGGAAGACGCTGCGATCATGTGATTGTGTTTTCGTATGCCTCAGGATCCCTCTGTGTGTCACCTTGTCATTTAATTTTCCTCTTCCCGACACCCCAGAGCTAAGACTTGTTGTCCCAAGCGTTCCGTCATACAAATGGCTTCATCAGGGGAAACAATATCTCTACGTATGTATAGGGTTACTTATTAGTCTTAGTAACTAAACAATTAACATTTATAAGGTATATATTACCCTAATGGTTACTCACTTTAACATTGATGTTAAAGCTGTACCTAGTTAACTAGTTGTACCCAGCGTAACATTCACGGATCTAAGAGATCTGAAATGTTATTAATGAAATATTACTTTTTGTTTTCACCCCTCCATGTAATCCCTTGCTGTCTCTTGTTCCCTATTCCCCGCCTTAATCTCTCCTCCATCATGCCCTGCTTCTCTTTGCACGCTTTCCTCTACTCCCTTTGCACTTTCTACCTTACTGTGTCTGCTCCTCTCTGTGCACACTACACTTCCTCTCTCCAACTATCTCATCTGTCTTATTCTCTCCTTGCTGTCTCTCTGTTTCCTCCTCCTACTGACCTTGCTGTCTCTCCTCCCCTCTCCTTGCACTCCATCCTGCCCAATGTGCACATTGCTCTCCAGTCCCTCCTCCTTATCATCGTTCTGTCGCCTCCTCTCCTTGCTGTCTCTCTGTCACCTCCTCTCCTTGCTATCTCTCTGCCTCTTCCTCTCCTTGCTGTCTCTCGCTCTGTCTCCTCCTCTTTTTACGGTATCTCACTATCTCCTCCTCTCCTTGCTGTCTCTCTGTTTACCCCTCTCCTTGCTGTCTCTCTCTCTGTCTCCTCTCCCTCCTTGCTATCTCTCCTTCATCATGCCCTGCTCCTCTTTGCGCTCTCCCTTTCCTTCTTTCCTCTCCCTGACTTACTGGGTCTGCTTCTCTCTATGCACACTACACTCCCTCCTCTCCTAATCTGTCTCCTCCTCTGCTTGCTGTCTCTGTTTCTTCCTGCTACTCACCTTGCTGTCTTTCCTCCCCAATGTGCACACTGCTCTCTGCTCTCTCTCCTCTCCCCTCCTTGCTGTATCTCCTCCCCTCCATCATGCACCTGCTCCTCTTTGCGCTCTCTTCCCCTCTTTACATTCCCTGCTTTACTGTGTCTACTCCTTTATGTGCAAATTACACTCCTTCCTCATCTCATCTCTCGCCTCCTCTCCATGCTATCTCCATTGCCATTAAACCCCCCCCAGTTTCCTGGGCGTGTGAGAAACCGCTCAGTCTATCACAGAGGGAGAGGGATGTATGTATGTATGTATGTATGTATGTATGTATGTATGTATCTTTTTTTATATAGCGCCGACAGAGTACTCAGCGCTTTAAAACGACAACAAAGTACAGGAAATTATAATAATACAATCAGCGCAGCAAAGTCAGACAATAGGAAACAAATCTCTGCCCCTGACACCTTACAATCTAAGTGGTATGTTGGGAAACCTTCAGAGCCAGCAGGTGAGGGAATATGTGAAATACTGGAGCTGGCAGTGCTTGGCCACAATGGTTAGTAGGAGTGACTGAATGTGGGAGAGTAGCCATGAGTGCAGGCTATTGGGATGCTTCTTGTGAGAGGTGAGTTGTAAGGTTGGTTGGTATTAAATTAGATGGGATAACACCATTAGCTGGGAAAGAGGTGGCAGTGAAGCATGGGCAAGAGCAGGAGTGTCCAGGATTAGGAGAGATGTCCCCAGCAGCAAGAAGGTGGAGTAGAGAGAGAAAGAGAGGAGGTGAGAAGAGGGTTTGTGGCGGTGCTTTTTATTGAGGGGTGTCGAAGTTGTTGGGAAAGTTGTGTACATAGTGGTGCAGTGTATAGGCACAAGCATAGGTGGAGGGAAAGAGAGATGAAGAAATTTGGGGAAGTTGGGGAGAACAGAAAAGCTTACAAATGAGTGAGGAAACAGCAAACAGAAAAAAACAATAGGGAGGGCATAATGAGATGCAAATAGAGACAGGCAGGAGGAGAGAGTTCCCAGGTATTGGAGGAGATGAGGAGTAGGATGTGAAAGAGCAAATGTATAAATCAGGCCTGGGGGGGGGGGGGGGGGCAGTGTAGTACTCAAGGTTACACAGCAGCTTACAAAGTTAGTCTTTAGCTATGAAAAATATGTCAGAGCATTTAGAAAGCCAAGTTCTCAGAGTTACAGGGTTGATGATGAAGAGCAAAGTCAAATTCTTGTATTCTTCACCTCCAATTCAACTCCAATTTGAACTCCACTGACACTTCATACAGTATGTGACACTTAAGATGTTACACAGACAATGTGCAGTCTCATTGGCTGTCCCTGGGTGAGTGACAGGCTGATCAGCCTATCACAGAGTGGGAGGGATGTGCATCCTCACTGGCTGTCTCTGGGGGAGTGACAGGCCATTTAGCCTATCAGAGGGGTTAAGGTTAAGATGCATAGCCAGAAAACCCACCCACAGACAACCGTTTCGACCTTAATGGGTCTCATCAGTGTGGGGTTGGTTAACTGGCTAGGCAATGAAACAATGAGGATGGGGTTTACCATACTTAGTTAAGTTATGGTGGGAAAGAAAAGTGACAAAAACCATCCACAGCAAAGCATATAGCAAATGGAAATATTCTTGTATGCTCATTTGCATGTCTTAGACAGGTCTGCAAACCCGCCTTTCACCATTATCACCCAGCACACAGCACTTCCACTGCAGCAAGGGATTCTGGGAAATGACATGCAAATGAACACACAGTGCCACCTTTTGCGTCTAAACCATTTTTAACATGGTTCCCTATAGGCTTAAGCTTGCTGCATGGTCACAGCTTTGAGCACAGCCAGGGTTAAGATGCTATATGCTTTGCTGTGGAGGGTTTTTGTCACTTTTTTTTTACCGACCATAACTTAACTAAGTATGGTAAACCCCATCCTCATTGCTTCATTGCCTAGCTTTCTTTGAAGTGGGGTACACCTTGAGAAATGGTGTAGAGCCCAAAACACGTAGGTGGTACCTGCTGTAGCCGTGGGGGGCCTGTTGTCTGTTTTTTTATTACAATAAATGACATTTTGCTGCCGTGAGCCTCCTCCTGTTTCTTCAGGCCATGCACTGCCATTTTTTTCACCTGTTAGTGCAAGAGAAGTCTGCAACACTGCTGCTCAAGGCATTGCAGAGGTTTCAAGCTCTAGCGCACAATCGCATCTGTAATTGAATAAGTCACGTGACACAATAGTCCATACGCAATATCCAATCATCGCTGTTACTTTCTTTTGGCGCACTGAGTTTGCACCAGCACTGAAATAATTTGCCTCTTCTTGCATCAATGCAATTTTAGAAGCTGTATCTGACATGAAAAATAAGTGAATAATGTGTGTGTTGTGGTTCCTATCGTTGGAGTAACAGAAGAATTATACACAGATGTTTCATATTGGCTAGTGACAGCACAAAGATATGTGATCTTGTAAGATCCAACATGAAATTGAAAAACGACAAAATAAGTAGAAATATGACACCTTAAAAAAAAAAAAAAAAAAAAAAAAAAAAATCTGTCTGAAGTTCCACAGACTGCATCTGACATTCTCCCAGTTGCTATTTTCAGTGTAATTTTGGGTTAATAACCAAAACTTCTTGCAAGTCATTAAAAACTGTTATTCACCAATAATTGTGCTCATGGGGTAATTTAGTCATAAGAAGACTGCCCTTGAAGCAAATGAACCCAGTTTGGGCAGGTCAATGTATCTGCTTGAGCCACAGGTACCAAATTAGACTGTAAGCTCTTACGGGCCATTGGGCCAGCAAAATTTGATGTATATTGTTACAGTGTACTGTCAGTGTTATATGGGGAAAAATAATATTATGAATACAATAGTCTCCTTGACCTTGCTGCCTGATAGAGAAGACTACAAAAGTGTAGCCATCTAGGAAAGTCTTCTGGTTGCAGAATTGGGAGACTTATGAAGCTTGAAATGCAATGTGTTTTCTGTGATACATTCGGTGCTGTCACCTGCCCTAGTCTCTCTTGGAGACTTTAACTCCCAAAACACCATTGATGATGGATAGAATCCTTCAAAAACTATACATGATATCTGAAGATGCTTTATACTTTTTTAGTGTTCTGTACTTACTATTTATGGTCACTTTATAGCTGACAACTAAAAACTAAAACTAAAAAGGGAACTTTTTTTTCCGATATCGCCGCTTTCAATTGAATAAATTAAATTAAATTTTACTGGGCTACTGAGGCATTCATTAAACTATATAGAGTTATGAGGGAGGAACTTTTTACCCCTATCTAGAACCATAAGAAAATTGGATTAGATGTGGGTTTGATTGTATTTCCCCTCTCCCCTTCTTCTTTTACAGTTCCATTCATTTACAGTTCCATTCTGTTACAGCTCCCTTTAGTTCCCTAGATTTTCATTGTCCAGCGTCAGTTCCCTTTTTAGTTTTAGTTTTTAGTTGTCAGTCTTGTTTTTAGATTTTTAGTTCATAGCTTTTAGATTTAGAATGATAATAATATTTTGTGCGACTATTACAAAAGTGATTAATTTTTAAAATGGAACATATTGCGTATGATCCATTTATAATTGTTTTTTAACCAATGTATAACCCTGACGGAGATGGGTAATTTACTTTTTATATTAAAGGATTTGGGCACTTTTGATAGCCAAAATGTTCTAACTAATTTATATGTGTTTATAAATCTACATGGTAAGAATTTTTTATCTAAATGTTCAGGTTCAAGGAGCAAGTACACTTTGAACTATTATCACCAGATGACCAATTCTGACATATGATTAGATGGACCCCATTGGAGGTCTTAAAACCAAAATACCTGTGAATTTTAATTTTAGTAGAATTTGTATAAAATTGTTTAAATGTGTGTGAAGTTTACAAATAAATTTGACAATACTCTGATAAAATTATCTCATTAAATAATCAACAAGTATGTATTTTATTGCAGTCATCTATTAACCCCTGATGGTTAGGGATATTAATTTAAGTATACAAGAATGTTTTAACTTAAACCAATTCTAAAAGGCAAGACAGTGTGATTACAGAACATGAATTATGTAAATCTCGTTTATAAAAAAAAAAAAAAAACATAAAAAAAAAATAAATAAAAAAAAAAAACTTTGTAATTAGGGCTTTATTAAACACAGCCCGCCCCAATTAGACTTTGATTACACAGGGGGTTTATAAAACTCAGAGACCCCCTCCACGTCAGAATATGAGCCTGAGGAAGTCGATGATTCGACGAAACGCGTAGCTCTAAAGTTCCTGCTGAATTTGGCCCAACGTGGCTCCCGTAGCCGGATCAACCAGGCAGCCATTGCAGATAAGGAGAAAAAGTTTTTTGTTTTTTTCCTCCTGCATCACGGACGCGTGATTGGCAATAACGGCTGCTTAAACTGTATCCTGGACTGCACGAGGAGGCCAGGGGTCCAACCACTATGTATGTATGTGAGTCTTGTTGTACCAATTGCTTTTAAAACTAATAAATGTGTTTTAAACCCCACTGACAACGTGCCTCACTTTCTCTACCTACTCCCCCCCCTACTACCACCACTGGGGAGAGTCCCCATCTGATGCCCAAGACTGGAGTTAGAATCCCACGTTGGTTGCAAACAAAGAAGAGTCTACACTGGGGGGAGATGCAGAAGGGTTAATTTAACCCCAAAGTTACCAATTTCCTGCAAGGACTCACACATGGCCGTGTGAGTACAGATATATTTATATATTTATTTCAAAACCCTCTAAACCACCATTACCTGTTGTTGGGAGTGACTGGAATTGCTTAAAGAAACCACATTACCGTGTCCGCTTGCACATGGCCGTGTAAGTGTATTTAATATTTTCACCAACCCCCAGCAATATTGTTGTAACCACATTAATTTTATTGTTTTTTATTGTCAAATGTTTTTCTAATCCCACGCTCCCCCATTGCTTGTATGTCTCTGCAGTATACAGGGTGCTGTACTTATAATGCTGCAAGCATAAGTCCCTCTCCCATACAGCTTCCAATCTAAATTAGGAGACACAGGGAGAGAAAGTGACTTGCCCAAAGTCACAAGGAGGTGTGTTTCACCCACTACAACATTTCCAAAACATTGCAGCTCTAAAAATATCTAGGCACGTTGGGGTCTTTTATTACACTTCTGGCTGCAAAATAGTTTGAAAAATTGGCTCCAGAAATTCTAACATCCCATTACTTTCTAAAGGTTCTTTTTTTCTTTGACAAATCTGGTGCTGTTATTTGAACCACACAATCAATTATAAGGGTTTCCAAATCGTCCACCAGGTTCAACTTGGGCGTAGTGCCTTAGAAGACTAACTAACGTTTGCAAGCGCAGAATGAAGTTGTTTTATCAACCTAAAAATGTGTTTGTCACAGCACAGACGTTTCATTATTTAGGTTAAACGAATTTATTGTTTTCACACTGGCTAACAGAAATAATGTTAAACTAAGTACTGATACTGTATTTACTAATGCTAACTACAAATTAAAATAAAATACACACAACTCTGCTTTATTTAACTAGTTTCAAACAGGTGTTCAGCCTGAAAAAGCATAAAAAAAAGAATAAAATAAAAACAACAAATGATGTGTCACATGTCTGAAGTCTTGATACATACTGAACGACAGACATTTTTTTGAAGGTTTATAAGTACTTTTAGGCACTGACATTTTCTTTTACCCATAATTATTTTTGTCTTGGCGCATAGTCAATCTCAGCACATAGGTCCCTTAACCTTTGAGAAATCTGGTGCTGTTCTTAGCACTGATTTTGCCAGTGGTAAATGGGAGGTTATTTGCTAATCTCCCAGCTGCAAAACTGGGGCAAAAAAACAGCATCAGATTTATCAAAAAGAAACATTCCCACTGAAATCAATGATGCTTATTATTATGTTTTGATAATAATAAACAGTTTTTTTCTTGTACAGCACTGGCATTGTATGCAGTACATAGAATTTTGCAGGCACTAGGTCCCTACCCTATGTTTTTGGGGCCTGAGGCACAGGGAGATAAAGTGACTTGCCCAAAGTCACAAGGAGCTAGTGTTATTATTTACAGAGTTGGAGTCTTTACTCAATGAGCCGCTCCTTCAGTCCAAATTGGGTGCCAAGTTTCCCCTTCTTTTGCAGCTGGGAAACTTAATTCATTTGCCCCCGTTTGTGTATCTGATAGTGATGGATATATTTCTGGCCAGGACTTTTACTACGAATGTCTTTCAATGGAGAAAAACCCTCCTGTGATCCTATTCCTAGAACTATTTCAGGAGATGACAATCAATTTGCACACAAATGACATCAACTTCTACTGTAATATGTCAGTGGGAATTTCATATGTGCTGTAGCTAAAATAGTAATGGGAGTTGTGCCATTATAAATAATCACTATTCTGATTCTCATTGCCCTGTATGGTACCAGGATTGGGCTATTCTAGTGGTTCATTGATCTTGGGTTGTCATCTCAAACCTATTATACTGTGTGATCATTGTCTTGACTATTACTAAATGGAAAATTAATGTTTATATGGAGCATTGTTGTAAATGTTATATACACAAATGCTATATACACACACATGCAGCAAGCACATCCCTTTCTTATGGAAACATCCAAAAGTATTTATAAATACAACAACATTATATGACATATATATATATATATATATATATATATATATATATATATATATATATATACATTTGTATGTGGTCTAAGTGTGATATGGTGTATGATATAGAGGAACACAACTTTTCTTACATTTTCATACTCCGGTACCACCCCTATTTTTTATTAATTAGGCCCGAATTCACTATAGGGCAGTAAACGTAGCGTGCTATAATAACTCAAATCCATTTGAATAGGACTTGTTAGAGCTAAGCACCCTTTAGTGAATATGGGCCCTCCACTACCACTAGTTTTTTTTTATTTTCAACCTTACCATTCCGCTTGCTTTTTAAAGAAAATAATGTATGGAGATTTATGTGGAGATTTATAGGGAAAGCCTTCTATAAACCGCAGTATAAACAGCTTTGCCCCAAATGTTTTGTAAATGTAGATCTTTTTTTAAGTCAGACACACTAGTAGTACATTTTAACATGCTTCTTGGATCGACTGCATATAAATGATAACACAGAGTATGGCACAGAGGCTGTAATATAGACCCCATTCAGGTCCTGCAATGCATTGCTTTAAATTAGCGCCACCGGCAGTCAAAGAGTTAAGGCAAGCAACCCAAAGCTGAAAAGCCTTGTGTAGAAAATGCCAGATCCACACTAAGCCAACAAGTCCCTGGTTATTTAACTGTTAAGATCTGTACATTAAAATGCGGCCTGAACGATCTCACAAGCTTCTTTTATGAAGGTAAAAAAAATATATATATGATCTTGAATACTGCTTAAATGAAATAAAAGCAGAGGAAAATATATCCGCTTTAAACGGTACAAAGGAACGATGAAGGGAATCATTATAACAAAAAAACATTTCTCTAGCAGAGAGGTTTGGGGCATCTGGAACCCATTTTTCATTGGAGTGATAATGACCCTTCCTTCCTAAAATGTCAAGCCCTTATATTACTTCCTAGGCAACTTGCTTTTCTGTCGTGCCTCAGCAGACACCACAAAATACTTTAAAAGCTTTAAAAAGAGCTTTCTTATAACCTCCGCAGTAAGTTCCACATTGTGGAAAAAAATGACGTCTGACTCGCTTATGTTCTCAGATGCCTGTAATATGTGGTCACTTGATTGCAAGCTCTTCAGTCTCTTCCTCTCATTTATCTCTGAATGATACATTAGTCTATGTCTATTTTCCAAAGTAAACCTACTACCTCTGCCTTATTTACTTCCCTTCCTGGCTTTCTTATACAGATGTAGCAGACTTTACTGCTCGGGTTAACGTGATGCTTTGCCCTAACGCTGGCGCTTAATTTAACACAGTGGTTAAGGAAATAACGAGTGCAATGTTTAATGTGGTTTTTTTTGTGCATTATCTTGTGTTAACGGGGGTTGACGTCTTCTACATCTGTATATCTTAGTAAGAAAAATGCTATCAAAATGGCTTAACATTGTCTATCTTTGTATTTGCATGTTTGGGATTTCATATATATTATGCGTACATTTGTACGTAATGGGTACATGAACTGGGATAACTACTGTATGAATTAAATAATGATTAATAAAATAAACTGTGTGAGAAGACATCATGGGTGAAGCTTAAAAGCTTGATAATACATAAGATAGTCAGAAAAGCATGTGCTCACATTTTATTTTATATATATATATATATATATATATATATATATGTTCAGTAAGTGTGAAATATTTAACAATACTTTTTATTTATTTCCTATAACAAAATAAACTAATACGTAAACTTGGTGGCTACCATTTTTTATTGCCATCCAGAAAGTACTGGGTATGGTACTGTACCAGCATTCCATCAAATAACAACAATGTAATAATCATTCTGTTCTTGCTATGTTAACTTTGATGTCTACTGTAGGTTTTTATATCTGTAAATCTGCCAGGCAGTACTATTTTTATACATATTAGAATGATAAGTACATGGTCAGTAGTATGCAAAAATAAACATAATAATGGTTATTATTTATGTGCACCAACATCCCATATATTATTATTATTATTTTTTTTTTATATATATATATATATATATATATTTCCATACACACACACACACACACACACACACACACACACACACACACACACACACACATATGATTAAAATGCTTAACTGTTTCTGAACTGGTTTTCTTCTCTTCCTCCCCGCATACATACATTCTCCTGGTGGAATCATTGTGGTTTGACCTGGAATAATAAAAAGAAGCAACAGGTGCATTTAAAGACACATCCAGTTCATCTTCTACCATTCACACGAGGAGAGCGGACTGCCTAACTTTGTAACACAATATCGTTCAAGACAACACAAGCGCGATGTAAATGCAGCATCTGAATACAAAGACGCCTGTGACTGTGAAAGCTCATGTACTGTGTGTCACATCCCTTGCTGAAGGGTCCCGGGTCCGTGCTTGAAAGCAAAACATAACCATTCCCTACAACAAGCGAAAATGCCATTTTTAAAAAGAATTGCAATATATGTCATTTTTACTTTTAACGAGAGAGGTTATTTTTTAAATGTACACCTCCATCTTTAAAGAACCCAGTGGGAGATTCGATTTTAAATAAAAAAGTAGTGGTACCCGTATTCTCCAGCTCTTCCTATCTGCTAGAGAGACTTTTTGATAGCCGGGCAAAATTTTTTTTTTTTAAATGTCACTTTCTCCCAGGTGAAAGTTTTCTCAGCCCAATGAAAGGTTTCAGTAGGGAGATGACTCAAGAACAGAAGGTAGCATCACACTTTGTACGTCTGGCAAGCAAGTGAAACTTTCTTTACTTTAGAGATTTTTATTTTATTTTTTTAAACTGCACAAAAAAATAAAGGAAAATCAGCAATTTAAACGCAATGGCAATGTCATGCAATGAAAGAGTTAAAATAAAAGCACCCACGAACATAAATGTCAGGATTCAAATGAAAGTCCTGATACACAATGGAAGAGTGCCAGCTTAGAATGTGCTGTGCTGCTTGCAGCGTGTCTCTGTACTGTATATACTGTACATGCTTCATTTAACATCTTCAGTGCTGGAGTCTGCAGCACCAACATGGCCCCCCATCTCTATGCACTTAAAGATTTCCCAAAGCACAGTAAAATACAGTATATTATTTGAGCCACTTCAGTGATAATGTTACCAGCAAAACACATGGTTATTCCAGCATTTATTGGGTTAACAGAATCTTACCCGGGACCTGGGGGGGGGGGGGGGGATTCATTTTAGCTGCTGGAAGTAAATGTTTATTGAAATAAATAACACTTGTTAAGAAAAGAAAATCACAAATATCAACGGAAGGGGAAAAAAAGTTAAGAGCTGAAAGTTTGTAGATGCAGGACAAGCAACTTCTGGCATTTGCAATAGTTTGGAGGATAACGACAGTTGTACATGTTAATTGATCATTGTACAGAAACCCACTGCTAATGACAAGGTGACTTGTGAAGTCTTTGAAACATGAGATGCAACAAACTTACCCTTTGCCACTGACACAAGTTGCACAGTTTCAAGAGATGAGGAGATACATCCAGGAATGATTGATCCTTTCTCCCTTTGAGGCAAGGTCCAGCTTTGGTAGATTTAGGATGGTGGTGGGGATTGTGCCTGCACTCTGCCCTTCTCACCACTTTGCAGCTTGTACTTAGTTACTAGACTGTGACAATACCTACTTATGTCACTCGAGCACTGAGCAGGATAACTGGTGGCTGCCTTCCCCCCCACCCCTGTGTTATAAAGAGTTTCTCACACTTCCTTGTGATTCAGGTGGTGGTGGGTATGAGAGTGAATGACAAGAACAGGCTCTTCTTCTTGCTCAGAGGAAGAGAGGATATTTATGTGGGAGTGTTCTGAGTGCCACCTAGTGGATCTGAATGCCTTCTACATCTTACATGATTAACAAGGTCCTATGTTATTTCATAGCACTCAAGCGACAGTATGGATTCACTCAACCCTGGCTATGTCAAAGGAGTCTGAATCACCTCAACAGAGTTAGGAGTTATCCATCTTATTATGGCTAAAAGGCCGAAATGTTCTTTCCTATATGTGTGTGTAAACCTTTATTCAAGGTAAAATATGATGCATATATGTCTGAGTCTGTGAGTGTCACGGATGCTCAATGCAACCTGGACTGAACCGCGGGGCCGAGATGGGAAATGTATATATAACCACCGCCCTAAGCCATGGGGATGGGTCCAGATTGCAGGGTCGTGAACGTAGCCGGGTCAGGATAGGAGAGTGGAGAGGGTAGCGGGTACTTGCCTATGGTCCGGGATTGGAGAGCGTAGAATGGTTGAGATCCGTAAGCCATAGTCGAGGATTGGAGAGCGCAGAGTAGTAGATGTCCATTAACCGAGTTTGTGGAATAGAGAGCGTAGAAGTCCGTTACCCAAGCCAAGGTTCAAGGGGACCAAGAAGAGACAGGTCAGGAACAAGCAGGGTCACAACAGGTATACAGAATAACGTAGACAGGTACTCAGGCTGCAAGTGAGCACGGTGTATAGAAAGGTCTATGCTCAGCAATGACTAGAGAGCAGAGTGAGATTAAATACAGGGAAACACCAATCAGGGAGAGAAAGAAGGAGTGGCTCAGATGTAGGTAGACCGGTGATAGGCTGAGGCAGGGTGTAGCTCAGGTGTAAATCAATCCAGGCATTATTGTAGGCGTTTGTCCCTTTAAGACGTGCACATGCGTGCCGCGCGCGCAACGGGGATGCGATGTGCCGAGATGTGCGCACGGACGGGACCTGCCGCGTGTCTCCAGGCGGTGGAGACGGCGCGCCGCGAGGACGGGAACTGGAGGAGGGACGGAGGACACGGCCGCGCAGGCTGCCCTGGAGGTCAGTAGCTGCCGGCAAGCGGGGGAGCACGGACGGTGGAGGCGCGTTCCTAACAGTGTGCCAGGCTGGTAATATACTTATCCAGCATGAACACTAATGAATCTGGGTTCCCGCTAGTCGAAGGGAGGGGTTGGTGCAGTACTTGGGAACAATGTGAGAGTGGGGATGGGTGGTACTCAGGTCTGGGAGAGTTTGGCTCAAAAAGCAGAACCTTTGTTCATCCCAGACGATGAGGAGACTATCTCTGCAGGAGATATCCGGCCGGCCGGAGGAACCATTGCTGGATATAAGCCATGTAGGCGCTGTTCGCATTGGTCGGTTTGAAATTCCCGCTCTCCCTAAGCCAACAATCTTGTGGGCTGTCCTAGATACACAGTCACCACTTCATGCCCGAATTGGTCCATCACAGGCGAGCCTTCGCTCTGTGATTGGTCGGCACCCCATCCTCTATACTTTCCTGTGGAAACTGGGAAAGTACTGTGTAACAGGGTATGTCCCATTATACCTTTCTTTCCCCCCCATTATCCCTGTTATGTAAGTCCTGTTAGGTGCAGCAGGCAGTAGCAGGTTAAATCTGTGGGCTCTTGCCCCCCCCCACCCCCCCTTGTGCTCCTCTTTGATGGACAGGAGTGCGGTGATGACTCATGGCCTGTATGCAGCCTATCAGGGATAGGTACATATCATGAACCCACCCCTGCTTCCAGAGGAAGAGCCAAAGTTTAGTGAGGCAGTCTGTGTTCACCCTTTGTAAGGAGTGGACGTGAGTTCCCTCCCCTCCTGGGAGTGTGAGAGGCCAGTCAGGCCGCAAGGCTGACTGGTCTGTAAGATCTAAGGCTCCAGACTCAAAGAGAGCATGCATCATCCAGATGCCTGGAATCTTCTGAGACCCTGTAACCACTGATGTAAGATTTATGTAGTGATGCAATAAAGTCCCTGTTCTATCATATACCTGCCTGGACTGAGTCAGTGAGGAGGTGTATGGGAGAGTGTTTCAGAGGGAACTGCTCCTGGTACTTCCAGGATACCCCCTGAAGCTGGACTCGCTGATACCGAACCAGATGACATCACAAGCCTGTCCTGATCTCCACTACACTGCAGATCCACTCAGCTCTCCTGGAACCAACAGGTATGCCTCAGCACAGAGACAGTAACCAGCAGTGTATCTCCCAGAGGGGAGTTACATGTGTTACAACTGTATGTAAAGAGCTGCTGATTTCAGCTCCTTAGTCGATCCTGGAGTTAGCATGTTAGCTTTTTAAGCAGTGAGCTTTGAGGCGTTGCCGGAGACACCCCAGAATGAAGCTTGGCGCCGATCTGAGTGGGAGATGCAAAAGTACTATTGCCTAAAAAGCATCCCGAGGTCTTGAGGGACCAGAAACCTATGGAACGTGGATACTGTTCTGGGTAAGCCATGTGAAGCAGCGCCCGGCACCTAGCTAGTTAAGATTCCCCCATAGCCCCAGTTTTGGTGAGTTTCAGCTCTTTTCTGTACTTGTCTTGTGCTTGTTGGCTCCGGCCACAATAAAACTGCTATGTCCTGTCTGGTGCTATGATCCCGGTGAATTGTCCTGGTCTCCGGTGACAGACAAGAACACCCTTTTTTCCTATGTGGGAAATTGCAGACATTGTACAGAACATAAAAATTACAAAACTATTTATTGAACACATTATACAATTTATTTCTTTTTTAGATTATTAAGACAGCGACTGTTGAAGTTTATGAAGTACTGTAACTGGTACTGTATGTGTAAGAAGGTGAGACGTGTGAAGTTGGCCCAAATTAGCTTCGCCTACAGTATGTTTCTCTCCAGCTTTCAAGAAAAGTTTGAAAAAAAAAAAATTTGTTCGACCGTTGCAATTTTAAAAGGTTGGTCTAAATTGCCAAAGTTGTAGCAAAATGTGATATTTAAATTTGAGAGACAGAGAGTAAGAGTAAGTCTTAGTAGAGTACACACTGGCTTCCATACCACCCAAAGCACTCATCTATACAACACATGAAAGGATACCTGTGAGCACATCTGAGATACTGTACCTGGGAAATATGTAATTTCAATCATTTGAATATACCTTTCATACAAAAAGTACGGTATTACAGACAGCACTCCTAAGTAGAATATAGAGTTATAAAATGACCGGTGCACTGGAACAATAGGAGGGACCCTTAACCCTCTCAAATCTATAAGGCAACAAAGGTAATGTCCCCAGCACTCTTGAGAATAAACTGAAAAAACACTGGAATATGCCAAAAAATAGATATATGTATGATATATATATATATATACACATAGGATATTGACACTGACCTAGGGAAAATCTATGTAAACACAAGCCAAGAAATGGCAAAAATGGGAGGGAGGTAAGGGAGGGAAGGGGAAACAAGAAAAACACAAGGGGAATTGGATACAAACAATAACCTGCCTAACGGCAAAAAAAAGGGAGTAAGTGTGGTGGAGCAAAAGAGGGGCAACGTTTCAGGGCTGACTACCCCTTCCTCAGGCCCATTCCCACAGATCCTTAAAATAGGAACTTGTGTTACTTCCCTTCATGCCATACCACAAAATATCTCCCTCCATCTGAATGGAATATTGAACACAACAAAAATAAGAGAAAATCAGAAAAAATCATGTTTGCATAGACAGGGAAATCTAAATAGAGGAACACCTATTGAAAATGAATGTGTCCACTTAAGTTTAAACTTAAGTTTAAACTGTACCTACTGTACATACCTTTCATGTTCAAATAGCATATTTACAAGGTATTTCAGGTGTGTTCACATGTATCTCTCCACATGGAATATAAAGGACTCAATGTGGATGTATATAAGTTCATGGGGATTCCAGTATATATGCTTCACTCTTACTCTCGCTCCCCCATCCACCCCCTCTCCCTCTAAAGGCTGTAGAGATTTTTAATTGTCAAATATCAAAAAGTTTGATTTCTCAAAGTCGATAAATAGCGTCAATGTCACCAGGTTGACAAACATAAGCAATTTTAAGTACAGTAGATACATGATGATTTCTACCAATGACATTGGAGTACTGCCTTAAGTTTAAAAATGTATTACCCCTTTGGGAACAAAATTGGTGATTTTTGGTCATTATGACCTGGAAAAACGGGAAAAATACCAACACATAAACAAGCTCCACAATCTTTTTGATTAAAATTTGCCAAACAAATAAAGGTTGCGGGAATTTGTGCTTTCTTTATTGACTTTTATTAAATGTGGTTCTTTTATCAAAGCTTGGCAGCTTTCACAAAGTCAATGCTTCAAAACTTTGCTTATATTAAAAATGTGAAGAAATCTTTCATGATATTTTTCCCCCCTGTGTGATTTTATTAACAAGTTAATCCATTGGCGAAAAAAATTGCAAATCTTTTATGGAAAAAAATGAACATTTCTAGAACACGTCCCAAGAGAACAAAGGCAACTTTTCATGCCTCTGTCTGGCACCCTATGTGGTTGTTTCACCTTACGCACCTGAGGTGTAATGCAGGATTTTTTCACTTTCGTTTTAGGCCCGAAATTGTCAGAATTATTCACCTTACTCCCTAATATTGCCCATCGCGCTGAACAAATTGAACTTCAGCATTGTCATATTTCAAACATTTATGGGATCCCCCTTCTTACCTCTGGTGCTTCTTACTGGGAGCTCTGAGTATTTACCCTGAAGTCTGGTGGCCATCTTGGATAAGGGCTTAGTAGCCGCGGTGGCCACCTTCGTTATGGGAGAAGCCTTACATTTCTGCCTATGAGGGGAAAGGATACGACACACTGGAGGCCAGGTTAGACCCTCCCAGGCGTAGGCTATCCCAATTATCCCCAGATAGGTCTCTGAGACACTGAAGTTGTATATTTTAGGATTTCCCTAGAGATAGAGAAATCCCTATAGTGGTAGTCCTGCATATTGATGTTTCACAGACTGTGGGTGCATTCAGGAAGATTCCAATCAGGATCCAGGGATACAGTGCTGCCGTGCCATTGGTGATTAGTGAGGGGATTGCGGTCTGAGACCCTCCTGCGGGTACAATTAGCCTGTCTCCTGAGGGAGTCAGGCCACCACTCACAAGCTTTGCTAGGTATAAGGGAAACATCACATCAGTTCCAGGGGTAGCGCTATTCCCAACACTTCAAGGGCCCCACTAGTGCGGGGTGGGTGGGCGTAAACTTTCACTATGACTCCAGGGCTGGAGACAGTGAGATTGTATTACTATGTGCAGTAGCAACTGTAATGTTCATGTGGTTAATGTTCTATTGTGTTTATGCTATGCCTATCTTAATTATTGTTGATAAAGTTATATGATATTTACCCCATCTCCACATGTGTTTATTGTGCAAGTATAAAAGTAGTTTTCCTGGGAGGGATTATGCCTGTTCTTAGGCAGGGCCTGTGACGGGGGAGGGGTGCCAAGCGAGTATTAAAGGGGTCACCCCCATTAGGCACCCCATTCCACCGTCTGGGAAGTGAGGGGTTAACGAGAAATGTACTTATAATACATATGTTCCCCTGCTTCATAACCAAAAGGTATGCCCCTTGGTTATCCTATTCCCACATTTAGAGGGATTTCATGTGTTTTTATTCTCCTGCCTCAGGGTACAATTATTGGTGTTTGTACCTTTGCAGTGTATGCAGCAACCACATACACTGGGATCAAGTCGGGAGGGAAAGGGTTGATGTTAATTTTGTGTTTATAGCCCGTTGTTCCTTTTCCCGCCTTTGCAGGCTCCATTTTGCAGTCTCTCCATAGGTCGCCATTGGAGCCCCATGTAACCCTATGGAGATTCCGGCGATTTGGGCCTGATATCGCAGAAGAGTGGAGTCCAAGAGGAGGAGCGGCGGTCCCCCATTGAAAGTGAATGGAGTAATGCATTTCAATGGGGATTCCTTGACACTGACCTCCAGGAACGGGCTGGCAGCCAGCCAGACCGCAAAACCCCAAGAGCGGAAAAAATGTCTGAAAAGAGCTTTGATCACGTCTCGGTCAAGTTCACGTCCAATTGGCGTGGGAACTTTTGTTCTTGGGCACCCAGAAATAAAATTCATTTTGCTCTTGGCCCCTAGGAACCCCCTCACTCGACCCCAACCGGGTCTAACAATGAATGACGATGAGAAAGGGTCGCACTCGCCACGAGGGTCGCACCATTGTCCGCAATGGCAGAGAAAGCCGCGTGGCTTTCAAACACTAAGTCCAAAACAGTGTAAACTGAAAACCCATAGCTCCGGTTCCGTGGGGACCAGAGGGCTGGGATTTGGCCAGGATGTAATCACTGCTCCGGCATGACTGCATGGCAATTTCCAGCCCTCTCCCTCAACCGAACGGAGTAGGGTTAACTGTGAAAAAGTGTGTGTTTCCCATTGACTTCAATGGTAGCGGAGGTCCCATTGAATCCTATGGCAGCGCTGGCCCTATTGATTCAAATGGAGGAAAGCCGCGTGGCTTTGAAATGGCTAAGCCCAAAAGTGTGTAAAGGGAAAACCCATATCTCCGGTTCTGTGAGTACCAGAGGGCTGGGATTTGGGTAGCATGTAGTCCCTGCTCTGGCATGACTGAATGGCAATTTCTAGCCCTCTCCGATCAACCGGACAGAGTATGGGTAAATGTGGTTTTCCCATTGACTTCAATGGCGGAGTTGCTCCATTAAAAGCCTATAGCGGCGAAGCCCATTGATTTCAATGGAAGAGTGAAATGCAGTGATTTCTTTTAGCCTATAGCGGAGAATCCTGCATTAAAGTTAATAGGGGATTTTAACTTGGTTTTTGTATCTCCGGTTCTGGGGGTCGTGGAAGGCTGATATTTGGCCACTCTGGCAAGGGTCCTGGCAAATTTCAGCCCGCTCAGACCCACAGAACAGATTGAACAAACAAATATAAAGTCCCCAGCGCTAAAGTCCAAGATACCGTGATCTTTAAGGCAGTCTCTAGTCTTTAAGGTGGTAGTTGGGCTCTGATATAGATGCTCCAGATGGGATGATGTCCTTGATGTAGATGGATACACCGTCTGAAATAACAGATAAACAGACACACCTGATTGCGCAGTGTGTTACAGCAATCGGAGCCCTATCCGAGATGTGAAAGAATCCTACTCACATAATGAACGCCAATATATTCAGTGGAGAGGATCTGTGCTTGCTCCCCTTCTAATCCGCTCCTCACACGAACCCCACGTGGAGACAGCTTACTGGAGACAGCTTACAGGGTACACCCTCTATCCTCAATGGCGTCGGGGATGCGTCCGTTACGACACCTCCACCAATGTGAGACAGGAATATGTACAAGATAGTGCAGTATGAACAGACCTTTATTTCTTAAAACACTATAAAACGTGATAAAATACACTCACATGGTGCAATAACAGATGGTATTGCTCAATATGCCGTCCGCAGCTTGCATTTCCTGATACCACACCGGAGAGAATCACTGCACACAGACACGCTGTCGACTTGGCGTGTGACGTCAGTGCTATAGGAAGCTCTCCCTGCGGCAGGACTACAATGGCTGGGATGGTTCAAAAGACTAAGCTCCTCCTCCCTACGCGTTTCGTGACACGTGGTCACTTCGTCAGGGGACGTCACCCCAAAAGGTGATAGTGGCTTAAAAAAAAAACCTTGGTACTTTGAGCACCCAGTGCTCAAACTTTTGTAATATTTTTGTACAGTAATTCGTCAGGGACGTCCCCTGACGAAGTGACCACGTGTCACGAAACGCGTAGGGAGGAGGAGCTTAGTCTTTTGAACCATCCCAGCCATTGTAGTCCTGCCGCAGGGAGAGCTTCCTATAGCACTGACGTCACACGCCAAGTCGACAGCGTGTCTGTGTGCAATGATTCTCTCCGGTGTGGTATCAGGAAATGCAAGCTGCGGACGGCATATTGAGCAATACCATCTGTTATTGCACCATGTGAGTGTATTTTATCACGTTTTATAGTGTTTTAAGAAATAAAGGTCTGTTCATACTGCACTATCTTGTACATATTCCTGTCTCACATTGGTGGAGGTGTCGTAACGGACGCATCCCCGACGCCATTGAGGATAGAGGGTGTACCCTGTAAGCTGTCTCCAGTAAGCTGTCTCCACGTGGGGTTCGTGTGAGGAGCGGATTAGAAGGGGAGCAAGCACAGATCCTCTCCACTGAATATATTGGCGTTCATTATGTGAGTAGGATTCTTTCACATCTCAGATAGGGCTCTGATTGCTGTAACACACTGCGCAATCAGGTGTGTCTGTTTATCTGTTATTTCAGACGGTGTATCCATCTACATCAAGGACATCATCCCATCTGGAGCATCTATATCAGAGCCCAACTACCACCTTAAAGACTAGAGACTGCCTTAAAGATCACGGTATCTTGGACTTTAGCGCTGGGGACTTTATATTTGTTTGTTCACTGTGTATATCAGGTTTGGAAATACCTGTCATTATTGTCACCTAGCTGCTTTTTTCTCACAGCATTGTGTAAGTCACTTTGATATTAATTTGATGTTGCACGAGCACTTATCATTGTTTTAGCACAATATTGTTAGCACTTAGTTTAGTGTAGGTTAGCGCTTTTGGAGGGGTTATTTTCTTTGTTTTGTCCACAGAACAGATTATTTTAATATATGTTTAATATTAAAATGTTACTCTGCATCCATGGTATTTCTAAGCCCGTGAAAGCCACTGGCCCAGAAGAAATGTTAATTGCCATATGGCGTCAGGATGTCTGAGGGAAACCCATATGTGAAAGGCTCACCACCCTGGATTGAGTGTTCTAGGACTAAGAAGAGCAGGATATGGGTACTTGGGTAAAGTGTTGTGTTTCACAACTTGAGACAAAGGTTTTCCTGTCAAGGGACCTGTGACAGAGTGAAGTCAACTCCTATCAGTTACGCCTGGGAGACATATGTCTGAGTGCTTCATCCAGCACTCATAAGGGTTAACTCAGGTGGAACTTGGGTAGTCAGGAAGTAATTTGACACCTGAGAGCCAGAAAGGTAGAAAAGGATCTTGTTACCAGCAGTAGCTGGCTCCCTCAGACAAGAGCACATGGATAGATGTGCTGCTAGCCAGAAAGATACAACACACTACTTACTGCAGCCAAAGTAAGATTTGTTTCATTTGGTTTCATGACTGCTTAAAAGACTCTGAAGGTTTGGTTATGGTTTAGCCAGCCAGCCTGCTAGATAGGACTGCTGTGTTAGTCAATTTTTCTCCCATCGTGGAGCAGGATTTATTTTGTTAAAGGGACAGTGTACCCGCATGTTATGTTACTGTGGAGAAATAATGCCATTGAACATTTTTCATTATCCTGAAACTACACGTGTGGACTGTTCCCTGACCTCGGCTACAGGCCGTCCTGCCACAGGACCCCAAATGGCAGACTAGGTGACGCCAGTCTTGTGGGAGTGGAGATAGGGAAATGAGCCCCTGATTAGAATAAATCCCACCCCTGTGGGCAGGTATTACCTTGCTCCCACGTGAGGTGGCAAGGGGTAATTGGGTGGAGGTAATTGGTAACCAATGCCTGGCACCCAATGTTAAAGGATAGGGCTGAAACCCCATATAAACGAGTGTAAGCCCTATGCCAGGGTCTTCGTGTCTTCGTTTGTATCCTGTATGCCTGAATGAATTGCCAATCCAGATCCTGATTGCTTCATTGACCCAAACCCTAAGTAAGTGTCCATATTCTGTGTGTTATTTGTATATCTTGTGTGTTCACCTTTTTCATGGAATAAACTATATTTATCATATCATAGTCGCATTCGATTCAACCCAGATAATTTTGGTGTATTATTATAACCCTGCACAAGCTCCCGTGACAGGGCCCCAGTCAGGTGGAGGCACAGCTGAACTCGTTACCCCAATCTCTCATTCAGTGTAGACTCAGTATCCATCCAAATTACCAAGTGAGCATGCGCCTGGTACACCTTTTCCTGCTACCATACCACCTGGGAAAGGAGTGCTACATGTGTATATGTAATAGTTGATCCAGTACAGTAATCAAAGTATGACGATACTATTTTTATTTTCACACCCAGGGACACTACATTTTTATTTACAAACATAACATTTCACTTTGTTTCTATGATAAAGGGTATTACTTTACCTCTCTCTTTTTATTTTTGCCACATAAATATTGGTTAAATCTTTCTAAAATATAGTTCAATGTTTAATACATATAGATTATTTTTAAACCAGCGATTTAGCACTAATTATTTTAAGCCACTTTGACCATTGATCCAATTCATTGAATTGTTTGTCGCTGTTTTCAACAACAAGTCTTACAGATGTTTCCCGACCCTTTTTCCTCGAGACAAAAATTTGCTGCCGTCCTGGTTTCCCTAGAAACCGCAGTCGCACATACTGCTGGGAATGCATCAGCTGAGATGTAACTTCCCCGGAGATTTGTACTTAAAAAAAAATCAAGAATTGTCTCATACAGCATATATATTTCTTGGTAACATAATTTATCAAACTAAATAATAAAATGTAAGCTTCATTAATGAGAACTTCCTCACACTGTGCACCCTCTTAGTATTTCTGAAGAGTTACAAAAAGTTGTTCCATATGGGACATAGTTCATATCTGAACTACATCTTTCCAGAATGACAGGAATACTAAAGGGCCGTCTTCCAGCTAATGTTTTCAGACAGGGACATAATGAAACACAGTATCATCAGCATCTGGCGATTGGACGATAGTTGGTGAGAACATCAACATCTTGATTCACTTTCTTCAACAGGGGACGGACCAGCACCTTTTTCAAGGCCACCGGCCCCCCCCCCCCCACAGCGAGGGATCTATTGATGATCTCCATCAACCATGGAGTCACTGCATCAATGGTTTCTTTCAGGAGCCATGATGGACAGGGATACAAATGGTGACAGTATCATCAGCATCAGCATTTATTGTTTGAGTAAAAACATGCCTCCACTTAAGGGGGCATCGCAATAATTTATAGTTAAACAAATTAAAATGATATATAATTATTTTATTAGGCAGGCAATGCCAGAAGGAAGAGGTAAGTCTTACACCTAGCCCGAAACAGTGGTAAAGTCGATATACAGCTGAGCTCTGGTGGTAGCGAGTTCCAGACATCTGAAGTTTCACATGAAAATGCCCGTCCACCCAGCATAGGATGCAGTACCCTTTTCACGGAGAGGCAGACCCCCCCACTGAGGACCTGAGATCATAGCCAATTTCCTACGTGGCATCAAGTGAGACTGCAGATAGGCAGGCCCTTGAGCTTGCAGGGTTTTAAAGTGCACAACGGCCAACTTGAACTGAACCTGGAAGATCACTAGAAGCCAGTGCAGATCGCGTAAGATGGGACTGATATGCTCAATACGAGAAACACGTCTCAGTGTTTGAGTTGCAGCATTCTGTACAAGCTTGAGCCTCTGCATCGGGCACACTGGTAGTTTTGCATAAGGCATTCCCATAGTCCAACCGTGTAGACACAAAGGCATGGACCAGTGACTCAAGGTCCATAGATGACAAGAGTGGATGCAAGCTCCAAAGCAGCGTTAGATCTGAGGCCACTTGTGCTCACATGTTGAGACTGGTCAAAGAGGATGCCGGCCTTATGAACCTGGGACACGGGAAGCGGCTATACACCATTGATTAGGGGCAGCTTGCAAACCCCCTGTCCCATACTCAGGCATTTTGCTGAACCCATGATCAATAGTTCAGTTTTGTCAGGATTGAGCTTCAGCCAATTCATCTCCATCCATGCTCCCACCTCGTCCATACCCGTCATCAGTGTGGCAACAGCCAACCCTGGGCTGCCCTTTAAAGAAACATCGATCTTGGTGTCATAAGCATACTGGTGGTCCATACATGGCTCATCCATAGTTTCAGATGATATTGTCCAGCGGTCTTACATAGACATTGAACAGTAGCAGTGACAGCACTGAACCTTGAGGCACCCCAAAGGGAACAGGTGACACATGGTACCCATAGACACCTGCTGCGTCCGGCCCTGCAGGAACGAGGCAACTCAGATTTTTTTCTGCTAGATGGGTTTGAGTTCTGACTTGTATGGTTTTACATATCCTGTATTAATGAATAAAGTACTAAGTGCCGAGAGTTCGGCTAATTATATGAATGTAGGTGTATTGACATTGGTTTCTCCCTACTCTCGTCCGATTGATTAGAGGACTTGGGCCGTGGGCCAATCAGAAGTGAGCGGGGGGTATTTCAATGGTTCTGATTCATTTGGTCATTATTCCCTGATGAAGAAACTTGTTAGTTTCGAAACGCATTGGATAGTACTGAGACCGAAGTGATCCAATTATCCCCACATCCAAACTATGCTGCTTGTTTAATTTGTGATCAGTGAGATGTTCGGGCATGCGGTGCACTGCGGCGCGGCTGAGTGACGTCACTGCGGTGTATACGGAGAAGCGGCTGGATGCGTATATGCAGTGAACCACCGCCATCAGACCATCTCCAAAAACGGACTCCTCACCACTAACTAATAGTGGAACTACAGTCTTTGGACAATCTTACCTGTACCACACTTCACTGTATAACAGGACTGATGATTAAGCCACGAACTTACCAGAAGGACTAATACAAGGTACCAGTGTGACGACCCTGGATCTGGAAGCAAGAACCTGTGGAATACCAGATGACACCTTGCTAGAGAGACCAGGTCCTGCTGGTTGGCGCTTGGGTAACAATATCCCTTGACATGCTGTTTTAATTATTTTCTGCTGTACGCAGAATACTCACCTAATATTGTGTCATTCATTACATTTTAATTTACTACACTATGAGCGTTGTGCGCTATTTTTTGTGTTTTTTTTCTTCTGTTTTAACTTATTGTAGTGCAATCCCACTAATACAGCTAGGTCCCTCAGGTGGTGCAGCAGCACCCTATGATCGGTGTTGAAGGCCGTTGAGAGGTCCAACATGATAATGGCAGAAATACAGCCCTTGTCCATGGCCATCAATAAGTAATCCACCACACAGACCATGGCCGACTCAGTTCCATGATCATCTCTTAATCCAAACTGTGTGGGATTGAAGAAGCTGGCCCTTTCCAGACAATCCAGCTGGGTGAAAACTACCCTCTCCAACAAATTCCCTAACATGGGAAGGTTAGAGGTTGGAGATTGGTGAGAACATAAACATCTTTATCCACTTTCTTCAACAAGGGATGGATCAGCACCTTTTTCAAGGCCACCGGCACCTCCCCCACAGCGAGGGATCTATTGATGATCTCCATTAACCATGGAGTCACTGCATCAATGGTTTCTTTCAGGAGCCATGATAGACAGGGATAAAGATCACAAATGGTCCAGTTCATCCCAGCCGTGATTGGGAGGAAATCCAGGATTGAGATGTTGCTGAACTCTTCCAAGACATGCTTTGCCTGTGGGGTGAGGCAGACCACGGGGTCCATCGGGGGATGAATAGCAGCACGGATGTGTACGATCTTATTGTCACGGGAGACCAGGACAATTCCACCTGGGATCAGTACACTAGAAAGAGTTACAGAGTTGAACAAAAGTTAATGTATTGGACAAAGTTTCCACAAACTTCCAGTATATAAAACACACACACAAACTCACCCAACTGGGGTAACTGGGGGAACAAGTTCAAGTATTAGGTGTGGGGACCTCTGTGTGGAAGCTTACTCCGTTACGCATTCAGTACACAGATAGAGCCTAGAGAAAAGCTCAAAGAGCCCCATTAATTGCACTCATTGCTATCGATCTTTGACCAATGTGTGAAAGCACTTTAAATACTGAAAAAGCCCAATAGCTAAACCAAACCAGGGTTAAACAAAAAAAAATTATTATCACATATAATCATTAAAATATTTAAAATGATCCCCACGAGGGAGGTAGGGAGAAGAGGAATAACTGGTCTTTGAATGTCATTATTTGATCCAGATAACTAGATATTATCCTCCTCTCATGGTCCTTGGGTTATATAATAACCACTATTACGGTCCAGTGGGAGTATAATATACTCTAAATGCAGATATTCAGATAGTGGCTATTATATAGCCTATGTCTGATATGTTCAGGTGTTATACACATTAGTAAGCAATGATTACAGTCGTCTGTATCTAGTGCATAAACTTCATAGATCACGGTACTTGTTATATCAAGAAACAGCCCTAGTTAGGCTGGTAGGATATGTATATACACTTAATAAACCTAGGCTAACTACAGTGTAGTAAAAGCAACTTGCCATATGCCCATAGATTATAGCAATTAATAGCTTGTATCCAGAGCCACAGTGCAGTCTATACATGAAAGGTACATTAGAAACCTTTCAATCCTTTATAGGGTTGCAATATGTCCAAAATAAACCCTCCACATAGTACACACTACAATGTGTGATATAATCCAATTATGGTAAAGCAGGGAGTGCTGGTGCAGCTATTGAACATATTGTTTCTAACCACTGCTGCATATATCTGGATTGCATAGATTAATAACACAATTGAGAACACCAAACAGCATATATACATAGGAGGGTATGGATCAAGGGGTATGTTGTGTATGTGCAAGAGTTACAGCGAACCCAAACCGATTGTAATACAAGCCGTGATCATGAGTAGCCGACATCCGCATCGACCGCAGGGACCGCAGCTCCTTCGTGACGTCACCTCCGCGACGTCCTACTCTGCCGACATATGTTTCGCGCGACTAGCACGCTTCATCAGGGGGAGGAGTCTGCTTACTCCGACCCTGCACTGGTTATTTATCTCCTCACAAAATGAGGGTTGTGCTAGCGCTGGCCAATCAGAAGTGTATTACTTGTTGATGCCCTATCAGATCGGGTCAAATCTAAGTGACGAAGTGTCACTGACATTTGGTTGTAAATAGTTATATCTAGAACTGTTTCCACTCGTAGTCTGTATAAAAACTGATAATGATCCAGGAATCTCTCTCACAATGACTCTCATAGGCCCGGGCCATAGAGGGGTGGGGAGAGCGGATGCGCGCTAACGCTGAGGCTCGCCTGCTTCAGTCAGCGCGATTGCACAGACTTGCAGGCGAGCCAGCGTGCGCGAAGGGAGCCGGGGGGAGGTGGTTGAAGGCGGGGCAGTGACGTCGCTGGGCCAAGCGCCCGCGACGCACTGACTTCAATGTCACGGCGCCGACGTCACGGCGCCGTGACGTTGACGCTGCTTAAGGCTGATTGGATGTTTTCAGCCGACAGTGCACTGAAAAACAGCTTGGCGCTCGGCTGAAAACTCCAAAGCCTGAGCACGCCTGCGGACGCTCGCGTGAGCCCCCTCTCAAGGCATCCTCATTGAGGATGCAGGGGCTCAGCGCGGAGCGTCCGCACGCCTCAGCGCTGCTTGTCCTTCTATGGACGCAGCCATACGCTTCTAAGAGGAGAAATGTACAAATAACCATATAGCATATAACATCTGAACAGTGGCCACTAAGATCATGTAGAGAGGAACATGGGTACATGGAAATGTATACGTACATATATATGGGGTGTAGGAATGTATAGCCCATTTAGGTGATCCGCATTCCCAACTTGCACCGCTGTCCTCAGTAGCATGGGCAGCACTGCCTTGCTCTCCGCTAGCTAGCAGTTTTACATTCCCCACAGTTTCTTCACTCCAAACAGCTCTGGTCAATGCTGCACAAACAGACTTCAGCTCCATTGAATGCTCCAGACCTCTGCACTGGGGCTCTCCAGTTCCCCTCTGCTGACTCCCTGTCAGCTCTTTCTTTACAGAGACTCAGCCAGTCCCCTGTAGTCCAAAGGATGTAGGCAGATACAGGCCACTGCCCACAGAATTCCTCTCCAAAGTCATACAATACAGATATAGCCCCATGGCTTACAGATTTCTTGCAGAACATGTCCAACGGAAAGAAGACACAGATGGAGCATAGACACTACCAAACGGATAAGTGCCTATATCGTGCACTCAGTGTCTGTATATGGAAAAGTACCCTTACACAATATTGATAAGCAGTAAGGGACAGTGATTCTGGTCCTATATGTGTTGCATAATTAGTAAGTTAAAATATCCATTTAATTGATATATATTAAAATATTCTGACCAGACTATAATGAATATAGTGAGTGCAATAAAAACATATTAAGTGGTAGCACTGTGTGCTTATGTCCAATAGAGGCTTGTAATAACCAGCACAATGATGCTGGTGGATAAATCCCAGTAAATGCCTCTGAAAAGGGGTACCGCAAGCCAAGAATGGCTAAGGGTGCAATTACCCAAAATAGCAAACAGCGACGTGAAAGTAGTACAGTATATACTGTATGTATGTATGTATGTATGTCTTTATTTGTATAGCGCCATAAAATGTACATAGCGCTTCACAGTAGTAATACATGTCATATAAATAACAAATATAAATAACAGATCATGGGAATAAGTGCTTCAGACATACTGTAAAAGTAACATTAAGGAAGGAGTCCCTGCTCCGAGGAGCTTACAATCTAATTGGTAGGTAGGGAGAACGTACAGAGACAGTAGGAGGGAATACTAGTAAGTGCGTCTGCAGTGGGCCAAGCTTTGTGTCATGTGTCCATGATTATCCAGTGCTACTCATATGCTTCTTTAAGCAGATGTGTCTTAAGGTGGGTCTTAAAGGTGGATAGCGAGGGGGCTAGTCGGGTATTGAGGGGAAGGGCATTCCAGAGGTGTGGGGCAGAAAGTGAGAAAGGTTTAAGGCGGGAGAGAGCTTTAGATACAAAGGGGGTAGAAAGAAGACATCCTTGAGAAGAACGCAAAAGTCGTGATGGTGCATAGCGAGAAATTAGGGCTGAGATGTAATGAGGGGCAGAAGAATGTAAAGCTTTAAAAGTGAGCAGTAGAATTGAGTGTGAGATACGCGATTTAATCGGAAGCCAGGAGAGGGATTTCAGCAGGGGAGACGCTGAGACAGATTTAGGAAAGAGTAGAGTGATTCTGGCAGCAGTGTTTAGGATAGATTGTAGGGGAGACAGGTGAGAGGTAGGAAGGCCGGACAGCAGGAGGTTGCAGTAATCGAGACGTGAGAGAATGAGGGCCTGAGTCAGAGTTTTAGCAGTTGAGTAACAGAGGAAAGGGCGTATCTTTGTGATATTGCGGAGGAAAAAGCGACAAGTTTTAGAAACGTTTTGAATATGAGAGGAGAATGAGAGAGAAGAATCAAGTGTGACCCCTAGGCAGCGTGCTTGGGCTACTGGGTGAATGATCGTATTTCCAATAGCAATGTGGAAGGATGTAGTAGGGCCAGGTTTGGGAGGTAGTATAAGGAGCTCTGTTTTTGCCATGTTAAGTTTCAGTCGGCAGATGGCCATCCAGGATGATATTCCAGAGAGGCATTCAGAAACTTTGGTCTGTATAGCAGGTGTAAGGTCAGGGGTTGAAAGGTAAATTTGTGTGTCGTCAGCATAGAGGTGATATTTAAACCCAAAAGATGTGATTCACCTAGAGAGAGTGTGTAGAGAGAAAAGAGAAGGGGTCCCAGGACAGAGCCCTGGGGTACCCCCACAGAGAGATCAATAGAGGAGGAGGAGGTGTTAGCAAAAGAGACACTGAAGGTACGATGGGAGAGGTAAGAGGAGATCCAGGATAAAGCTTTGTTCCGAATACCAAGAGTATGGAGAATGTGAAGGAGAAGAGGGTGGTCCACGGTGTCGAATGCTGCAGAGAGGTCGAGTAATATGAGCAGAGTGTAATGACCTCTACTATCCACAACCTTATCAATTAGGCAATGTTGTACAGTATGTTGTATGTATAAGCAAATAACTGATATCGATGGTATGGAGCCAACGCTACATCCTATACTGCTGCGGCAGCTTTTATTCTTAGTAATCACTGGCATGTACCTGGCATGTTCCTGTTCTGTTCACCTGGAGCATGCCGGGCTCCTTTTGCCTTCCCAGCCAGGCGCATTACACGGCTGACGCGCGGTTGATGTGTTAATTAATAATGGTTCAGGATTTACTAGGCTGCAATGCTTCACGTGTCCGCCAGATGACATAAATTCATGACTTGTAATGCGCCGAATCAGTAATGTGTCGGCTTGGCTTGCAGGTGTTTCGTTTAAAAAAGATACTGTACCACAGTGTGCCATTGTAACTTGGCCTTGGCCTTGAGACTGAAGGAAGAGTTGCCAAAATGTATCAATTTAGGCTTTTCATATTAAAGAAAGACAAAGACCAGTTTCAGTTTGTGTTACACTATTCTCCAGATACCCACCCGCCATGAGTGTTCAAGTGCAGCCTGCTTTCCAAAAACCTGACAGAAGTTACGCGTATTTGATATGGGCTGCGATTAATGCAACAGAGGATAAGATGGCAACAGTTGCTCAAATTTATCAGTATTTTATCGAAAAATATGACTTTTACAAATTTTCGCCAACTCCTCATACGTGGAAGCGTGCAGTAAGGAAAAGGTTATGTAGTGACCCCTGTTTTCACCGTATTGAGCCCCAATTTGTTGGAGGGTATTGGTGTGTATCACCGGGTTTTTCCTGTATCTATGATCACGGAGGCGGCAAAAGGCAAAGGGTCGTGTTAAAACCAACTAAGAAGCGATAGTCGCTGCCAAGCAATGCACCAGCACCAGCACCGGCTTCCAATGACGGTCCCACTGTTAGTGACAACCCTGAGCCTGAGCCTGAGGCTGAGCTGGATTTGGCGTGCAGTTTTGATGAAGCTTGCATGTACCTACAAAGCGATTTCCAGACTCACCTGCTGACTACAGATGGACTAGTCCCGCTGCCAACTATCGAAGTGGATGATGAAGAAAGCTGGACTGGCAGTGGACCGGCGCCGGCGCAAGCTGAATGGGAAATTCAATGGTGAGTACTGTCTTGCCGTATTATTTTGGTGGGGCTGGCTGGGTACTTCTTTAGGGGGCTGACCATTACTGTACTCTACTGTACATTAAAACTTTTCTTTTTGTTTTTTCTCAGAAAAGAAAACGGCTAATGGGGGGATTTCGATGGATAATATTGTACTGTATGCTGATGTTTTCCGGCCGTACAGTATACTGTGTAATAAACCCTGATTAAATAAAACTATGCATTTATTCTACATATTCAGTATCGTTTCATTATTTGTCTTCCACAGTATACTGTACAGTGGTATACAGTGCCTAACATCTATGGGCAAAAAGAATTTTATTCCTAGGTGCCCTAAAACAGAAATTCCCACGCCAATTGCCTGTGAACTTGACCGCGGCCCTAAGTAGTTCCCACGCCAATTGCGCGAATATAATGTAAAATAACCTGTTCTGTGGGTCTGAGCGGGTTGAAATTTACCTGGTCCCCATGCGGGGGGACCCTTGCCATAGTGGCAAAATATCAGCCTCCCAAGACCCCCGGAACCGGAGGTACCAAAAGACAGTTTAAAAGCACATTACCAAAGTGGCTTTTTTTCTGCCATGCAAGTCAAAGGCAGAAACCTGAACTTTAACATCACCCTGACTCCGTTCTGTTGCCACGAGAGGGTCGCAATTTGCCATGCAATCCTGACGCAACTAGGACTACATGGTGCCCGAATATGAGCCCTCTAGCTCGAACAGAACCGGAGTTCTGGGTTCCAGGTTTCTGCTCATTGTGACTTAGCCGCTTCAAAGCTTTCTCCGCCATTTGCGCTCAATGGTAGGACCCTCCTCGCCGGCGTGACCCTTTCTCGCCGCCATTACTGCTCGGACCCTGTTGGGGTCAAGTGAGGGGGTTCCTAACATCTAGGGACCAAATAAATTTTATTTCTAGGTGCCCTAAAACAAAAGTTCCCACGCCAATTGACCTAGTTCCCACGCCAATTGCCGTAGTTCCTACGCCAATTGCGCGACCAGCCAGTAAAAACACAGTGCAGCAAGCCTCTACAGTACACAGTACATTTGTTACACTGGCAAAGCAGCAGATGGAAACAATGTGAGGCAATTCAACATGGTCTTTTATTGGTTATTTACAATATTGAAACATTTAAAGTGCACAGCAATTCAAAACATCAAGAAAACAAAACATTTTTGGTGCATGGGGCACAGGGAGTTAAAGTGGCTTGCTTTTTATGTGCTGTATTTGGGGGTTGTCTTTGGGGCTTTTATTCATCCAATTATTATGATCAACTGCCTTTTGAAATTACACTGCTGTTAACTACAGTATTTCAGCCACACACCTCCAGACTTTTTAATCCCTCCCTAGCCAAGCATATTTGCATTTGCATTGTGTTCTTAATCCGCCCATAGCCGAGCTTCAAACACAGTGCGATACGCCTGCGTCTAATCACACCATCCCCCTCCCCCAACCCTTAGAGGCCTGTTCTTTGAACGGTACTGTGATGCTTTCAAAAGTCCCCTCTCGAATTTGAAATGTAAATCTGATGTGCACAGCACTGAGAGAATTGAGAGTACACTGAGACAGTACAGTATTTCATCAGGGTGTGAAAATATTTGTCAGTCACTATGGTTTACAGTCACATGTTTTTAATACAATACAGTACAGTACAGTACATTCTTTAATATCTTTAAAATAAAAATATATATATATCCTGTATACTGTATACTGTAAGTACATACAGTACTGTATAATGTAAAATAACCCGTTCTGTGGGTCTGAGCGGGTTGAAATTTACCTGGTCCCCATGCGGGGGGACCCTTGCCATAGTGGCAAAATATCAGCCTCCCAAGACCCCCGGAACCGGAGGTACCAAAAGACAGTTTAAAAGCACATTACCAAAGTGGCTTTTTTTCTGCCATGCAAGTAAATGACAGAAACCTGAACTTTAACATCACCCTGACTCCGTTCTGTTGCCACGAGAGGGTCGCAATTTGCCATGCAATCGTGCCACAACTAAGACTACATGGTGCCCGAATATGAGCCCTCTAGCTCGAACAGAACCGGAGTTCTGGGTTCCAGGTTTCTGCTCATTGTGACTTAGCCGCTTCAAAGCTTTCTCCGCCATTTGCGCTCAATGGTAGGACCCTCCTCGCCGGCGTGACCCTTTCTCGCCACCATTACTGCTCGGACCCTGTTGGGGTCAAGTGAGGGGGTTCCTAACATCTAGGGACCAAATAAATTTTATTTCTAGGTGCCCTAAAACAAAAGTTCTCACGCCAATTGACCTAGTTCCCACGCCAATTGCCGTAGTTCCTACGCCAATTGCGCGACCAGCCAGTAAAAAAACAGTGCAGCAAGCCTCTACAGTACACAGTACATTTGTTACACTGGCAAAGCAGCAGATGGAAACAATGTGAGGCAATTCAACATGGTCTTTTATTGGTTATTTACAATATTGAAACATTTAAAGTGCACAGCAATTCAAAACATCAAGAAAACAAAACATTTTTGGTGCATGGGGCAAAGGGAGTTAAAGTGACATTTTAAGTAACATCTCCTTTATTAAAGAAACCCAGTACTGTATACAGTACAGTGGGATGGTGCCCAACACTGTCAGTCAGACCTGCACCAGTTCAGTCCTAGAGGGCAGCAAACAGGTCAGGTTTTCAGGGCAACATTGAAAACCGTGCCTGTTTGCGGCCCTCAGGGACTGGAGTTGTGCATATCCTGTGAAAAAAAACACACAACAACATCTCCTTTGTTTAAGTACAGCAGGTACTGTAGGGCAAAACATGGAGAGTACAATACAGTTCAGCACAACAGTATGGTCTCACTGACAGTCCTCCACATTGTCCATCCATGGCCGATTCCTTGCATGGCGCAAAACGCCATTAATGCAGTCTCTAACGCCTTTCATTACAGGATCTGTAACTGTATAAAAGCGCCGCATTTCATCCAGAATGTTTTTCCTTAAATTGTCAGGAAGGGCCTTTTTTACGCGATTCCCATCGTAGTTCACTTTGAACACCCAGTCGCAGTACAACGTGTAGGGAACCTGGTGCTTAAAAATGATCAAGGCATACTTGTGGGGTACACCAGCACTCATCACCCTATACTTCTCCCTGAGCCCCGGTGGCAGATCGCGCAGGGTGATGTCGGGCACTGTTTCGATGCGAGCGGGTGTAGGTCTTTTGGGAGCGGGTGTGCTTGTGGCGATGGGCGATGGTAGGATGTCTGGGAGGAAGCTTTCCTCCGGTCGTGGTCGCCATGTTGTCTCCTGGCGTGGTCTTGATGGGGTTGTCATGTCCTCCTCAACGGCATACATGTACTGGTACACTACATCTTGTGGTGGAGGGGGGGCACTTGGTGATGGAAGGGGTTCGATGCTCCCATTCATCACATCCATGTCACCCTCCTGCTCCGGCGTTGGGGAAACAGGGGCATTAGCACCGAGCAAATAATGTATGCGAACAATGTCAGCCTCTATCTTCTCCATCCGTTGATCCATCCGTTGCTCCATTTGTAGCATCCGTTGATCCATCCCTTGCTCCATTTGTAGCATCCGTTGCTCCACATTTAACATTGTCTCCAGAAGCAGATCTATCTTTGATAGCAAAATAGAATTCCCGGGGAGATCCAAACTTATCCCATTCAGCATCCGGTCCAACGAGCTGCTTCTTGTGCATGGCGTCTGGACATCTGGGGGGATGGGTGCAACGGAGGATGAGATGGGGGTTCCATGGAGAGAAGCGGCATCGATGGAGAGTGGAGGAGGTGACCTGTGGATACCCGGTAGAGGAGAAGCGGCAGCATCGTCAAAGAGGGAAGGAAAAGGTGACCTTTGGATTTCCGGGGGAGAAGCAGAGTCATCTAAGCACAAAGGAGAAATTGACCCGTGGATTTCAGAGGCGGCAGCGTCGTCAGATGGAACCGGAGAAGATGGGGGTGGAGAAGACGGGATGAAGATTTCCGGGACAGCTACAGCAGAGTCGTCGAAGCATATGGGTGTAAGTGGTCTGCGGGTCCGATGGGTTGGCTGCCATTCGTTTTGTGTAGAGAGCGTATTAGCGTATATCTTCTTCACATAATGAGGCTTACGTTTAAGAAAACCCTTAACCTTTGGGGTCAGCAGAAGGTTTTCTTTATTGGCCTTAGCCTGTCGCTTTGCCCTTGGCGTGGAAACGGCAACCGCCTTTCGCTTTTTCAGCATGACAGGCACGGCAGAGGTGAGAGGGTTCTTGTGTCTATAGAACCGGGGATGCTCCATGGAAGCAGGTGGCACAATGCAGTACAGTATCTGGACAAGGGCAAGTTCAGATAAAGATCCTGGAGTGGTGGACTATGCAAAGTGTGTGACCTTTTATGCATGGCGGCCAGGTACAGGTGTTGAAAGTGGGCGTACTCTAATGTGAGTCATTACCGTATAAATACACCATCCATTTTGTGGATTGACTGCACATTGAATACACATCGACTAAACATCGAATATACATTCTTGTGTTTGTATTTCTTTCCACTCGCAGCAATGCCTGTTAAAAAGATTTCAAAGGATCTCAGTATGCGAATGAAGGAGATGTACAGGAGCGGACACCGAATTGCTGCTATCCAACGCTGGTTAGCTACTTCTGACCTCGTTGTGCCATTAACCACTGTGAGCTATCATGAACAAGGAAAAAACAGAGACCGAAAAAAGGCACCAAGGGTAACAAACGCGTAAGTATATTTATAAAACTTAACAAAAAATTTTTTTTTTGTATATTTCAATTAATCTTACAACGGTATATACTGAATAGGATGTACTGTATATTTATATTTATATTACAACAGTAGATTTATTTGGTATATTTATATTTATAGTACAACAGTATATATATATTGTCTATTTATATTTATAGTACAGCAGAATACAGTACATTTTTTGTATATTTCAATTAATCTTACAACGGTATATACTGAATAGGATGTACTATATATTTATATTTATATTACAACAGTAGATTTATTTGGTATATTTATATTTATAGTACAACAGTATATATATTTTGTCTATTTATATTTATAGTACAGCAGTATACATTTTTTGTATATTTCAATTAATCTTACAACAGTATATACTGAATAGGATGTACTGTATATTTATATTTATATTACAACAGTAGATTTATTTGGTATATTTATATTTATAGTACAACAGTATATATATTTTGTCTATTTATATTTATAGTACAGCAGTATACATTTTTGTATATTTCAATTAATCTTACAACGGTATATACTGAATAGGATGTACTGTATATTTATATTTATATTACAACAGTAGATTTATTTGGTATATTTATATTTATAGTACAACAGTATATATATATTGTCTATTTATATTTATAGTACAGCAGAATACAGTACATTTTTTGTATATTTCAATTAATCTTACAACGGTATATACTGAATAGGATGTACTATATATTTATATTTATATTACAACAGTAGATTTATTTGGTATATTTATATTTATAGTACAACAGTATATATATTTTGTCTATTTATATTTATAGTACAGCAGTATACATTTTTTGTATATTTCAATTAATCTTACAACAGTATATACTGAATAGGATGTACTGTATATTTATATTTATATTACAACAGTAGATTTATTTGGTATATTTATATTTATAGTACAACAGTATATATATTTTGTCTATTTATATTTATAGTACAGCAGTATACATTTTTGTATATTTCAATTAATCTTACAACGGTATATACTGAATAGGATGTACTGTATATTTATATTTATATTACAACAGTAGATTTATTTGGTATATTTATATTTATAGTACAACAGTATATATATTTTGTCTATTTATATTTATAGTACAGCAGTATACATTTTTTGTATATTTCAATTAATCTTACAACGGTATATATATTTTGTCTATTTATATTTAATGTACTGTACAGTATATTACAACATTGCATTTATATACATCTTATATTGCTGCATATTAATAAAACAATATAATTTCTTTACATTGTAGGGAGACAACTGTTCTGGTGGACAAAATAAGTGAGGAGAATGATGAGAGGAGTGCATTAAGGGTCAAATACACTCTGCAGGAAAAGCACAATCTGACTGTATCCGAGAGCAGCATAAAGATGAGACGCAGCATTGGATGGAAATATGGACGTGTGAGGTTAGTACTGGACAGTACAGGAGGTAAAAGTGTTGTTTCGCAAACTGTATTGCACTGTGCCGCAAATTTTTTTAATTTCTTGTCATTACAGAGCGTACCCCATGATACGGGACGCAAACAAAATCAAAAGAGTGCTCCAAGCCCAGGCATGGATCGACAGCGGGGAGACTTTCCAGGATTGCATCTTCACTGATGAGTCTACTGTGTCGCTGGAGAGATTTGCAAGCTTTGCGTTCCACAAAAAAGGTCGCTTATCTTTGAAGCCGCGGCCAAAACACCCTGTGAAGCTGCATGTGTGGGGTGCCATCTCTAGGCGTGGACCGGGATGCATTGTCATCTTTGAAGGTAAAATGTATCAAATATAATGTCGCCTAATGCACTGTACTTGACTAGTGTTGCCTTACCGTATGCACTGTACTGTACTATTGTGCAGTTTTTTGAGCACTTTTCTTTTCTTGCTATAGGAATCATGAATAAAGCTTTCTTCCAAGACAACATTGTGCCCGAGATAGTGCAATACATCACACGCGACTTCCCCAATGGTCACCGCTTCTACCAGGACAACGATCCCAAGCACACCGCGTCAACGGCGCATATCCTTGAGCGCGGCATCAACTGGGTGAAGACGCCAGCGGAGTAAGTGCAGTAGACCGTGTCCCATTTTAGTTCCCCACTGTTTTTAGCTCTTAAACCAATTGTCCTTTCTTTCCAATTACAGGTCGCCAGACTTCAATTCGATCAAAATGGTCTGGCATCAGCTGAAGGACCATATCCGGAAAGTGGTGAAACCCTCCAAAAAGGACGAGTTGTTGAAAGGCATACTGAGTTTTTGGAAGGATGTACTCACCGTGGAACGCTGCAATAAATATATAGACCACATTGCCACTGTGTTGCCCATTGTCATCGCGCGTAATGGGCAAGCATCAGGAAAGTAGTACTGTGCTGTAGTATTGTAAGTACAGTACAGTATGTTACAGGTAAGTATGGCACAGATTTTTTCTTTCCAGATTGTAAGAGTATACAGTAGTTAGTTTTTTTCTTTACAGAGACAGAGAGAGCAGCACCAGCAATTAGGTTACAGATACATAGAATTTAACAGTAGCCAGAGTATACAGTAGTTCCAGTACGGTATACAGTACACTAGTTGGACAGTACTACAGTAACTGCCTACTAACTGCCCCATTTTTTTTCTTTCCAGAGAAAGCTGCACCAGCCACCTACTACAGTAGTTCTGCCATAATACAGTACAGTAACTGCACTAATTTTTGGTTTTCTTGTCGTTCCAGGAAAAACGGTGGCCTAGGGGGATGGGGCGTTGTGTCCCGTCAAATCTGCTTGTACAGTCAAATGTACAGTATATAAACAGCAGCAATGATGTACACAAAACCTCTCCTCTCTCAATGAACTACTGTACAGCAGACAGAATGAGGAAAAGATAAAGAAAGACTAAAGAAAAATTAATTTTACTATACAGTATATACAGTACAGTACAGTATATTATACACTACATTACAGTACTGTACTGTATACTGTATACTGTAGTATTAACTAATATTCTTATAAATGTGCATTACTCATGTTTCCCCATGTTTCACAAAGGTTTTCCAAATTCGAGAGGGGACTTTTGAAAGCATTACAGTACCGTTCAAAGAACAGGCCTCTACGGGTTGGGGGAGTGGGATGGTGTGATTAGACAAAGACAACCCCCAAATATAGTACATAAAAAGCAAGCCACTTTAACTCCCTTTGCCCCATGCACCAAAAATGTTTTGTTTTCTTGATGTTTTGAATTGCTGTGCACTTTAAATGTTTCAATATTGTAAATAACCAATAAAAGACCATGTTGAATTGCCTCACATTATTTCCATCTGCTGCTTTGCCAGTGTAACAAATGTACTGTGTACTGTAGAGGCTTGCTGCACTGTGTTTTTACTGGCTGGTCGCGCAATTGGCGTAGGAACTACGGCAATTGGTGTCGGAACTAGGTCAATTGGCGTGGGAACTTTTGTTTTAGGGCACCTAGAAATAAAATTTATTTGGCCCCTAGATGTTAACGCCGGCGAGGAGGGTCCTATCATTGAGCGCAAATGGCGGAGAAAGCTTTGAAGTGGCTAAGTCACAATGAGCAGAAACCTGAAACCCAGAACTCCGGTTCTGTTCGAGTTAGAGGGCTCATATTCGGGCACCATGTAGTCCTAGTTGCGGCAGGATTGCATGGCAAATTGCGACCCTCTCGTGGCAACAGAACGGAGTCAGGGTGATGTTAAAGTTCAGGTTTCTGCCATTGACTTGCATGGCAGAAAAAAAGCCACTTTGGTAATGTGCTTTTAAACTGTCTTTTGGTACCTCCGGTTCCGGGGGTCTTGGGAGGCTGATATTTTGCCACTATGGCAAGGGTCCCCCCGCATGGGGACCAGGTAAATTTCAACCTGCTCACACCCACAGAACGGGTTATTTTACATTATATTCACGCAATTGGCGTGGGAACTACTTAGGGCCGCGGTCAAGTTCACGGGCAATTGGCGTGGAAACTTCTGTTCTAGGGCACCTAGGAATAAAATTCTTTTTGCCCATAGATGTTAGGCACTGTATACCACTGTACAGTATACTGTGGAAGACAAATAATGAAACGATACTGAATATGTAGAATAAATGCATAGTTTTATTTAATCAGGGTTTATTACACAGTATACTGTACGGCCGGAAAACATCAGCATACAGTACAATATTATCCATCGAAATCCCCCCATTAGCCATTTTCTTTTCTGAGGAAAAAAAAAGAAAAGTTTTAATGTACAGTACAGTAATGGTCAGCCCCCTAAAGAAGTACCCAGCCAGCCCCACCAAAATAATACGGCAACAAGACAGTACTCACCATAGAATTAAAATTCATTTCCCCCCAGATGTTAGGAACCCCCTCACCTACTGTACTTTAAAATAAATTAAATTTGCAATTTTACTATTACTGCACGCACACGCACAGACTGTGTACTGCAGGTTGAACCGCGAAGGTATTAGACTTCAGAGACAACAGCTCGCAAGCGCCCCCATGCGTTTTTACACGGCATTGCAGTATTGCAGCCAGCCGGAATAAAATGCTTAAATCACAGCCGCGGAAATAACGCTATACACCCCGGGAGAAAATTACACAAAACCGCACATCACCGGGATACTCTGAAATTCGCGGAGCTAGCCAAGTAAGAATAAATTTGGTCGCCAGTGTAGCTCCACGGTGAGTAAATCTCATGAGTAGTAGATGTGTAATTTGGCTACCTTACGGTGCTCATCAAACTTAACCCTATAGTCCAATCAACTGTGTCAAAAGCCTTTGCAAAATCTAGGAATACTGCACCAGTGAGTTGACCCCGTTCCATTCCACACTGGATTTCATTGCAAACTTTTAGCAGGGTAGTTACGGTGGAGTGTTTGGGACAAAACCCAGACTGGAATTGGCTAGGGAAATTTGTCTTGGTGTTGAAATCGCTTAATTGGGAGTGGACACATTTTTCCATAACTTTGGATAGAATTGGGAGAAGTGAGATTGGCCTGTAGTTTGAGACAGTGTTTTTGTCCCCACTTTTGAAGATTGGGACAACTCTGGCAGTTTTCCAGGTCTTAGGGATATGGCCTGCAGACAGGATAGAGTTGACTATGGACGCAATTGGTTTGGCAATGGCTGGGGCACCAAGTCGTAGGAACCTAGATTGTAGTAAGTCGGGTCCACAGTGGTTGCTTAGTTTTAGTTTGAGGAGCGCTTGTGTAATCTCCTCTTCAGATACTGATCTAAATTGAAAATTGTGGGCAGTGTTGGGAGGGGGTGGGACTGTAGGGATACTCCAAGGATGAGATTCATGTTTGGGGTTTGTGCTGCGTTTCGCTAATAAGTTAGTGGCACACCCCACAAAGTAATCATTGAATGCATTTGCAATGTCAGTGGGGTTTGTCAGAGTAATATCCCCCTTAGTGATATTACTTGGTTGTTGATGGTTAGGAGGCTGGAATATATTGTTGATAACCTTCCAGAAGTTAGCTGGGTTTGATGTATTTTGGTGGAGATTGTCAGAGTAATATTGTGCTTTTGCATGCCTTGTTTGCCCTGTGTACATGTTCCGCATGCATCTGTAGTGATTGAGATCCTTGGTAGTGCCAGTTACTTTGTAGCTTTTCCACAAGGCATCCCTGAACTGGTAGAGTGCTATAAGGTCAGGTGTAACCCATGGAAGGTGGGCCCCCCGTACCCTTATTTTGCGTAGTGGAGCATGGGTATCGCAGAGTTTTAAGAACTCGGATTGGAAATAGTCGAGCGCAGAATCGGGGTCGGGAATTAAATCGAATCTGTGCCATGGGCAGTTGGTAAGGTCATCCAGAAACTGTTGTGGGTTAAAGTTTTTAAATGTTCTAGTGAGGAGAACTTTAGGGCTTGAATGGGGTGGTTTAATTTTCCTTACACAGTACACTATTGCATGGTCACTGAAAATATCAGAAGGATGCTAGAGGATTGGATTCTGCTGGGGTTTGAGGAGAGAATCCAGTCTAGCAAGGAATGGTTATGCGATTTCAGGTTTATCCGTGTGGGTTGGGAAATGAGTTGGGAAATGAGTTGTGATAGGTTAAGTGACTTGAGTTGTATCTGGATTTTGTGGTTTTTAGGGTCAAGCCAATTGAAGTTGAAATCCCCAAGAACTAGCAGCTCACTCTTCTCATTCAGAGAGGAAATGGAGCCAAGAAATTGGGTGATATCAGTCAAGGATTGTAGAGGGGCTTTAGGGGGGCGGTAGATGCCAGCAAGCAAGATGGGCTTAGAAAAGGGGAGGCAGATTTTGCCAACTAGAGTTTCAAAAGAGGGTGGACTTGGTGGGCAATTTAACAGTGTAAATTGTAAGGTGTCTGCAATATAAAATAACACCCCTCCTCCTCTCTTTGACCTATCTCTCCTAAAAATGGAGTATCCCTGAATGGCAATATTTGCATCAGGGCTTTTAGGGGATAGCCATGTTTCTGTAAGAACGATGGCTTTGGGTTTATGCATAAGGCACCATTCCCTTAGTTCATCCAGTTTGGGCAGCAGATGAGGGTGGGGCCTAGATAGCCTGACAGCAAAGCTGGAACCATGTCAGTCCAGTTGGTACATTAAAAGATATAGGATACTCGAATAAAAACTATATATATATATATATATATATATATATATATATATATATATATATATATATATATATATATATATGGACTAAAAGACACCAGGCTACACCTATGGGGCAATAAAGCTAAACTGGAGGAGTGATGATGGTACAATAGTAGTAAAGCTCTATGATTAAGGACTATGCTAGTCCGAAATGCGTCAGAGTGTATCCCCCATACCATGGTTTGTTAATAAATATATATTTTTAACCTACACCTTGCTGGTCTCCTATTCTACTCGGCTGTGCACCGCTGGAATCCCAGGATTTCTACCACTACTTTGCATATGGAGCGTGATGCACGCAACCAAGGAAGCAGCTATCCGTGAGTATTGTATTTCTCCCTCACTTGGAGACTTGATGACCGGCAACAGTGCTGCAGCACAAGGGTCCTGTACGGCGCAGTCCTACACATCAATGGTATGTTAACCCTTACTTCTTTATTCTGACACATGGACTAGTTCATTGGTTAGTGTCTGTTGTTCTGCTGCATCAATTAAGCACTGGGTCCAATACCTCACTGTATGGTTACACTGGCTGCCTATATTTAGGGACTCAAACTGTTCATATTACTGAAGTTCAGAATTGGATTGAGCACTGTTATTGGGACGCATGCCCCAAACCACCGATAAAGTATACCAGCGGGTTAGACAGGCAAGTAGGCGAGTAATAAAGTATACCAGCGGGTTAGGCAGGCAAGAAGAGCAGGATAGCAAAGCAAAGCCTCCCTTAAAATGTGGTACTTGATAACTAAAGGAAGGATGTAGATAAAAAACCTTCATTCAGGCCATTGGGGGTCAGGCTATGCAAATCATAAATCCAACGACTCTCCCTTTGCAATAAAAGTTTATCCGAGTCTCCCCTTCTGGGCCCTGTAATGACACGATCAATGCCGCAGAAGTGGAGGCCGCACATGTCATCACCATGTACCTCATTGACGTTGCGTGCCAAAGGCGTTTCAAGGTGATTCTATTTGGAGTGAATATGCTCCAAAATGCGTCGCCTAAATTCCCGACGGGTCTTGCCCACATACTATCTACCACCCACACGTGGCCAAATAGATCACTCCCGAACTCTTACAGTTAATAAATTGCTTTATGTTATATTGGCAAGAGCCGTTCCAGTTGGAAAATGGTTTAGTGGGAACAATGAATTTGCACGCCTTACAGGTTCCACATTTACTGCACCGACACACTTTATTCGAGCAAATACCCAGTATGTACCTGGCAGATACCTGGAATGCGCCGCTCCTCACCTCTGACAAGCCCCGTTGCGTTTGCCTTCCCAGCCTGGGTTCATGCCTGGCTGACGGGCGGCTGATCTGTTAAATGATAATGATTAGGATTTAATAGGCTGCAATGCTTCGCGTGTCTACCAGATGGCATAAATTCATGAATTGTAATGCAGTATATATATATATACTGTGCAGTATTGCAGCCAGCGGGAATAAAATGCTTCAATCCCTGCCTGGAAAATAACCCAATGAACTCGGGCAGAAAACAGTCACAAACCTCAATACACCCGGGTATACCCGAATTCGTGGGACTAGCCGAGCTCGAATAAAGTGTGTCGCCAGTGTATATGAGCCTGTAGGGTGATGTGGAATCCATGTTTTGTTAACCATCCTGGCATGATGACTGTGCAAGTGAGTTGATAATTATCACAATACGGAGCTCAAAATAATTAGTGCACTTTAAGAGATTATAATAGATCTTAATGCAATATTCAGTGCTTGTGAAAAATATATTAGATAATTGGTGTTGATAATACAATCGAATAGTTGAATGCTGCTGTGACCCAATGGTGGATTGCTTTCTCAATCCCGTGAAGTATCAGAAGTCCAAAATCGTAGGGAAGTGCAAACACATGTGGAAACAAGAAAACAGATATCCAATAGTGCAGTATAGTCTAATGTGTAATGGATGTTGACTCGTTAATTCTTATGAGTGGGGTACTCACAAGTGAACGATGATCTAAATACACGTAAGGGTATCTTTGACTAGTAGATCTTTAGACCGCAATCTAGCTCAGGGTGGAACCGGATTGTGTAGATCCACTTTTACCCTTTAGGAAAGAGAGAGAGGACCGGACATGGTGCAGACTAATAAAACTTTATGATGGTAAGTATATGAAATATTACACTCACATGGTACAAATGTAATACAGGCAGTTTGATCTACGCGATCGACACTGGCTGCTGGAACTTGAAGCAGTGTTTCACCTCCTCGGTTTTGTCTTCCCGCTGGTCACACACCTCACGGCTCCTTCTATAGGGCTGCGGATGTTTGGTGCCTGCGGATCCAAGGGATTTCCGGTGGATAGCTTGAAGCGTCACGAGTATCCGAACACTTGCCTTGGAAAATATGGGGCAATCTCCCAGTAATGCTGCAACATTTCTGTGACATTTCTGCAGACAAACTAATGACCCATCAGATTAACACAGCAGGTCATGTGTATGGCCGTGCTCATGTGCCGGGCCATCCACAAATTGACTAAATCCCAAGGATCCCATTGTATCCAAAGGTCTCTAGCCTCTGCATTGTCTGGGTCATCAACCCACATGTTGATGTCCCCATGCACCACAGAGCAAGGGAACTCCAGTAAAATGGGAGTGAGAACATCCAACAACTGAGAAACAAAATTATCCTGTGTCCAGACGGCCTATATACCATGGGGAAATACAAAGCTTGATTTTCATGCATGGCACAGCAAATGGTCATATACTCAAAAGACTTGACCTTGGGCCCAGGGTGGGAGGTGCAGATAAGATTGGACTGAAATATTAAAGCTTCCCCCCTCTCCTTACCCTCCCTAGGAACATGCAACACAGAGTACCCATCAGGGACTAGGTAATCCAAAGGAATGTCAATCCCAGCAGTTAGCTAGGACTCTGTAATAAATACTAGATGTGATTGACCCAAGACAATCGTCTCCCGCACCAGCGGGGCACAGTTCATGACTGACCTAGCATTTATAAGCATGACATCCAGAGCGGGCTCCTCTAGTTTGCTGACTGCTGTTATCTGGATTCCGCTTCCCCGCTGGAGGGGGGTTGTTTTCAGGACCGCAGGCAACCAGGCCTTAGTTCCCAACAGCTTCTGCCTGGCGTACTGGCGAGGGCAATAGACGGTTCATAATCTTCTGAATGAGGGCGGGGATGGAGATACATACCACCCCCCACCCCCCATCCTTGGCCAAAATACCGGTATGTATTAAGATTACACAATTTGACAGTAGCATGAAGCAAAAAGTTTAATTTACATACATCACATGAGCTTGTGGCAAATAAATGAAGCTTGTGTGAGTTTCTTGCATTTAATGCAAATTTCTTAAACAGAGAGGTCAAGGCCACCACAGACCTAACAGTATTAAATGAAGCACCCTTTACACACGCAAACACTTATACATGCCAAGATAACTACAGTAAGCACCTAATCTAAACTCAACTCAAATCATATCCCTCATAATATTGTATTGTTTTCTGTTATCATAGGGCTTTACTATGTACATTGTACTTTGGCACTCATTGTACCTTTATAGTCCAGGTGTTCTCAAACTATGGTCTTTAGACTAGTCCCCACAGAGTTTGTTGGTGTCTGCAGCTAAATAACTGTATGAATTGTGAAAATGGGGTGAATGAAGAAGATATGAGGGACATGTGGAAGACATCCAGATACAAGATAAGTATCTGTAGTCTAAATTAACAAAAGTTGAACTTGATTTACATTTGTCTTTTTTCAACCTCATCTACTATGTAACTATGTATGTACTGTAACATCAAAGGATCTTATCTTTGCTGTGCTTTGTACAGAAGAGGAAATGTGTCATGTTTTGACCCAACATAATCAGCTTCAGAATACAAAATCAGTGATCATGTTCAAACAGATGAATCTTTTATTTTCTACTTCCGTGTCCCAGACTGAGCTGTACACGCTTAAGGAGGTCATGTAAAAATGGATAGGATGATACAAATGACACACCCATTGTTCTCATGCATGTCACTACTTAGAATCGTTGTCTGAAGTTTAACCATTGTATGACTAGAGAAGGGTGAATCTGCCCAAATCCGTTTCCCAGATTTTCTCGCATTTCCCCCCCAAAATTTGTTTCGCTGCATAAAATCCGCAAACAGATTTAGTCAGTTTTAATTTGCTCGATTAATCAAAACCCGTCATTGGCGGTTCTCCCACATCCATATGAAATTAATTCAGTGCTTGGGTATTCCAAAGCAGTAAGGGAAAAGTGTATTATCCCAATTCGAGCAACACAAACACAAACACAGCCACATTCAAATCTTTACAGATCACTTTGCAACATTTCATCCGAAAACAAAACTAACCCCTGGTCCCTGAAGTGCTGGAACCAGACTACAGAATAAATATATACATACAACATACAACATAATACAAATGTATTCCTGTCAGGTAGGGGTAATGGCAGGCTTGACATTTATTAAAAGCATTCACATTTACCACTACCGTCACAACCCCACCGGGTTAATGCTCCCACATCGGGGAGGTACATAGCTCCCTGATCTCCATTTACTCAAGAATGAATTTGTTATTTTCATATTGTCTCCAAATGAGTCAATTTTTTTCCTCATCATAACTGCGAAAATATTATAATTGTCCAATTGTTGGAGCGTAGGATTTTAGCCAGTTGACCAGAATCAGCTTGCGTGCCAGGAAGAGAATCATTCCCGCCAGCTGCTGAAAACTGACCGTCAAAGTATTCCAGCCTTCGATATATCCGAATAACATTGGTTTAAAGCCATAAAGAAGCTTTGTTTTTAGCAACCTGTTTAAAAACCTCCAGGTTTTACCAGAATTTATTTATCTTTCTGCAGTACCACAGACAATGTGAGATATTGGCACTGTTACTGCCGCATTTTTTACACCCTATCAGAGAATTGTGTTTTAGTTGTGCTGGGGGGAAAAATTATTCAACATCTTAATCTGCAGTTCCCTCAAATTGGCATCCAGAGTAATGGAACAGACGTTCCCATAGCCTCTGACCAGGACGTCTTGATCTGTCAGATCAGGGAAGTCCATCTGCCATTTAACCAATAAGGAATTCAAGAGACCCACAGTACGGGTCTCCACAAGGGCGGTATAGATAAGTTTAGAGGTGAAACCCATTTGAATGGACCTTTCAAGACCTGACTACAAGGCATTATGTTCTAGTAGGGATGGATGTTCCCTCATCAAGTAAGTGACATAATGTCTCAACTGTAAGGACTGTAGGCAAAGAAGTATTTATTTAGTAATTGATATCTTTCTCTGAGTTGTTGGAAGGTAATTAAAATGTGCTATCTGGATTAAAACAGTGACATGAACAAGTCCTCTATTGGCCCAAGTCCTAAAAACTGTGTTTTTTTTTTGTCTGCTATAAATTTGGGTTTCCCTACAATTGGTAAGACTTAGTGGTAGATTGAAATATTCTTATTTTATGCCAGGCTTTTACAGTATCTCCAAACATAATGCTAATCAGAGTGTTATTTGCATTATCCTTATTCTGTAGGAAGGGTAGGAACCTTAGGGAGTGTTGGAGAACCAGCTTTCCCTCTATTCCAGAATCCACAAACTCTGCCTTGTCAAGTAGCCAATCCTTAATGTACCTAGTCAGCGCTGTCACGGGAGACCAGGAGTAACACACCAGGGACAGAAACATAGAGTTTATCAAATTAATTTATTGGAAAAAGAAATATCCACAACTATTTACAGCAAAACAACACACACTTGCATCTGAGAAACTGGGTTTACCATATAAACTTGGGTGTAGGGATCTCCCTAAAGAGAGTTACCCTGTTCTTCCTCCCTGCAGTCCTCTGCAACAGGACTCCAGGCTTGGCACCAGCACTGGAGTGGACACTGCAGTTTCTTCTGAGTTGCAGCAAATAAAACACTCTGAGCTCACAACAAAAGCTGATCTTATCTCATCTAGCTAGCTGTCTCCCTCCCCCAGGTGCTTGCAGTATGACCCAGCCCCTGATTGGTGGGGGGACGAGCAACACAAACACAGCCACATTCAAATCTTTACAGATCACTTTGCAACATTTCATCCGAAAACAAAACTAACCCCTGGTCCCTGAAGTGCTGGAACCAGGCTACAGAATAAATATATACATACAACATACAACATAATACAAATGTATTCCTGTCAGGTAGGGGTAATGGCAGGCTTGACATTTATTAAAAGCATTCACATTTACCACTACCGTCACAACCCCACCGGGTTAATGCTCCCACATCGGGGAGGTACATAGCTCCCTGATCTCTGTAGATATGTAGCCTTTGTACACTGGTCCTGTGATTTTTGATGGTACAAATAAAATTGAAAAGGATTCTATTAATCTTTGTGATATTTCTTCCCCTTATAAGCAGGGAAAGTGTCTGAATTATGTACAGAAATTTTGGCGAAGAAACCATTTTAATTAAAGCAATCCTACCAGACATAGTTAATGATAGATTCACCCATCCCATGTCGATTTTATTTATGATGGGTATATAATTCAACTTGTATAGCTTCTGTAGGCTCAGGGGAAACTGAATACCCAGGTACTTAGTGGAATCCTTAGTGACCTTAAATGGTGTTGGTGGGCCTATCGAAACTAAATTTGGTACTTGTCAATAATTTGCATTATTAGCGGTTCGTTGGGTCTGCACAGAACAAAAGCAAATCATTTGCATATAAAAACCAATTGTATTACTTGGTTCCCAATTTGTAATTTGTAACCCTTTAATTGATTCTCTCAAAGCGATAGCTAGAGGTTCAATAGCCATATAAAATAGCAGTGGCAAAAGTGGGCAACCCTGCTTATTGGTTCCCACCATAATAATTCAGAGTTCAGGGGATAGAGTGATCACCCATATTAGAGAGCAGGTGGACACTTTATCTAATATATATGCTAATGCAAAATCAGCAAACACTGTGGAAAATCCAACACTTTACTGGTAACCATATATATTAGATACAAATGACTTATTACATTAATAATTAATCTGAAGGTTTCAAGTAACTGTGTAGCAAAATATGGCACAGCTAACTAGAAACTCTGAGAACCTGCACAATGAATGGCAACAATGTAGGCAAAATGGCTGTATAGCATTGCTTGCCGAGTGAACTGGCTTGATAGAAAACCTCAGTCAACATTGGCTACCCCAGTTCACTATAACTCCTGATATTTAGAAATCTAATATAGTATAGTCAGTGGAATGCTCATCTGAATCTATCTCAAATATGCCTCTAAATATCTCAAACAAAGCTTAAGCCCCGCTGGGCAACATTAAAACAGACACGTAGCAGTGTCTGATGACCTAATTAATGTGCCCAATGCACGTTTCCCTCCTACTACAGAGCTTCATCAGAACCCATTTTTAAGAGAGCGCAACAGGCGATGTTTATAAAGGGGAGGTTGCCATCGTACCAGATAATGAAATGTGCATTACGCATGCATGAAGTGACACACCAAATGACCACTTACATAATGCGCATGAGCAAATTGATAGAAAAATTCCCATCAAATACATATCGCGCATGCGTGGGAAGATAGATACTGATGCAGCGGCCGTTATTCGAACACTTCACGCGTCATGTACATCGGAATCCCGATTTGAAACCGCTGGATGAATTCCAGCCTTCCCGCACTAAGATGTGAGCGCGGCGAGTGATGAAAAACGCATTTAAGTTTTCTGGCTTTTAAAAACATGAAATTGACACAGTAGCACAGTAGCACAGTACTGTACTCATTACAATTCATCCATTTTATTGCAAACAAAGAAACAAAATCTATGAAATTCAAACAAAACATCCGCGATAAGCGCGGGAGCCTTGGATGATTGGCCGCGTTCATGCTGCGTGGGGAACAGCAGAGAACTCAAAATCGGCGCTGTGATGTGTTCGAATAACGGCAGCTGCATCACTACATTTGGTCACAATGAATTACACATGCATGCGAACAAAGAACAATTTTAACAGTCAAGCATTATGCATGTGTAACACAACGGATTGATTCAAATACAAGTACCTTGCGCATCCGTGAGGAAATAGCAAAATTACCTTAGTCCTCATTGAACAGTTCTTAATGCGCATGCGTGGGATTATAGAGCAAAAAAGCACCCTCGCATAATTGCACATGCACGAAGAAATAGAATAATTACCATCAATTACACATTGAGCATGCATGAAAAGATAGAGTGGTTTAATCACCAAGTATCTGTGCATGTACACAGACATACAAAAATGTCAGCAAACATGCAACGGACAAGCGCAAAGAAATCAATACCATTAGCTAAACATTGCGCATGTTGGAAGAAATAACAGTAGTAAGGAATTAACAATGCATTGAATATGCGCAATAAAGTTAAGTATATAAATTAAGGCAACCATAGAGCACTGTATAGGGGATTGAAAACCCCCAGATAATGCTATCAATCCCAAGAATCTTTAAATCAGTTCACTGAACATTACATCAAAAAAGGTTAAAGGGTCAATCAAATAACACTACACCTTCGTAGATGACTGTATACCCTCATTTGTAGATATTAATAAACAGTGGTCGACAAGCCGAGTCACCCAGTCGCCAAGGGCGACAAGGTTGTGACCAGTGGCGACCCTCATGGCCGCTAAGCAGCGCACGCAGTTGATGGCGCCGGAAAAAAAAATCAATAAATTATAATATCCCCTTCCTTATTGGGCAGACGACTTGGCGCGCTACCAGGATTTTATCGGCGCGCTGTTAACCCGAGATCCTGCAAGGAGGTAAGCTGCTTCATAACTCTCCCTTCCCTGCCTTGTCAGCGATGACCCCCCTTGCCCTCCGATGACCCCCCTTGCTGCTGCTGGTCCCCTCCCGCTGCTGAGTCCCCCCACTGCCACTGATGGTCCCCCCTGCTTCACATGGCACCCCTGCTGCCGATAGTCCCCCCCTCCTGCTGATAGTCCCCCCGCCGCTGATAGTCCCCCCACCTCTCAAGGCCCCCCTCCCACCAATAGTCCCCCCTGCTGCTGATAGTCCCACCCCTGCTACCAATGGTCCCCCCCTGCCACCGATAGTCCCCCCCCCGCCTCACATGGTGCCACCTGCCGCCGATAGTCCCCCCCATGCCGCCGATAATCCCCCCTGCCGCCGATAATCCCCCATGCCTCACATCCCCCCCTGCTGTAGATGGTCCCCCCTGCCTCACATGGCCCCCATTCTGCCGATAGTCCTTCCCTTGCTGCCAATAATCGTTCCTCTCGCCTCACATGGCCCCCTCTGCCGCCGATGGTCCTCTTGTCTCACATGGCCCCCCCTTGTCTCACATGGCCCCTCCCTGCCACCGATAATCCCCCCTGCTGCCGATGGTCCCCCCCTGCCGCTGATGGTCCCCCCTTCCGCCGATGGTCCCCCCGATAGTCCCCCCTGCCTCATATAGCCCCCCTTGCTCCCCCTTTGTCTCAAGTCAGTCACCCACCCTGTGTGTGTGTCTCACCCACCCACCCTGTGTCTGTGTGTCTCTACCCACCCAGTGTCTGTGTGTCTCAAACAACCCACCCAACCTGTGTCTGTGTGTCTCGTGTGTCTGTGTGTCTCATGTGTATCTGTGTGTCTCAAACTATGTGCCTCTCTCGCCCACACTCTCTGTGTCTCTCTCACACTCTCTCTGTCTTTCTCACACTCTCTCTGTGTCTCTCTCACACTCTCTCTGTCTCTCTCACTCTCTCTGTCTCTCTGTCACACTCTCTCTCTGTCTCTCTTAGGCCTCGGACACGCTTACCGCTGGCGTGCTGAGGCGCGCTGAGGCTCAGGGAAAGCGGGTGCTTTCCCTGGCCTTGCAGTTGCTTACCGCAAGCGCTCTCAGCAGCCGTCACGGGGCGGTCCGGGGGCGGTCCGGGGGCGGTCTGGGGGCGGGCGCGTCACTGGCCGGGGGCAGGCCAGTGACATCACGGAGCTGGTTCGCCCTCATTGGGCGAACCGCTCACGTGACCGGCCTGTCTCGCCGGCAAGCGGGGGAATTTTAAATTCCCCCAAGACCTGCGCTTCCGCAAGCGCGCGGAAGCGCAGGTGAGCCCCTACTAAAGCCGCTCTAATTGCGGCTGTAGGGGCTCAGTGCTGAGCGGCAGCGCGCCTAAACGCGCTTCCGCCAGCAAGCACCTAACATGTCCGGGGCCTTACACTCTGTCAGGAGCCAGGTGCCGCGCGCCGCCACACGCAGGCGCTCAGCTCTCCTACCTGCCCCAGCACCCGCTGCTGACTTCCCGGACTCGCGCAACCTCACGCGCTCCCACCCCCTCCGCAAATGCCATAGCGGGAGTCCCTGCCTCCAGATCACGGCGCACATCTTTTGTGCGTGGCGCACGTGTGTGACGTGCGCATGACGCACCCAAGCTCTGTGGCAACAGAGCCTGATTGCCCCAAACACCTACACCTGGCTTCCTCACCTTAGCCTATGGCAGACTCTGCACTGGCACTCCCCGGTTCCACCTCCTCCTTGGATTGGACTGCTTCACCTATTTAGGCTCAGCAGTGCCACTGGCACATCGGCTCCTGTTCTTCCTGTTATCCTGCACATATCCAGCACATAAGCTTCCTGTTCTTGTGCTTACCTCTCCTGTTTCCCAGTTATCCTGCCTTGTCTTGCTTGATCTCCTGTGTACCGACCTTGGCTTGATTTTTGGACCACCACTTCACTGGAACTCTGACCTTGGCTATCCTCGACCCTCCGCAACTCTCCTACCCTGAACTCGGCTCTCGGACCTCGACCATTCTACCTTCTCCTGCACCGACCCCAGCGACTAGTACCTCTCACGTTCCGGGCTTCTCCTACCCTCACCTCTGGGAAGTATTACGATGACTCTACCCTCTCCACTCCTGACCCAGCGAGATCAACTATCCACACTCCAGACCGGACCCCCACACCTGTCGGTGGTGTTATCCCTACTCCCACCTCAGTACCGAGGGTCTCGTCTAGTTTGTGGTGAGCACAGCATGACACACTCCCTTTCTGTCTCTCTCACACTCTCTCTCTCTCTCTTACACCCTCTCTCTCTCTCTTACACCCTCTCTCTCTCACTCTCTCTCTGTCTCAGTTTCTCTCTCACAAACACACACACATACGCTCTCTCTGTCTCACACATACACACACACTCTGGATTTGGATATCTTATTTACACTATATATCTTAACTGCCCTATACCTACACCGAAATAACCTATACTGCTTTCCTCCAGATCTGTCTCTCAAGCTTCACACGGGAGAGATCAGAATCCTCCCTAACCCAGAAGACAGGCAGGGAACACCTCCCCTCCAATATATAACATTGCGGGACTGAGGGTACCTGGACATTGAGGGACTGCGGATCAGGTAAGATCCCAACCAGGATTGCTGCTTTTGAAAATTGTGAAGTGGGGGCATCCTGACACTGGTTAAGGGGTTCAGGAAACTAGTCATTCATATCTGGCTTTTTTTTCTAGATTAGTGAGGCCATCCGACACACACACACGTAACAAGTGTAACGGACGTGCTCACCACAAACCGGGACCGGACTGCGGGGCTGAGGTGGGGATGTGAATACACCAAACTTAGACCACGAGGCTGGTTCTGGGTTGCGCAGTCCGAAGTAAATCGTAGCCAGTTTGGGGTTGGAGAAAGCAGGGTAATCCATGGACAAGCCGGGGTCAGAGTTGGAGACGTCAGAGTAATAATATCCAGGCTGGGGTTCGGCAACAGGTAGGCTGTGCGAAGCGCCTCAGCACAGCAGCTGAAGCACGGGAATGGCCTCTGCGCGAAGAGCGGGAGCGGCCCATAATAAAGGTCTCGGCAAGGGAAGAATGCAGACTGGCCTGGGAACACCGCAGGGTAGCACTGGGAGACCAGTGCTTCAGCACAGGAACCAGGAAGCAGACCTCTGCCAAGAGGGAATGCAGCAGGTGTCAGGAACAAGGCAAGGCTAGCACTGAGGATTCAGCACTTCAGTACAGGAACCAAGAAGCAGACCTCTGCCAGGAGGGAATGCAGCAGGTCTCAGGAACAAGGCAAGGCTAAGGCAGGAGTGTTTGTGGCAAACACAGTTACTTCCAAGTGAATCTTGGTTTATGCTCAGCAGTGAGGGAAAGGGTGAGCCCAGAATAAGAAGGGAAGGGAGCCAATCCAAAGACAGTGGTGTGTGGGAATTCCTCAAATGACAGAGCAGAGAGACAGAGCTGCAGTGATTGCATGCACAGGTGATAGTGCTTGCAAAATCCAAGGAGAGGTCTGTCTGAGTGCTCACCAACTATGCATGAGTGAGCTCCAGCCAAACCCAGGAACGGATTCCTCACAGTACCCCCCACCCCCTCAGGTGAGGCATCCGGACGAGAAGGACCAATCAGAGATCTGGTGACATAGAATTGTTTCTGAAGTGTCTTAGGTGGGAAGTAGGCCCGAAATCCAGCAGTTCATTGGCGGGTACCATCTTTAGACATGAGAATGGTGTTACTGCAATTCTTGGCATGCAGAAAGCATCACAAAAAGATTTGGAAATCCAGAGCTTTGGAAAAACAGGAGATTCCAGAACAGGGGCGTCAGAAGGGCACAAGCCAGGTGCCCGGTCCCCAGTAATAGTCCCAGAGTACAAGACGAAAGACACCAATTGTTGGTTGGCTGTAGCAGAGAAGCCTTCTGGAAGGGCAATGGTTTTGTTCGAATAAGCACGTAGAATAAGCACGTAGCGCCTAGGGAGGTATTTTTGGTCTACTGTGGGGGAGGTTGGGCTATTGTGGGCGGGGGCGGGGTATCATAGGGCTATTGTGGTGGGTATGTGTGATTGTGTATTGTGGAGGAGGGGGAATTGTGTGTGTGTATATTGTGAGGGAGGGGGGTATTGTGCGTGTGTGTTATGTAGGGAGGGGGATATTGTATGTGTGTACTGTGAGTGAAGAGGGTATTTTGTGTGTGTGTGTGTGTGTGTGTGTGTGTGTGATGTGGTGAAGGGGGTATTGTGTGTGTGTGTGTGTGTGTGTGTGTGTGTGTGTGTGTGTGTGTGTGTGTGTGTGTGTGTGTGTGTGTGTGTGTGTGTGTGTGTGTTTGTGTGTGTGTTTGTGTGTGTGTGTGTGTGGTGGGGGAGAAAGAGCAAGAGGTGGGAGAGAGAGAAAAAAGGTGATAATGAGTGATAGAGAGGAGAGTGAAGAAAAAGAGGGGAGAGATGGGGGGAAGAGAGACAGTCTCTCTCTCTCTCTCTCTCTCTCTCTCTGATTATGTTTCCTCTTCTCTAGAGATTTCCATGGATGGGGAGAGAGAGAATGGATAGGGAAAGGGAGAGTGAGAGAATGGATGAGAAAGAGAGGTGATGGGGAGAAAGAAAGAGGGGATAGGTGAGAGACAGAGAAGGGATGGGAAGAGGGGAGATGTGAGGAGTTAGGGGATGGTGGAGTGAGGGAAGTATAGAGAGGGAGAGAGGGGAGAGAGTGAATGGGGACAGGGCGGACAGAAGGAATTGGAGCTGATGGGGGAGAAAGGGAATGGGGGTGAAGGGGAGAGGGGGAGAGAGGGAGAGAGGGGAGGGGGAGAGAGAGCGGGGATGGGGGAGATAGAGATGGGATGGGAGAGAGAGGGAATGGGGGAAGAGAAAGAGATATCAGTGACATTGACATATTTTTAATAAGGAAAACACCAGTAAACTTGTTAACTGTTTGTTAAATGTTTTCCTGCTGCGGTCCATGTCTTGCAGTCGGACTTATGAGGTGGCCCCCAAGGTATTCTGAGTTTGACAGACCTGCCATACCACTTTCCCCTTTATTTGTGCCCTTCCCCACACTTGAACTGTTTCAAGTGCCACGTTGACAGCCGCACCACCGTCAGTGATCCCTGTTAGTAGAAAGGTTTTGTCCTAATCTAGACATTCCCTGGTCTTTCAAATTGGCCGCGCTCATCGTGGCTAGATATGCTATACTAAAAACAGGGGGCGCTGTGAGGTGCATGTTCCTCGGGTTGGATTGATAATGTTTCAGAACAATCTAAGATCTTACTGGGGGAAAATGCGTATCTCATTATCTGACCCTTATTGTTAATCAGGGAATTAGATTTTTCTCTACACCTAAAATAAAATCCCAGCAGGGCCTCCAATGTAGCCTCTCCTTATTTCCCCAGGTGTCTTAGTATAGAGATAGTAGGGTATGGGGCCTGAGTCCAGCTCACCTGTATAGGATAGAGAATAATCAGCCAGCAAAAACCAGGCTGAGGTCAGACAACACACAGTGACACGTATAGTTTGAGCAACCATACTTTATGTATGCAGAACGCAATAATTACATACAGGAGCCCTTGTACTCAACACATCACATTTGCAAGGAGAGCTTTAGGAGGCACCCTGCTGCGCAATTGTTCCACAATGTCTCTTACCTTGTCCCGGTGGCCCGATACTAACTAAAGGGCCACAGTTGGTGTCAGCACTGTTCTGGAGCTCGTGGGGTATATATTGGTAGTATAGGTGCAGGCATGTAACTTCACAAAGAGTGGTGTAAGCAGTGTATAATGAAAAGGATATTGCAGGGTAGTAGTTGGATGTGGTTCCGCATGGCCTACTCACTGCTTCGGGACCCTGTAAAGGCGACTCCCAGGTTACGTGGGTCCCCTTCACACAGATGAAGCACTCCCTGAGATCATTCCAGCTACCTACGATACGAGCTTCTCTGTCATATTGAGAAGTTTCTGTTTCGGCACTGTATCTCCTGCCCGGCTCCTTTGAGACAGGTCTTCCGTCTCTTGCACTCCCTGCTAATGTGCTCTCCCTGTCTATATCTCTTTTCACTCCCCCGTCATGATGTTATCTCAGTCCTTTCCGTGCCTCATAGCCATTTGCCAGAGGGCATGTCCATCAATATGCTTGAGTGTGTCCTTAGGGGTGTTACACTCTGTCCTCTGCTTTCACTTTCCGACACATACAGTATTAGTCACCTCCATAGACATCAGTGAGATCATCCTATTAAAATCAGGTCACTCTCAAATGCATATCAGCTACAGTAGCTCAAACTTCGATGGGATCTCCTTATTAAAATTCCGGTTCACTTTCATAGGCAAACAACTTGCTCTTATTGACGTCAGTGATTGCATCCTTTTTAAAAATCCCAAATCTCACATTTTGATCATGTGAACCACAACACGTTTAAGCCCTGGAACATTGTCATATAAAATAAGTCCTCCGATTAGTAGACTCGCCAAAGGGACAGGCGGGATCTCTGCTAGGTGTCAGTCTGGGATAAAGATGTGCAAACATTTCACGTTTCACTAATTTTGCCAAATTAGTTTTGCAAAGTTCACTTTGACCCCACAGTTTACAGTTTACAATAAGTTCACTCAATGCTAGAAAGTACATTTCGATTAATTTCTGGCCATTGGTCAAAGTCTGAGGTAGCGGGGGTTCTCTGATGAGAGATGTAAATAAACACGGCCCTAAGTAATAAAAGAGGTACTCTCAATGTGCCTGAAAGCCTCATAATTAATAACTGCAAATAGAGCCACGGTTGTTTAACAACTCAGCCGTAAAATGGTAAATGCCATTAGTCTGCAGCATATTCTTTTATTGGTCTTCTCCTCCATGGATTACAGCTTTATATACTGTACAGTACTGGATATACGGTACTGGATTGTACATTCCAGAAAACAAACAAGATGTATGCAATTTAAAGAAAACAGCCACATTTTCCACAATGCTCTCTCTCTTCCAAATCAAACACAAATAACAACAATTCTTAGTCTTTCTTTGACTCTACACCCATTTGTTCCAAACACAAATTAGCAAGCATTTGCTTTGGTATATGGAAAAAAATTACCTAATTCTGCAAAATCTGCAAAGCAATTTAGTTAAGCATCCCAGCTTTGGCGTTAAAGTTATTTTAAAGGTCATGCAAAATGTACCTTAATCTACTTTAAGTAGCTCTCTTTAGAGGAGAGCTGTATGCAGAGATATTCACAATCATCATACTAGTATAATACACATTTTAAGTGGAGCAATTCAACTCCCGAACAAGAACTACAGCTTTCATGAGGCAGGTCAATTTACTAAAATAAAATAAGAAATCTCCTTTCTTTTCTTTTATTTCCCAGAATGTGAGCGTGATCCTATAAAAGATAAATAAGTATTTTATATTCTATAATGTTTAATTATTGTGTTGTGCACAGTTAGCTTCAATTTGTAAAGCTGTTAATCGTACTATAAATCAACAATCCCTTCAAGTATATTTGCCAGAAGCACTGCTTACTGATCACCTGGTCAACCTCGGGGTTCAGTAGATTTTAACAGAGGGGGCCAATCAGTAAGCTGTATGCTGTGTGTCATAGTGATGCTCCTCTCATTAACTAGCTTTCTGGCGGGGATGCGTCCTGTGGCCATTTTGATCTCTGAGGGACCAAGTAAACCAACACTTCATGTTCTCCCTAACTCTTGGTAGTGTTCCCACTTATAAGAAATCACTGGTTATGCATGAGAATAAAAAATAAACAGTGATTATACAGTGGTGCTGTAAATCATGAAACAGCAGTGAAGAGGTCGCACAAAAACAATACGGAGAGTTGCTAAACAAACAACAACGAAAAATAAACTACTCTGCAAGAAAGAAATGGTTGGGGAAGATAACAACAGGTTTGAAAGAGACTCAGGACCGATTGTTCTACCTTTGGGGCAGATTAATTTTAAGAACAAGTGTAGTGCCAGAAGAACAGTATGAGACAAAGTCATCAGTTAACTACAGTATAGGCCTAAACCGTTCCTGGGTCTTAGATATTTAATTCGATATCCCTTTCACTTTGTATTTCTACAGTATCACGCTCTAAAAAGTCAGAGTCATCTGGTTACATAACCGTCCCCCAACTGAATTCACTAATAAAAGACCTAACTCCCACACTGACAAATCAGCCCCTAACAATCAGACACCCTAACAATCAGACATCTCACTGACAAGGGAACTAGTGAAGTGCTCAACTTGCTTTAAGCTCTATTAGTCAACTAATTGGAAACCTTTGCAAAAAAAAAGAATGATAAAGCATGTTTCAGAACGTATATCCAAAAATCTATAATATGCTACAACACATGTGTAGCACCTGTTCCCCCCCCCCCTTACGGGAGATGTGGTAGGTACATGGGTGTGCTCTGGTGCTGTTAGCTCACCTGTAGTGTTACAGGAGGTCGGAGGGCTCTGCTGGTGGTTTATGGGAACAGCAACAGGACAATGTTTTCCTTCTTGTGGTGGTGCAGCACCTCCGTCCCATGAGGGTCCCGGCAGACGCAGGATTGGTCCCCACAGGCACATATTCTCTCAAGCAAGACACAGAGACTCTTGATGGTACAACTAGACAACTGGTCTTTATTCCTTCTCCACATTCCCTGGAGCTGACCCCAAGGGCTTGAGGCCTCAAGAGTCCCTCCTCAGCTCCCTCACCCCCTGACGGAGCAAGGGGAATCACTCCCCCTCCACTGAGGGAGGGATGACACACACAATTTGGTGGAGTGCAAGCTTTTATACCCGGGGGATGGGCTTGTAACCCTGCCCCATAACAGGCAGGTCCAGGTACAGACAGGCAACTGCAGGCTAGGCCCTGTGCAGGAGTTTAACCCCAACACTGCCTGTTCCTATCAGGACTTATAGTGTTGAGGCCTGTGGAAAGGCTATAGCCAGGGGCACTAGGCTACACATGCAAATGCAAACCCAGCATTGTTGGCTCCTCTGGCAGCAAAGGGGTTAAAGGAATATGTATAAAGAGTAATAAATCTTTAACTTTGTTTAACATTTGTTAGTTTCTAAATACAGTGAAGTAATTAACAGTGTAAATATCTTTATCACAAAATGAAGACTAGGCATATCCTCCCTACTGCTTAGTGTTTACCCAACATTGCTGCAGGAATAACGTCAGCTGAACAGTACCATCTAGTGGTTGTTTGAAGTATAACTGTTATTGTCATTCTCCAAAAACTTAAATATTAGCTCTTGCAGAGAAGTGCTTCAGGGCCTGGGCCTTATTAACTAAGCGGTGCTATGATTTAAGATTGTTGCCAGAAGACACCTTACAGTCCATTCACCTGAAGGTATTTTCCGAACATCAGAAGGTTTCTTATTGAAAATCACTGCTTAGTAAATATGGGCCAAAATACCCCTGTATCTTGTTGGATATTGGAACCCTGAAGTCTTCTGATTTATTATTTACATGCTCTGATTCTGGTTATCTGGAATTTAAGGGTTACAAATTATCCAGAATTTAGTTTGGGACAAGGTGCCTAATGAAGTGAGGGATATCCTGGTTTCGGAGACCTCTTTCTATGCTTTTTCTATTCTTTTGGTGATGGAGCTATTAGTGATCCAAAACTGCATTATATGCTATGAAATAAATGGATACAAAATTCTTGATTAAGTCTAATAAGTAATGTTATATTCAGTTAATAAATCCTCACAGAATATATGCTGCAGCGTGTGCACACACACCAGCCCTCTTACATGCATGTGTCCCAATATAACAAGTCAATTGTGGGTGGGGAACAATTCCCAATGGGGTGCTACCAGAACTCCTCTAGAGATGGTGTGAGAATGTGGCATATAAAAAGATCAATCAAAAATGAGTAGGGCGGACCATGAAGTATACCTATTCATGTCTGTCCAGTGGCACTATAAATGGTGGTATATGAGAGCAGGTAGTATATATGGAATCCATGTGGGGGATGGATGAGGGGGAAAAAAGTGGGCTAGATGGCTACCCAATGAGTAGAGAAGCGCCTACCCCTGTATATGCAATGCAATCCCTTACCCTCCTCCTATGTGATCCTCCTGTTCCTTAAAGCTGCACAATAACCTGCATATACATTGGCCACTTAAGAACAGAGAAATCGTCTGCACCGTAGGTAGTATACTCACTACTTGAAGGTTGGTCCGTCCCATAGGGCGTACATCGCTCCCGAGGTAGAAGGTAACAGACAAAGAAAATTGGAACAAGCACTGCAAAGAATCCGGGCTGGAGGCGGGTTAAAATTTAGGCGAATTTATTCAGGCATGATGCCTCGAGACATGTAACAAAACCAGGAGGTTCCTCTGACGCGTTTCTTGCAGAGAGGCAATTTATCAAAGAGTACCCTTGTGTTCCCCGCATCCTTCCTATATAGGGCCCCCTGATGATTGCTAACTGGCAACGTCGGTACACCGCCCTGCCCCCATCTAATGTAACCGCCGATGCTGCGGGAGACACAGGCGAATCGCAGCCCAACTCAGCAGCCAATCCGTGACTTTACATACAGTATCGACACAGCCTATTCTAACAAAAGCCGCCGGTAGAACGGGGCTTACTCTGGCTGGCGCCGGGTCTAGACCGCGCGCCGCCGCATCTCCTCTGTGCACCCCCTCCGCTTGTGCACGCTTTTTTCTCCCCCTTCCCGACCCCCTAGCTGCTCCTGCTGTGCCCCTCTGCTTCCCCGCACCCCCGCTTACCTCACTTCAAACCTTCAGGGGTGTCGGGGAAGCCGGGGAAGCCGGGCGCGCACGTGACGGTGACATCACAGTGACGCGCGGACCGGTCGCGTCTCCACGCTGCCCGCACGCATCCTGCCGTGCGGGAAATGTGAGAATAGGCTGTGTCGATACTGTAGGAGGTGTCCTATATTATATACACAAATGTATCAAAACATAAAGTCACAATGTGTAAATTGGTGTCTACTGGGCTTCATATGGATATAATCAGTGGTCGACAAATCACCCAAAAATCTGTCGCCGAACCAAAGAATCTACTCGCCACTTAACCCTGCCCCATCCTGCCCTTAGCCCCACCCCCATCCTGCCCTTGGCCCCACCCCCAGTTTAGCCCCACCCCAGCCCTGCTTTTTAAAAAAGAAATGTAATAAATTCCTAGTAAGAACATTCGTTTTTAACACAACAGTTTATTTATTGTATTACATTTATACTTTACTACAATTAGTCCTTGTTACATAAGTGTAAGTGTGTGTGTGTGTGAACACTCACTCTCACTCACACACTCTACACACACTCACACACACACTCACACACACTCTCACTCACACATTCTCACACACTCTCACTCACACACACTCTCACTCACACACTCTCACATAAACACATACTCACACACACACACTCTCACTCACACACTCTCACTCACACACTCAATCTTACACACTCAATCTCACTCACACACTCACTCTCACTCACACACTCACTCTCACTCACACATTCTACACACACTCACACACACACACACTCACACACACACACTCACACACACACAGTCTCACTCACACACTCTAACTCACACACTCAATCTTACACACTCAATCTCACTCACACACTCACTCTCACTCACACACTCACTCTCACTCACACACTCTACACACACTCACACACACACTCACACACACACACTCACACACACAGTCTCACACACCGGCATGGCAGGGTTGGCCTCCGCACGGCAGGGTGAGGTTGCCGCCTGGCAAGGGGGCCTCTGTAGGCAGGGGGGCCTCCACCATTCAGGGGGGTCGCTGACCGGCAGGGGGGGCCTCCCACTGGCAGGGGGGGCTCCGCCAAGTAGGGGGGTTTGCCGACTGGAATGGGGGGTTGCCGCCCTGCAGGGGGGGTCACCGCCTGGCAGGGGGGACTCCGCCCGGCAGGGGGGGGCTTCCTCAAGGCAGGGGGAATTGCAGGGGGGTCGCTGCACAGCAGGGTGGCATGGTAGGGAGGCAGGGAATGTTGGCATAGGATGAGGCAGGGAAGTGAATGGAGGTAGGGCAGGGAGGCATGGAAGGGAATGTTGGAATGGGAAGAGAGGCAGGGAGGCAGGGAAGAGAATGGAAGCATGGGGCTTACCTTCTTTCTCCTTGCACCAGGATCCAAAGGGAGGGGCCAAGATCACATAGAGCCTGGCTGCCTGCTGACAAAAAATCCTGGCAGCAGGCCAGCAAGTTGCGTCATCCAATCAGGAAGGGGGATTTTTTATTTATTTTTGGCGCGAGCAGGGGAATTAATTCAAAACAGCGTGCGCTGCTTGGCATGTCGCCAGCCTTCAATATCCTGTCGCCCGGGGTGACCGGATTTGTCGAACACTGGATATAATAATAGATACATCTTGTCAAGATAACACAGTAAAATGCTATTTCTCATTAGTGTAAAATATCTATGCCCAGAGAGGCAATATAAACACTGACTTATAACGGAAACACTTCCATTGGAACAACATAAACAAAAACAAACACACAACAGTAGAAAAATACTAAAAATATATAAATATCCATAAACATGGTAAAAGGTTTTGTTAATATATCACAGGATCAAATGTCGAAAAAGGTATCAAGAAATACTATTAATTACATAATAATGGATGATACATAGTGATCATAGATAATGGAAGGTCACTGTCCATAGGTATCATATAACATCATATAATGACAGTGTTGAACTTAAGATCTGAATTGTATAGTGAACAACTCGCTGGGAGGAATCATGTTCCCAAATCTCTTCCTGTGAAAACTAATATATAACAAGATCCCTTATAATAACCCTTGATATTACAAATAATATTGTGTAAAGGGAAAGAGGAAGGAAATGAATGAGGGAAGAATAAAGGGGGAGAGGGGGGTGAGGAAAGTAAGAGAAGGGAGGGAAGGAAGGGGAAGGGGGACGAGGGAAAAGGGAAGGAAGAGGAAAAGGAAAGAGGGAGGAACAATGGTGGGTCCACCTGAATAACCACAAAAAATGTGCGAGCTCCCAGTCTACGTTGATGCCCATAGGGAACAAGGTGCCCATATTGTAAATCCATGACATTTCTCGTTTATTGAGCATGTTCAATCTGTTTTCCCCACGTATGGGGGCAGGAACATGCTCAATGTCCGAGAACTGAAAGTTAAGGATGCCTGTCAAATTACAGTTAGTAAAATGCTTAGAGACGGGGTGTAGCATATCTCCCTTTTTGATCAAGCGAACATGTTCGCTGATCCTTTGTTTTAATGGCCTAATGGTACGGCCTATATAATATTTCCCACACCCACATCTCAAAGCATAAAGTACGTAACTGGTGTTACAATTAATGAATGTACATATTTTCTTTTGTTTTTTAGGTTGGACACATTCCATAAATTTCGTAGGATGGGCATAACGACACATGGAAAAGTATCCACACTTGTGGAAACCCTTTGGGGTGCCTCTCACACCAGCAGGACTAGATTGAGAATTGAAGAGGCTAGGAGACAAGAAAGTAGCCAGTGACCTGGCTTTTCTAAAGACAAATTTCGGCCCTTTCTGTATTAGGGGCACCAATCCCTTATCCAATTTGAGGATGTCCCAATGTTTGGAAACAATGGAACGTATAGCTCCTGCTTGCCTGCTCTGTTGGGTAATAAACAGGGGTGTTTCCTGTGTTTGATTTATATTTTTATCTCGGTGTCTCTTGCTGTTATTATTTCTATATTTAGATAATAGAACAGTTCAATCTAATTGTTTCACTTCCAACAGAGCTTCTTCAAGCTGGGGTGTGCTATATCCCCTCATGTTAAATCTATTGATTAGTTCCCTTGACCGTATGTCAAAATTCTACTCCGTAGAGCAAATTCTCCTAAGGCGTAATAGTTGGCCTTTTGGAATCCCTTTCTTGAGGACTCTTGCATGGTCACTTGTGGCCATAAGGAGAGAATTCCTGGAATTGACCTTCCTGGAGAGGTCTGTTTGTACTCTATCCTCCATATCTATATAAAGCATGACATCTAAATAATAAATGTGATGGGGATCGTGTTCAAAACTAAAACGAAGGTTATAATCATTAATTTAAGTGACATAAAGAATTCATGTAAAGTGCTAACATCACCCTCCCAAACAAAAAGCAGGTCATCTATATAACGTTTATAATATACAATGTGCTGTCTAATGAGATTGCGGTCACCAAAGATAAAAATAGATTCCCACAACCCCATAAATAAATTTGTGTAGGAGGGTGCAAAAGAAGTGCTCATAGCAGTGCCCATAACTTGTAAGTAAAATTGTGAATCCAAGTTAAAATAATTATATGTCAAAAGAAACGTGATGGACTCTAATAAAAAAGTGCAAAGTGCTGGTGCCAAATGTGAACGATCCAAAAAGTGTTTTATGGCTGCAATGCTTTATGATAGAATATAGAGAAGTTACGTCCATCATAACCCATCGATAGTTATGTACCCAACGTAGGGTTTGAATGTCTGTAAGTAACTGATTGGTGTCTTTTAAAAAAGATGGTAGTGTTGCCACTATGGGCTGCAAAAATCGATCAATGTAACGATACAATAGGATGTGGTGGGTAAAAAAATTCCAGTTCTTTTTTATTGAGGACATAAAGTACTTCCCCTATTTCTAAAAGGGCCCTCAACTCTTGTTGGAATCTCTGTGTGGGATCATTGGGCTGACACAACAGCCAGGTAGGCTGATTGTGTCCAGCATTGGATCTTTGGGAGATGGTCTTTCACGTTACATTGATCGATTTTTGCAGCCCATAGTGGCAAAACTAACCGTCTATTTTAAAAGACATATATCCTCTGTGATAGTAGGATGGTCCATGCTGACCAAGACAGTGAATCACAATTGCATATGTTTCCGTGGTGTTTATTGCATCAGTAGTTGTTACAGCAGGCACATTACTTTCTTGCTTCCCCTATAAGGTTACTTTAAGGCTTCCTTCTGTATGGTGCTCCTCCTACATCCCCTTATGGGACCAGGGTAGCTGTTGTTCATTCCACAGGGGGAGGAAAGAGACACACCCACTTTTGGGAGAGAGACAGTTTATATACCCTGGGGTTGGGTTTGTAACCCTGCACCATAACAGGGCAGGTCTTATACTGGCAGGTGTCACATCTGCATATGTCACCCAACCAGTAAATCCCCCAGGCTGACACTCTCTTGCTGTTGCTAGGCCAGCCCTTGGATACAGTAAGTGTATCGAAGGCTGCAATAGCACACTAGGCCTTCTGAAGGAATTAACTCATCCACTGCCTGTACCTAACAGGACTTACACTGGTAGGGCCCAGGGAAATAAGTAGCAGCCGGAGGCAGTCTACACTTGAAATATAGCTCTACAGCACAGTTATCTCCCTTAGAGTCATGAGAGTACCAGGTTGCCAGTGATGTGGTGACTACAGAGATCCTGGACCGGAGGGAATTCTCACAAACATTGAATCATTTGAGCAGATTCCCTACATGGATAATGTGATTCACACTTAGAAGAACCGTTTTTTTTTTACTTTACTACAGTTTGTGCCTGGTCGCAGTTCACGGCTCTTTTCCTATGCCTCCGTCAGTCTCCGCATCTCAAATGCACACCCCCAGGCTGAAGCTTATTTTCATGGATGAGTTGCACTTTTGTGTGTCAATGGACTCGTGATACTTCCATACCTGCCAGCTAACTCCATGTCAGTAGTGTGATAATCATCCAGTCCTGTCTTTATGACAAAGAACCAAGAAGATATAGAATAAATTGCTCACTTATATTACAGATGTGGCCAGTTATTTTCCCTGCAACCACTGTGTTTGGCACGGTCCTGCTCCGCCAGCAAACTGTGATTGAAGTAATTGCCAGCAATGGAGCAGCTTCACTTGCATCTTCAACAAATAGAAGTCCTACCCCCAACCCCACTACCCACAGATACAGGAAGAATAGTTTGGCTACATTAATACTTTATTTTCTGGATTCCCACCTGACCTTGTAACAATACTTTATTACGCTACAGGTCAGCACTCGAGATGGACAAATGTCTACGAGTTTGATTAGCAAAATGTTTTACGTATTTTATAAAAATTACTATTATGATTTTATCTCCAGGTTTCAAGGAAATCATGGTGTAAAGGCTGAGATGTCAAAATCCCACAAAATGCTATATTTAAATGTGACCCGGTGCCGTTCTCTGCATTAAGTGAAATGTAAGCAAATTTTTAGATGGCCATTCTTCTTGTCTTAGAAACACTATGCATATAAGCTAACTTGAGCGTATTCTGTATGTGCATCTCAGGCTACTGTCTGCCCTTCTCAACTACTGTACCATTCAAGGCTCCTGTACAGTACAGGCCATGATCTGCCTTTTTTTTATATCCCCCCCATTAATTTGTACAAGGCATTGGGAGACTATGACAACATCTGCTTTGTGATTCAAGAACACCAAGAGAACGTTGGCGGAAGGAAATTTAATTTGTACACTTTAATATCAGGTTTTTTGTTTTTTTAAATGTCAGTGTTTTTATCATTCTGACTTTGACTATTATATTTTAAAGCAGCACTTACCAGGTTTTGTTTGTATTTTTCGCAGACACCATAATAAATGGCTGTGGCAATGTCACCTTTTTGATTATTTATTACATGATTTGAATTCAAGTGAATGAAAACAGCCAAGGGGCGTAATATTGCTTTAAAGCTGCAGATGTTACGTTTGGGTATGCTGATAACTGGAGTCCAGGAGATGGACCCACACGGCAGAGGTACTGAGTATAAACCGACACTTGGCCTGGGATCTTGTGCCTGGACAGGAAAGAATAGTCAGGTCCGGTTCAGGGATCATGGCCAGGGTGTTGCAGTTAAGTCGGGGTCACTGTTCCAAAGGTCAGGGCAAGAGAAACAGGGCTAGAACCCAGGAACAGCGCTGGAACAGACTGGGTCCAGGAACACAAGGGAAAGATACCTTGCTCGGGCAAAGGCTGGGAGTAACTGGCTGACCATCAGAAGGAGACCAATATCCTTGGGCAGTTGGGTGTCGAGTGCATTAAAACAGATGCCTGGGAATCAGCAAAGGTTACTTCAGGCAAGGGAATTAGTGAGCGGAAAACTTGTCTTTGGAGTGAGAACCATAGAATTAACAGTGGGTACCTCAGACTCTTCAGTGGAGTCAGTGATAGGTAAACTTCTCTTTGAAGTGGGAGACTGAAAATCGGCCGTGGTTATACCAGGCACTGCAGAGGAATCAGGGAAAGGTAAATGTGTCAAATAAAGAGAGAGAAATTCCCACAGATATGCACTCTTCTTTTAGCTTTATTTTATAATAAGAAATCATTAAAATGGTGCGGAAATATAAATCACAACGGAGACAAACACATGCAAATCAAAACAATGGTCTACTATACAATTTATGTCCTGACCTCAATAGTAGGGGAGAGAAAGAACTGTCAATAAAGTGTTAATAGCTGATAGAGATTCAACAGAACCCTATATCTATACCATAATAAAGTGGTGGGATTCAAAAATTTTAGCAACCGGTTCTCTATCACGTTACCTCCCTGTCACGGTAGACCAGATCTAATTCATGCAGAATATACTGGGCACTGATTGATCATGCCAAAATTATAAAATAAACTGAAGATTTATTCCCTTTCGGGCAAACACAACAATTTAACACAAATAACACTTGAAAATAACACTTACGGTAAAATAACAGGATTAAGAATCCAAGAATAACACTTGCTAGCAATTCTCCCTTGCTGGATTAGAGTCACGAACCACCAACTATGAACAGCGAGCACTTTACCACTCTGGGGTTGGGCAACCTGCCTCTTTATAGGGTTTGAATTCCGATAACAAACAGGCAAGAACTCAGGAAAGAAGCAGGAGTGCCCCTCCCTGGCAAATCCAAGTCTAGGGCTGAATGGCTGGGCATTGTCTAACCCATAGGAGGGGTTGATGGCAGATACTTAATGTTATCTGGCCCATCCCCACTCCTTATGGCTCTGCAGCTTGATAGTCCTGAATATTTCCAGAAACCTTGGCAACAAAGACACTGGATGCCCTTTGAAGTCAGGGACTCCCAAAGCTCCCAGCTCATCCTTAAGCACATTTATCACCTGATTAAGTCAGAGGCCCCTCCATACAAATGTAACTCACATGCAAATCCCATTACAGGTCTGCTATCTGAGAAATTAGTGCATACAGTCACATAATCCTCTGAACACTTTGCATGGCTGACTCCCAAATTACATCACAGTGCTTACCCATAGATCACAAAACATCATCCCAACGCTGCACCATGAAGCTAAACATTGCCCTTACCACAGACTGGCAAGAACAGCGCATGCTAGGCTTTAATCCCATCGGTTCCTTGCGTCACTGACAGGCGTGCAAATACTGCTGACATGCGTAAAATGGAACCATGTCTTCTTATTGGCTCCTCTCTCACCCCCATCCCCTCATCCTCTCACCCCCTCATCCTCTCTCACCCCCCTCCCTTCATCCTCTCTCACCCCCATCCATCATCCTCTCTCATCCCCCTCCCTTTCATTCTCACCCCTACTGGACAGCCAGGTATACACACACACACCAGAACAAATATACATAGGACACAGACAGGACACAGGCAGAGGCAGGACAGAGGCAGGACAGAGGCAGAAAACACATGACACAGGGAAATTCTAGGTACAGGTTCGACTGAACCGGTGCGAACCGCGGAAACCCACCACTGCCATAATATTACCTAGGTTTGCAAACCTTTAAAGGGATCCTTCTGGTTCCCTTTAGATGAACTCACTGTGATGTAACCAATATGATGTCTCCGTGATAACAACCCCTGCATATAGTTAAACAGCATATAGTTAATCGCCAATTCTCCCATCGCAAAAAGGATAAGGTCGCTCGTGATATATAATTACCAGATACCAACGGTAGCTTTGTGTCTGAATAATAAATATATTCTTTTTCAGACTTAAATAAAAGTCCAATGTGTCAGACTAGTCCACCACTGCTGCTTATAGCTTTATCTCTATATCTGAGTCAGGAGCATCGCAATATCAGTTGGTAAGGAGAATGCCAGAAATCCTGATAGGCTTCAGCTGCCAGCGAACACTCCTCACTCTAACTGCTGCATGGGTGTCTCCACTGTGACGTATCCACTGCGTCACCCTGCGCGCGTTTTACACCATGTGCTTCTTCCGGAGTGAAGTTCGGAGCTGGGCCGGATGTTGTTAAGTACCCTCTGCAATGCTTCCCTGGAACAACAACACAATATTAAAAAAATATACTGTAGACACATTTTTGTTTGGTTGCTAGTTTCAATGGACTAAAAGAAACATGTTGCATTGTACAGTATACTATAGAAACACGTTCTTGTGCTGCTCTCTGATATTCCGTGCGCCATCTGCCAGACACATACTGAATTGCAATTACATAAATAAACACCCCAAATAAATCTGTTGGTTGCCCTCAGCTGGACTGCAGCCAACAAACTGTTCCCGTGGGTGGAATCTCGTGCATTGTCACGGTACTGAAAATATTAAGTCTGGCTACATCTGTACATTAAGTTATAGTGTACAGAGCTTTTGAAAAACCTCATAGGTTTGTCAGTACACTTAAAGATTAAATCTATGAGGTTTCGAAAGCTCTGTGCACAATTATCAAAAATTCTAATATTGTCCACTAAAAATGAACACAACCTACATCATACCTTTTTTGTTTACTGTAGAGGAACCAAGGAGGGGATACCATGGAGCTTAACCATTGTGCTCCTAGCTCCAGGGACTCCACAGTTGCCGGTAAAATTTACTTAACTTTCTGTAGTTTCCATTTAAAAAAAATGACAAATATGGTCTCATGGGTCACCAGTAGATAGACTTTGTATTGGCTGCTGTAGGCAAGGCTGAACCCGGCCACTACATTGCTTTCCTGTGCAATTATTCTTGTCCATAAAATTCAGTGTTCAGGCCTCCTGCAACCCATTGGTCTATGGAGCCGGCAGCAATGTGTTTGAGTTCTGTAGGACGCCTTGGAGCCAGTAAAGTGGGGTAAACCTACCCCTGCTCTGCTGCTTTAAATATTGTTAGTTGGTGTTTAAAAAATGATTTTAAAATACTTGTCTGCTTTTTTTTAAAGCGTGCAAATGTTTACTAATTTACAATACTGTCATTTACAAAGGGGTGATTGTCAATCCTGTTTGCTCAACCTCATGAATAAGATGTCAATTGGGAAAAGCTACAGGATAAAGAAGAAGCTTTCGTTCTTCTGTTCACAATATCTACAAATTCTTCCATGAAAAATTAATTTTCTACGTGGATAAAGAAAAGGTAAAAAAAAAAAAAAAAAAGTATTAATCAATTCACTTTTACCTATTAAACACATTCCTGTTATTACTGTGTAGTGTAGTTTGGTCCTGCGTGAACGGCACTGTTCGTGCCTAAACATGGAGCTTGGAAGATGTCCTTACAAGAACAAAGATCTCAGCCTGTTGAGTGGGCTGGCTCCTCCCTCCTGCCTTTCCCTTGTCTAAGTAATTGAAAGTAAAACTAAAGCAAAATACAGAGAAATTAACCTTTGTCAGAAGGAGCAGACATTGGGGGTTATGTATTAAACAGGGGTTAGCAAACTTTTTATGCCGAGCCCCCCTTTTCATCCATGAAATTTCTCGCCCCCCCCCCCCCCGCCTGATGTAATCAAAATCTCATGAAAAAAAAACCTTTATTAAACAGTATACAATGTAAATACAAATATGTCTAAATACTTATTTCAACAGCTCGCGCTTGCAAAATTAGGCTGCGTACATGCTGCCGCTGAGAGCGGTGACATCACCAACTCTCCAAGCATGAGCACAGTGTGTCCTGCATAATTTTGCAAGCATGAGCGGGGGGGGGGGAGGGGGGGGGGGAAAGGGGGGCGTGGCTTGGGGCTATTTTTGTGTGTGTGCATTGACTGCTGCTGAGCGCGCTTCAAAGTAAATTTTGTCTCCCCAAGCGCCAAGCTTTGGAGAGCGTATGCCCCCCAGTTTGCGCACCACTGCATTCAATCACAACACACATACAATCACAACACAGCACACATACTCAATCACACATACACAACACACAGTAATATCATAACACACACTCAATCACAACCAACACACACGCACACACACACTCACTCACAACACACATAGACACAAAACACAATCACAACCAACACAGACACAACACACACACAATCACAACCAACACAGACACAACACACACACATTCAATCAAACACACCACACACTCATATCATAACAAACACAGACAACACACACAATCACAACAGGATCACAGACATAACACACAATCATAAGTCACACACTTTCACTTGGGGGGGGGGAGTACTACTGTAGGCATGGTCCTGTCCCCCATGCTGCTGAAAACTGGGACGGGTAACACAGGAGGAGAAGGGGATGTCTGTGTGCAGGGAAGGAAAGCCCCACCCCCGCAGCAAGGCCCCGTCCCCGCAGCTAGCCACAGCACAGAGAAGCAGCAGCACAGAGCTTTTGGCCGCCCATGCACAACTCTGCCCACCCCCAGGTTTCGCCGCACGCTGCCTGCACTGCCCCTAAATAATCTTGCGCCCCCCCAAGGGGCCCCCCAGTTTGCGCACCGCTGTATTAGCATAATCTTTGATATTGCTCATTGTGTCAAAATTGTAGTGCTAAAAAGAACAAACCTTAATAAAATCTGTGCAGTATGTAAGTAGGTTCATTATATGACTAAATGAGTAGTTTAACCCTTTGGGTGTCCCAAGACGTAGTCACTATATCATGGTGTCTGGCACTCCGGGGGCTCTGTAGAGTGCCTATTTTTCAGGTTAGATCACGTCCTGCATTCCTATGGAGCGCCAGACATGATCTACAGTGAAGGGAAAAGGGAAGAGGAGGACGCATTTTCTGTTCTGGGTTAAAGACCACCCTTCGCCAGAGGGCCCTCTCCAGCACTCAAGTGGTTGATATATTTTATAATACACATACTATGAAAATATAAAATGTTGTTAATGTACATGTCACAATGGACACAACTATTATCAACACATTTATATTTTGGGTTTAGATTGAGCATACAAGTTGAGCAAAATAAATTGTCATTTATTTCCTTACTAGACAGACACACGACAACCTTAGAATACACTTAATAAAAACACTTACTGAACAGAGAAACGGGATATAATGTCCAGAAAGGTGCAAAGCACCAGAAGATGTCCTTTAAAATGTAGTCCTTTTGCAAGGGCGCAAATTGCCAGCCCAATCCTTCTGTGAAAGTGCAAAGTCTTTTCTGGTCCGTTGGGGTCTGAGGAAGAGGGACCTCCTGCACTCCGGGCTGAACACCATCCGCTGCCACTGCAGCTAATTGGGCCGCTCTGGCCTCATAATCTTCTAAATCTTCCTCCAGCTGACTCTTGGAACGACCGTCCATCATTAAGCCATATCCTGTACATCTCTCCACGACCTGCTCTCAGTTCCATAAACGAAACCTTCCTGAGCGTAGGCTCATGGTGCCCCCGGGGTATGGGTCAAGAGACCAGTGAATTATCTCGTGCTTCCTTGGAAGTGTGTGTAAGTTGCCACTTGTCTGAGGAGCTCGCCAGCCACAAGGTCCTCACTATATTACATAGCCCCGCAGGAAACTGCAATATAGGCTCAATCAGTATCCCACACACTGCCACCAGTAAATAACGCCTGTCACGATGGACACAACTATTATCAACACATTTATATTTTGGGTTTAGATTAAGCATACAAGTTGAGCAAAATAAATTGTCATTTATTTCCTTACTAGACAGACACACGACAACCTTAGAATACACTTAATAAAAACACTTACTGAACAGAGAAATGGGAGATAATGTCCAGAAAGGTGCAAAGCACCAGAAGATTGTCCTTTAAAATGTAGTCCTTTTGCAAGGGCGCAAATTGCCAGCCCAATCCTTCTGTGAAAGTGCAAAGTCTTTTCTGGTCCGTTGGGGTCTGAGGAAGAGGGACCTCCTGCACTCCGGGCTGAACACCATCCGCTGCCACTGCAGCTAATTGGGCCGCTCTGGCCTCATAATCTTCTAAATCTTCCTCCAGCTGACTCTTGGAACGACCGTCCATCATTAAGCCATATCCTGTACATCTCTCCACGACCTGCTCTCAGTTCCATAAACGAAACCTTCCTGAGCGTAGGCTCATGGTGCCCCCGGGGTATGGGTCAAGAGACCAGTGAATTATCTCGTGCTTCCTTGGAAGTGTGTGTAAGTTGCCACTTGTCTGAGGAGCTCGCCAGCCACAAGGTCCTCACTATATTACATAGCCCCGCAGGAAACTGCAATATAGGCTCAATCAGTATCCCACACACTGCCACCAGTAAATAACGCCTGTCACGATGGACACAACTATTATCAACACATTTATATTTTGGGTTTAGATTAAGCATACAAGTTGAGCAAAATAAATTGTCATTTATTTCCTTACTAGACAGACACACGACAACCTTAGAATACACTTAATAAAAACACTTACTGAACAGAGAAATGGGAGATAATGTCCAGAAAGGTGCAAAGCACCAGAAGATTGTCCTTTAAAATGTAGTCCTTTTGCAAGGGCGCAAATTGCCAGCCCAATCCTTCTGTGAGAATGCAAAGTATTTTCTGGTCCGTTGGGGTCTGATAGATAACCCCCAGCAATCACAGAGTCCTGTCACAGAGTTCTGTTCTTGGTTCCGATGTGATAAGACTCTTTGCATTCCAGGATTGTGCTGCTGCTCTTGTCTGCTATTAGAAGCGTGATGGAATTCCGCTCACATTGTAGAATGAAAAATGAAAGACAACGGGGATAGCCTGGGTGGCATGTACATAGGGTTTGAAAGCCTATCTCCAACATACCCACCCAATCCCCCTTGTGGGAATTTTCTCATTCCCCAATCCTCTACTTGCCCACAGTTTGGAGAATGGGCACTCTAGGGATTTCCTGTTCACACAGAGTCTGTGCGACAATGCCACCTTGGCGACTTAGCATAGGTGCACTCCCCTCTTTACCTGGCCTGTCTCAGGCTGGGAGGGAAACTCAGGGTGAGAGCTAGGCCACATGGTCAACAGGATTTCCTATTTAGCATCCATCCTGGCTAATTCTTGCATCCTGACTCTGGGGCTTTCATACGCACCCCTTCCCTAGACTCCCAGGCATTGGCCCAGCATGTGATCTTTGAAGCTTGCATAGGAAAGTGGCCCAGTTCATAGGTGTAAAAACATTTGGTTCTTGTGTGCATTTTAATGACAGGAGAAAAAAAACTTCATCCTGCGTGTCCCTTTTAAAACCTGCAGCCAGGTTTTGTGTGTGCTTGGGATGTACTCTACTGCAAGCAAATTCAATTCTGCAAAATGGGGACAACAAGGGACAGAGGGAAAAATAAGACATGTACAGTGCATGAAAAATTAACCCCTTCATCCCCAATACGAAATAGGGGTAACCAGCCGAGCACATTGCCTTTATTAATGAGCTGATTACCCCCATTTTTGCCCCAGTACATAATACACATCCGTCCTGCATCAGAAAAATATTTTTGCTGATACACAACAACTTAAGCATTTCTAGTTCTGTGCTAACTATATAAACAGGCATTTTAGGATTTACGCCAGGTTCAACTTGGTGGACAATTTTGACGCAGGTTCACATATTTTGTTTTGCATTTTTTTTTCACACAGATAGAATTAGTTTTAGTACATCATACCATTTACATCTGTGCATCATACACATCATACACATCATACATGTAACGAAATTTGGGGTAATCAGCGCATTAATAAAGGCAGTGTGCTCGGCTGGTTACCCCTATTTCGCATTGGGGATTAAGGGGTTAATTTTCCATGCACTGTACATGTATTATTTTTCCCTCTGTCCCTTGTTGTCCCCATTTTGCAGGATTATATGTCCTTGCAGTAGTGTATGCAATGGGGAACTGACATTCTTGACTTTGGACACAAGATGGCGCTGTGAGCGCTAATCCATGAGTTAACTGGATACGCGTGGCGCAGTCTCCATGTTCCATTGCCAAGTATAGGTATCCATTACTGAGACTGGAAGCCGTAACCGCAGAGTCAATTGAATCAAAGGTTTGCGGTTTCCAATCTCAAGTGGTACTCGGATATCGCCGTCCTGGTTAGAAAGCATAATTTGAATGGCGGCTGCTAAATTGGCGTGGGAACTCGGTCAATTGACGGGACAACCCCAAAACCACAAGTTAATTGACGGGAGAAACCCATAGAGCAGCATTGCCAGTAAAGAAGAAGCTATAACTCGGGAACGGAAAGGGTTAAAAACCTGAAATTTGGTGTGCAGCCCCTATGTAACATTTCAAGAACACACATATCAAAATTATAAGTGTGGGATAAGGGGAACACATATTTTTTAAGAATGTGGATTTTAGTTGCAGATTTAAAAGGACAGGCCGGATGTATTTTTTCTATCTGCCTTTGATAGTCAACTAGCCACCATAGGTTTTGACACCTATGAGCTGGGTCACTTTCCTATGCAAGCTTCATAGACCACCTGCTGGGCCAATGCCTGTGAGTCTAGGGAAGTGTTGCATATGAAAGCCCCAGAGTCAGGATATGTGAATTAGCCAGGATGGTTGCTAAATAGGAAATCCTGTTAGCCATCTGGACTAGCTCACACCCTGAGTCCCCCTCCCCAGCCAGGGAGACGCCAGGTAGAAAGCGGAGTACACATATGCTAAGCAGGCCAGGTAGCAATGTCGCACAGGCGCTGTGTTAGCAGGAAATCCCTAGAGTGCCCACTTTGCAAACTGTGGGCAAGTTGGGGTTTGGGGAATGAGAAAATTCCCATGAGGGGGATTGGATGGGCATGTTGGAGATAGGCTTCCAAACCCTATATACATGCTGCCCAAGCTATCCACGTTGTCTTTAGTAGTCCATTCTACAATGTGAGCGGATTTCCACCACGCTTCTAATAGCGGATAAGAGCAGCACCAACTAATTCAGAACGCAACGAGTTATTTTCAAAGGAACCAAGTACAGGACTCTGCTCCGGGATTTCGTTAGAGCTGGGGGTTATCCAACGAACCCCAATGGACCAGAACAAACTTTGCAATTTTCATGGAGATATTGAATTTACAGCGTGCGCCCCTCGCAACAGGACTGCATGTTAAAGAAACAATATTCCGGGGCTTTGTTTTATTTCTGGCCATTTTATCCCGTTCTCTGTTCAGTAAGTGTTTTTATTAAGTGTATTCTAAGGTTGTCGTGTGTCTGTCTATCAAGGAAATAAATGACAATTTATTTTGCTCAACTTGTATACCCAATCTAAACCCAAAATATAAATGTGTTGATAATAGTTGTGTCCATCGTGACAACATCATACACATCATACACAAACCAAAATGTTTTACTAAAAACTATTTGTGACACATAACACCTTTTGGGCCCATGACAAGTGTTAACCAAGGGCCCTTACGACGTATGCTGTATGTGTAAGGACTCACATTCAGGGCTTACGTCCATCCAGTGGTGGATTTCCCATTAGGCCCGGGCCTAGGGTGGCAACAGTTTGGGGCAGCAAAAATGTCTGCCCCCATATACATTTGCCATGCTCCTTGGCCTATCAGGTCTCCTTGCTGCCGCCCTCCTTCTGCTACGGAATCGCAGCGTCAAATGATGGCGCAGACATCACCAACGTGATGTCACACGGTGTCTCGTTGCCATGGCAATGCAGCTTCAAAGGATGTCATGACGTTGCTCTACAATGGCAATGCGACGCCATGCGACATCACGTTGGTGACGTCTGCGCTATCATTTGACGCTGCTATTCAGAAGTAGAACGGCTGCCACATGTAAGTCCTGAGGGGCAGTGGATTTTAAAATCCGCTGCTGCATCCTTCCGCAAGGGATCTGTGGTGGGTGCGCTCTGACGGTATTCCCAGGCATCCTCACTGCCAATAAGAAGGCACCAGTTCCTTGTAGTAGGCCTTCACAACTGACTTAGATCAGTGTAAGTGTGTGTTGCTCCTCACTCTAGTGCTGCAGTGCTGTGTGCTGCGTGCTTCCTGGTTGTAAGGGATCTGGTAACGCCTCACTCCAAGAGGCTTTTTCCCTTACCCGCTGCCGCTCTTCATCCAGCTGATTCCCCTCCAACTGCGCGGTCTTCTCTCTTGCAGGGCAGACCCTTGCGTCCGTTGCTAAGCGAGCGCACAGGCCAGGACTCTTCCGCATCCGCACGGGGTTAGGCTCCACCCCCTTCTGTGCCATGTGGCCGCTCCTCCCACACAGGACGCGTGCAGGGGATGCGCGCTCCGTTCTCAAGCTGAACGCCCACACAATCATCTCTACAGCTGATCCCCTGTGCCCTGACCTATCCCTGGTTACCTGTGGCCGCCCCTTCGTTCCGTTACCCTCATTGGACTCTGGCTCCTATAAATATCCTGCTCAGCCTCTCCTTCTTTGGCTGAGCATAGTTTCATGGTTACTCCATGTTTCCTCATCTCTGCCTCACCTTGTGCCTTGTGCTTTGAACCTCTTGTTGTCTTCTCTCCTATGTACCGACTGTCATGGGAGAGGGGTTTGGCCCGGTATTAAAGGGGTTACACCCCATTTGGCCAACCCCTGCTCTCACCTGGGAGGTGAGGGGTTAACTGGAATGATGTCCAGTACTGTAGTTATACCCCTGCTTCAGCACCAACTGTGTATCCCCCTGTGAATATGTATTGTTCCCATTCCAGTGTCTGCACCAACACGTACACTGGGATCTATGCGGGAGGGAAAGGGTTAATGTTAATTCTGTGTTTATGGCCCTTTGTCCCTTTTCCCGCCTTTGCAGGCTCCATTTTGCAGTTTCTCCATAGGTCGCCATTGGGGCTCAATACAATCCTATGGAGACTCCGGCAATTTGGGCCCGTTTCCGTAGAAGACCTGCAGGTGGCGCTCGAGAGGAGGAGCGGCGGTGAAAGTGAAAGTGAATGGAGTAATGCATTTCAATGGGGATTCCTGGAAGCCGACCTCCAGAGATGAGCTGGCAGCCTGCCAGACCGCAAAACCGCAAGAGCGGCAACATTGTAAAAAAAAGAGCTTTGATCGCACAATTGGGGTGGGAACTAGGGCCTCGGTCAAGTTCACGGCCAATTGGCGTGGGAACTTTTGTTCTAGGGCACCCAGAAATAAAATTCTTTTTGCCCCTAGACCCTAGGAACCCCCACACTCGACCACCACCGAGTCCGAGAATTAAGGACCCCCGTAAAGGGTCGCGCTCGCCACGAGGGTCGCGCCATTGACTCTAATGGTGGAGGTAAGAGCCGCGAGTGAAAACGGCTAAGTCGGAATGAGCAGAAACCCAGAACACATAACTCTGGTTCGGTTCAACCTAGAGGGCTGAGATTCTGCCACCATGTAGTCCTAGTTCCGGCAGGATTGCATGGCAAATACCGACCCTCTCGGGGCCACAGAACGGAGTCAGGGTAATTGCAAAGTTTGGGTTTCTGCCATTGACTTGCATGGCGGAAAAAAGCCTCGTGTGCCAAAAGGGCTTTTAAACTGTATTTTTGTATCTCCGATTCTGGGGGTCGTGGAAGGCTGATATTTGGCCACTATGGCAACGGTCCTCCGACATGAGGACCTGGCAAATTTTAGCCCGCTCAGACCCACAGAACGGGTTATTTTAATATGTGTAGATATTAAAGAATGTATTGTATTTTGGGTCCAAGGTAAAAGCCCGGGAAGGCTAGAGCCCATATGGTATGTTAGTGCTCAGGGGGGAGACAAGTGGTCTACAATAAACCCCCTGATCAAAAACTCCCCCACCCTGCTTGTGTATGCTAGCACAAAAGAAAGCAGGACGTGGGTACTTGTGATAAGTGTTGTGTTTCACACCTAAAGACATAGGATTTCATGACCAGATCCACGTCTTGTAGACTTTCAGATGCCGGTCTTGTTGGAGGGGGGCTAGGGAAATGAGCCCCTGATTAGAATAATGTCCACCCCTGTGGGCAGGAATGACTTTGCCTCTCAAGTGAGGTGGCAAAGGGTCATTGTATGGAGGTAATTGATGTCCAATGCCTGACACCCTCTGTGAATGTATAGGGCTGGAATCCCATATAAACCAGTGTAAACCCTATACCCAGTGTCTTTCGTGATGTCATCATTTGTATCCTGTATTGCTGAATGAATTGCCAATCCTGTACCTGATTGCTTCATTGTCCAACCCTTAAGTAAGTGCTGTAAACGCTCGGCCTGCCCACAAGCCAGACGAGACCCCGGGACTGAGGTGGAAAGGGTAAAACCACACACCTAGCAGCAAACGGGGGCACGGCCGGAGTGTGGTAGTAGCATAGGTGGTCCGGGTAACAAGAAAGTAAATGATACCGTACTTGACAGCTCCGGCGTAGAAGGGTTAAGTTCGTATGCCAAGGGTCGTGGATTGGAAAGGGCAGCGTAATCGATTGTCCGTAAGCCTGGGTCGTGGAGTGGAGAGAGCAGCGTAGTAGTTTTTCCGTGTGACATGTCCAAGGGTTGTAGAGGTCTGCAGCGTAAAAGTCCAAAGCAAGGTCCAAAGGGTTCCAGAGAGCAGCGTAGTAGAGTTTGAAGCAAGGGTTAAATCCAGGGAGGTCAGCAAAGATTCCAGGGACAGGAGCAGCACTGAAAAGACAAAGAGAAGCCAGGCAACAGCAGACAGCACCAAGGTACAGAAGCTATGCAGAGCAAAGAGGAAATGGAGAAGAGGGATTATATAGGAGGCTGGGACCAATCAGAGAAAGAGGAGTGACGGAGGAGAGGCCTGAAGAGGAACCTAATAGGAGAGCAGAGTGGGGAAGTCTGAAACCAATGGGAGTGAGGGGAGAAACGGAGGGACGGAGAAGGGAAGGGACAGAAAGGGAAGGAGGACCTGAGAGGCAAGGCAGATGGGGAATGGGCGTGCCGGGCATGTGCGTGATGTCTGAGGAGGCGGAGCATGGGGAAGGTGCACAGAGGATCCAGGAGCAGAGAGAAGAAGGGGAGGATCAGAGGGACGGACAGGGGAAGGGTCAGGTAAGGAGGGAGAAGCAGTAAGGCGGAGCTGACGGGACCCGAGCTGCGACAGGCAAGGAGCGTGTGCCGCGCCAGCGGAGGCAGAGTCAGGCGCCTGGCGCCAACCAATGGCGGCTTGGGTGCTCACGCCCGTAGGGCTGACGCGCGTGGGCAGGAGGTGCAGGGAAAGCAGCCAGGAGCGGGGGATGCCACCGGGGAGCCTGAATGGCCTGAGAAAAAGGTAAGGATGCGCTGGACGCGGGTATACCCGCAGCGCGAATCCTTACAGTGCTATTTCTTGTCTGTTATTTGTATCATCTTGTGTGTTCTCCTTCTTTAAGGAATAAACTATATTTATTATATCTAAGTCGTGTTCAATTCAACCCAGATATTTGGTGTATATTATATCCTATCACAAGTTACCGTGACACCGACCCAGCTTGACTTTAGGACCCACCTCTGGAACTCGACCTCGGCTTGCCTCTGACTATCCGCTTCTCTCCAATCCTCGACCTCGGCTCTCGGACAACTACCTTCCTCCTGGCTCCAACCCTTGACCTCGGCTCTCGGACAACTACCTTCCTCCTGGCTCCAACCCTTGACCCCGGCTCATGGATAAATAACTACCTCTCTCCTGACTCCGCTCCACTACCCGGCAAGTAATATACTAACCCACCTTCTCCAACCCGCACCAAGCATTCTAGACTATCCACCTAACAGACCTGCCTCCGTTGCCGTGGGTGCATGGTGTTATATTCCCACCTCAGTACCGGGGTCCGGTCTAGTTCATGTGAGCGCAGCCTAACACTAGTTCAGTTTCACCAGATCCCAAAACCTGGTTCCTGCTCCAGCTTGCTGACTATTCTTCTGCTCCTGTTCCCTGGTTACGACTCCCCGCTCACATCTGACTACTGCATTGCTCCTGATCCCTGGTTTCAACTCTGGCTCGCAACTGACTACTCCATTGCTCCTGATCCCTGATTCTGACTCCAGTTTGCTGACTACACTATTGAGCCTGATCCCCTGTTCACTTCCAACCATTCTTCCTGACTGCTGCCTGCCTTTACCAGTGCCATCCTGACCTCTCTCTCATCCAGATACCTGGTACTGAATCCTGCTCTCCCTGTAGTACCTGATTGTAAGGAACCCGTTCCTGGGTTTGGCTGGCGCTCACTCTTGCAGAGCTGGTGAGCTCTCAGGCAGACCTCCCCTTGGATTTGCAAGCACTTTCACCTGTGCTTGCAATCACTGCAGCTCTGTCTCTGCTCGGGCATTAGAGGAATTCACACACACCCCTGTCTTGGGATTGGCTATCTGCCCTTCTTATACTGGGTTTTCCCTTTCTCTCATTGCTGAGCATAACCCTAGATTCACTAGGATGTAACTATGTTTGCCACTAGCTACTTTGTACTAGCCTTGCCTTGTTCATGAGACCTGCTGCATTCACCCCAGGCAGGTCTGCTATTTGGTTCCTGTACTGAAGCACTGGATCTCAAGTGTTAGTCTTGCCTTGTTACGGAGACCTGCTGCATTCACCCCAGGCAGAGGTCTACTATCTGGTTCCTGTGCTGAAGCGCTGGTCCTCCAGTGCCAGCCTTGTCTTGTTCCGAGACCTGCATTCTCCCCTTGCAGAGACCTTATCATGGGCCACTCCCGCTCCTCGCGCATAGGCCATTCACGCGCTTCAGCTTCTAGGCTGAAGCGGTGCGCTCCTGACTTCCTGTTGCCGAACTCCAGCCTGGACATCAATTACTCTACGGTCTCCAACCCTGACACTGACGTGTCAAAGGATTAACTGGCCTCCCCAACCCTGACCCTGCTCCGAATGACTACGAACTGCGCAATCCAGAACCGGCTTCGTGGTCTAAGGTCGGTGTTTTCACATCCCCACCTTAGCTCCGCGGTCCGGTCCCGGTTTGTGGTGAGCACGTCCGTTACACTGATAGATTGTGAAGCCTAAAATAGAAAGCAGATTCTATTATCCACCTGGAGGGGAAATGAATAACCTGCAGCATATCCGAAATATGCTGCAATATCTCCTGGGTGAAGTTGTCACTTTATGGGCAGAAAATGCCATACTCCATAATAACATTTGTGCTCAAGGAGTGATGGCCGCACCACCCGCTGACCCTGTCCTGATGTTACCTATGCCTGATCACTACGATGGGAAACCCAGTAAATTTCAGGACTTTTATAACTAATGTGAGATTAATTTTAATTTCCGTTCAGCTACATTTCTTTCTGATAAGATTGATTTTATTCTCCGCAACCTGACCGGTGATGCCCTGCTGTGGGCTGCACCACTCCTCGCTCAGAAGAGCCCACTCGGAGGTTTATAAAGAACTTTAAGACCAAGTTCAAAAAATCTTTTGACTTCAGAGCATCCAGCCAGACTGCAGAATATGCTCTCCTCAAACTTCAACAATGCTCCAATAATTTATTAACCTACTGTATATATTCAGGTTTAAGAATTTGATGGCCGAAACCAACAGGACCGATAGACAATGATTAAGAGATGAATTGAAGGATGAGGCTCATCCAGAGACTTGGATGCACTCATGCGGCTCATCCAGAGACTTGCTCTGCAATAATAGATCTCTTGCACCAGATTGATCTTAGATTGGAGGAACGCAGATCTTCGCTCAGCTGTAAACACTGATGTTACTTGATGTGAATCCCCAACTACAAATACTTTACCAGAACCCATGCATATTTGATCCACAAGGGATCCATTGACCCCTGAAGAAAGAAGTAGATCTGAATTGTTATGTTTATACTGCGGTAAATCTGGACACTTTCTTCAAAATTGTACTGATGGAAGAAATCATAATCCTGTATGTTTTATATAAAATCGAACAGCGTCTCTCCCCTCCCCTCATCCTCTCACCCCCTCATCCTCTCTCACTCCCCTCCCCTCATCCTCTCACCCCCTCATCCTCTCTCACCCCCCTCCCTTCATCCTCTCACCCCCCATCCCTTCATCCTCTGTCACACCCCTCCCTGTCATTCTCACCCCTACTGGACAGCCAGTTATACACACACACACACACCATAACAAATACACACAGGACAGAGGCAGGTTCAGGTCACAGACAGGACACACGCAGGACACAGACAGGACACAGAAAGGGCAGAGACAGGACACAGACAGGACACAGGACACAGGCAGGAAACACGACACAGGGAAATTCTAGATACAGGTTCGACCGAACCGGTGCGAACTGGCTCAATCCCACCACTGCCATAATAGTACCTAGGTTTGCAAACCTTTAAATGGATCCTTCTGGTTCCCTTTAGAGGATCTAGCAGTAACACCCCAAAATCTTCCCAAAGAAAAAAAGAAAAGACCTTTACCAGAAGAGGGAGAAGAGGGGGAACCAGAGCAAAAAAGAAGGGATCACAAAGAGGACATATAATTCCCCTCTATAAAGGGATCTTTAATTTGTCTACTACCATTCTGACAAATGATCAAAAAAAGGTTTTAGATAGAGGCCTTATGTTCTCTCGGTCATGTGGACCAAACTCTTTTCAATTATATACTGACCTACAGAAGTTCATGTGTAACCTGACTCTAAAAAGACTCTTCCTTAAAGTGGATGAAAACTCCTCTAGTCTGACTCCCGAGATTATAGAGATTGACGATACCAAAACTCCTGAGTTGACTGAGGAGGTTAATTAAGTAATTGATTTACCTTGTCGGCATACACATTTCAAAGGTAAATCAAAATTCTATCCTGCACAATCCAAAGGACACCATATAGAAACATTTTTCAATATGGTGAATAATGAATTTAACACTCACAACAAATTTAAAATCTGGTGATATCAAATATAATCTAAATAAAAAAGAAAATCTGTCTCTGAAATTCTTGAAGGACAATAAAAACCTGATAATTAGACAGGCAGATAAAGGAAGGAGCGTGGTCCTGCAAGACCATAAGGATTACGAGGATGAGGCACTTCGCCTCCTTAGTGATTCCTCCTCCTATCAAAAATTAAAGAAAGATCCGACCAATGATTTTTTAATCCGTCTGAAAAAGCTATTGGATCAAGCCTTAAACAGCTCTGTGATTTCAAAAAAGGAGTTCTCTTTTCTATATGTAGATTGCCCAAAAATTCCCATTTTCTATCACCTCCCCAAAACCCATAAGTCAGTCGTAAATCCCCCAGGGAGACCCATTATATCAGGAATTCAATCCCTTACAGCTAACCTGTCCCAATATGTTGATCACTTCCTTCAACCTATATGTGGGAAAACTATTTTCTCATTTGAGAGATTCTACCTCTGTGCTAAATTTAGTAAATGAGCTTCGAGTGGAAAAGTACATATAGGTGGCTCACGTGTGACGTGCAGGCCCTCTATACAAATATACCACACAAAGATGGCCTTTCAGCGGTCAATTCCTTCCTGATGGGGATCAGGATTTGCATCATCTTAATAAGACGTTTCTTTTAGACTCCATTCAGTTTATACTAGAGCACAATTATTTCCTATTTATGGATGAATTCTACCTACAGGTGCCTGCGATGGGCACTCGATTTGCCCCCAGTTTCGTAAACCTGTACATGGGAGAATGGGAATCCAAACAGATCTGGAATAATAATCCGTACAAAGATCATATAATAATATGGCGTCGATTCATCGACGACATTATATGTGTCTGGGATGGGGATATAAATTCTGTGGAATCCTTTATGCAATATATAAATAATAATGATAAGAACTTAGCCTTTACTTATGTAGAGAATCAAAAGGAAACAAAGTTCTTAGACCTTAAACTCATGGTAACTAATGAAGGGAAGGTGATCACAAAAACCTATTTCAAATAATCTATTATTGGCATCAAGCAATCATAAAAAAAAGCTGGATCCAAAATATTCCGGGAGGCCAGTTTATCAGATTAAAAAAGAATTGCAATACAGGAAAAAGGAGACCAAAAGCGCACCAGCACAAATGGAGCAGGAAGGACCCAAAACAGAAAATAATTAAAAGGGCACTTTCATGTGACAAAAGACCCATCCAACGCGTTTCGAACGTCTTTTTCTGTTCAAGCTCATTTCGATTAATAGAACAAAAAGAAAAGCTGGGGCGCTCCCTTCCTTGTATGGTGTATAAAAGTATAACACCTGTGGGCTAGTGTAGAAACAAAAGAAGTGACTATATACTAGCCCTTGTCGCAGTTGACCAAGAAGAAGATGCAACCCAGGATCTCTTATAGCGGCGATGGATACGGTGTGACGGTCAGCGCAAGATGTTGATCTCAGGAAATAAAGAGATAGTAAAAACACATGGAATTAATGCATGTATTAAATGGACACAGTCTGTCCTTGCGTACGATGGGGAGGGGGGAGGAGGGAAGGAAACGGATAGGGAGGAGGGAATGGAGTAAAGGTATTAACTTGATAGTATGACAATAATAAAAAAATGGAACAATAATCATATGTTTCAGTAACTCACACGGCCTTATGTGAGACCCTTCCCTCAGAGGCGGATGGAAAAAAATATAATATAAATCACTGCATATAAATGCTCCAGCAGTGGGGGATATAAAATGAAAGAACAACTCACACGGCCTTGTGTGAGCCCCTTCCCTCAGTGAATAAGTGCTGTCAGTCTTTCTAAGATCAGTCACGTCTCCTTCTCAGAATCTCATCTTAGAAAGACTGACAGCACTTAATCACGCTCGCAGCATTCGGATTCGGGAATCAGGTGAGTAGAGCAATTATGTCTCTATACTCAGGCCCAACAGCCAAGGTTATACACCAGGGTTTTCCCTCACTCCCACTCCAGATTCAGAGCAGCACGAGACAGGGGTGCCCATTATCCCCTCTCCTGTTTGCCCTGTGTATTGAACCATTGGCGGCGCACATCCGAGCCAATCCAGATATCTCAGGGTTAAACGTTTATGCACAAACGCATAAGGCGGCCCTGTACGCAGATGATATCTTATTAATCTTATAATCTCAAAGCCCCTCACTTCCCTCCCTAACCTATTTGACCTACTTGACAGATTCTCCAAAGTCTCTGGATTTAAAATAAACCAATCCAAATCGGAATCTCTAAACATTAATCTCCCTAGTCATACCGAGAAATTGTTAAAGCTCAACTTCCAGTTTAATTGGCAAAAGAAATCCATAAAATACTTAGGTATTCAAATTACAAAAAACGTTAAGAATATCTATTCCGCAAATTATCCCAACCTAATTCGATCCTTGAAAAAAGACGTCTCCAGATGGGCCTCCAAGCGAATTTCATGGATAGGTAGGATACATAGCATCAAAATGAATTTACTACCCCGTATCCTCTACCTATTCCAAACCTTACCACTGCCACTCAGAATGAAAGATATACTCTCGCTTCAGTCTGAAATTTCTAAATTCATCTGGAAGGGGAAAAAACCGAGAGTCAATAAAATCAATATGAAAAGATCTGTATTAGCAGGAGGCTTAGCGGTACCCTGCCTATTATCATATTATAAAGCGGCGCAATTAAGTCACATTATACAATGGCACTCCGATCCTAAATTGAAAAGATGGGTGGAGTTAGAAGGTGCTGCTGGTTCCCCATTGGACCTCAGCAGTTTAATTTGGCTACCTAAAAGTTCCAGAAAACACATTGGTTTGCTGCTCACCTCAATGACTAACTCGTTATCGGTTTGGGAAGCTTCAAAAATTAAGAATTCTCTCACATCAGTCAACTCCCTAATGTCCCCCATATGGAATAACCCGAGGTTCGCACCTGGTCTAATAGGCAGTAATTGTTCAATATGGAGATCAAAGGGATATAATAGGTTCAAGGACCTAGAGGGTTTTGATCTTAAAATGAAAACATTTGAACATATCAGATCAGAACAAAATATTCCCCACTCAGAATTCTTTAAATATCTTCAGATAAGAGCATTCTACAACAAATTGGCCCCATATCCCCCCCTGACAAAATTCGAAAAGCTCTGTCGGGCAGAAACCAACACTAAGGGTCTTATATCAGCGATATATGGAGAGGTAGTCGATTCCTCAGCCTCACACCAACACACCCCAGCTTTTAGAAACCAATGGGAGACAGACCTAGGAGAAATCCTTGAAGAGGACGATTGGAACACCATATTCTTAGCCACGGCCAAAAGTTCAATATGTACCACACTAAAGGAGAATGCATATAAAGTACTCATGAGATGGTACCTCACCCCACTCAAATTATCTAAGTTCATGCCAGGCTCCTCCCCCCTATGCCCCAAGCAGTGCGGAGGAACGGCCGACTTGTTACATATGCTGTGGTCTTGCACACGAATAGCCCAAATATGGGAAAAGATTAGGAATTGGATACAGAGGATTTTCGACCTCACTATTCCCCCAGTTCCATGGTTGTTCCTCTTGAACAGACCTCTAAAAGATCTAACAAAATCACAAAATAAATGAATTGCTCATTTTGAAATTGCAACAAGGTGTGAGATCGCAGCACTATGGAAACGCCCCGACATACCAAACATCCCAAAGATTCGGAATCGATTGTGGTTTATCTGCCAGATGGAAAAGTTAATGAGCCTAGTTAACGACACTGGTGACAATTATCTAAACGTCTGGCTGCCATGGTTGGCACAGACAGACATTCCCGGGGTTGAGCGTAACACAATTTGGCATTGATAATGGTAGATGCGTTCTCCTCTAGGAGTGAGAAATCCCAAAGATCACGTTATATCTTATCCGCCTCAGTGCACAGGTACCAGCTAGCACATTTTACTGCCAACAATTGGAATACCACACTTGACCCAGTGATCCCATCATCTAGTATTAAGATACCTCCCTTCCCTATTCCCTCTGCCAACTCCTAATCCTCCTCCCCCTACCGCACCCTCCTCCTTTTTTTTTTTTTTACCCCCAACCCCTGAATAACCCCGTTTTCCACGGCTCAGTAGGGCGCGAAAAGTCGTGGAACCCCCACCTTATACAGAGCACAATGTTCCAAAGATTGTATTTATTTTATTGCGATGCATAGAGAAATGATGTATTGTATGCTTTATTGTATTTCATGCATTAAAATTTTCAATAAAATACAAGTTATAAAAAAAAAAAAAGAATGGTAGGTAATGTAAGGACTCACGTGCAGGTCTTATGTTGGTCCATAAGCACTCTGTGGTGGTCGTGCTTCGATGGCATTCCCAGGCATCCTCACTGCCTATAAGAAGGCACCAGTTCCTTGCATCAGGACTTCACAACTGACTTGCTAGATCAGTGTAAGGTGGTGTTGCTCCTGAATCTAGTGATGCAGTACTGTGTGCATTCTGGTTCAGTTTAGGCAGATCCCAAAACCTGGTTCCGTCTCCAGCTTGCTGACTACTCTTTTGTTCTTGTTTCCTGGTTCCGACTCCGGCTCGCATATGACTACTCCATTGCTCTTGTTCTCTGGTTTCGACTCCGGTTCCCTGACTACGCTGTATATCCTGATATTGGTTCAGACCCAGCTCGCATCAGACTACTCTGTTGATCCTCATTTCTGGTTCCGACTCCGGATCGCATCCGACTACTCTATTGATCCTGATCCCTGGTTTCTGATTCTAGTTCGCCTACAGACCACTCTTCCTGCTGCCTGCCTTTACCCATAACATCTTGACCTATCTACTCATCCAGATACCTCGTACTGAATCCTGAGTTCTTCATGGAACCTGATAGTCATTGGCTTTTGCTCATTTTTAGTGGCTGTACGCTGTGGGCGCTCCTGTGATGCATCTACTGCATACTACACTGAAGGTACACTGCCTCTTCACCATTAATTGGTTGCTTAGCCAGGGACACAGTGCTGAATCCGTGCGGCCCTGCGAAGTGGGTTCTGGGCTCAGAACCCCACCAACGACCCTGGGACTAAGGTGATATTATCCGCGCTGGAATTCACCCAACGCGGTGTGGAGGACAACGTCGGATCGGGCGGATCTCCAGTGATATCGCTGTACCCGTGTCTGGAGCCCGGGCAGGTAACCTGCAACTCACGTGCACCAACCAGGCCTATCACCAGACATAGTGGCTGCGCAGTCACACATACACATGCACAGTGGTATTTGACTTTGGGTGTGCGAGACATTTGGGTGGGGGTTACTGGACACGGGGTGGGATCACTCTGTGGGAGGTTAGCGCACGCCGTGACGCCTAGAGGTGGTAGCGTCCGCCGAGACGCCTAGAGGTGTAGCGTCCGCCGTGGCGCAGAGTGGTTAGCGTCCGCCGTGGCGCATAGTGGTTAGCGTCCTGTGAGACGCCATGTGTGGCTCCTCTAGAGAGGAGTCATGGTTATGTTGATGTGTTATGCTATGCAGTAAAGGCAGTCCTGTTTTATATTTGCTCGCTTTGTGTGGTTGTTTCCTGTGAGGGTCTCCTCCCACTCCATTGGGATCCCTCCCAGGTGGAGGCGTTGCACCCAGAGATGTATAACATGCATGTACCGAGAAGATGTTGTAAGTGATCACCCCTAGTATAATTACCCCAGGTTCCCCGTGGCGGAAGCTCAGCCCTCCTGTGAGCCAACAGGTAATGCACCACACCTGAGTAACCTTGTATGTCCTACACCTCCACAGTATAATCTGCGATTGGGGGGGGGGGGGAACCCGTTACATTTGGAGGCGCTGCTGAGATCAGATCTGGGGTGCCCTGTTCCAATTTTTTTCTAAATTGTCCGATTCATATTTTCATCATGTCCGTGCCGTCACCTCAGGATGTCCATGCCTGGGCCTTAGCGCACCAAGTATCCCCAAGACGCGCGATTGCAGTGACAGGGGTAGCAAATGATACAGACTTATCTGCAGTGCGCACGCAAGTAAGAAGTTGCCCGGGGTTGGCCACCGCCCGGGTGATAGACTATAAACTGGATGTTGCCGGCCCGGGGATCACCTGTCTCCTAATCACCATGAGTGACATATGCTTAGAAACGGCCCCCCATGTATTAAACCTACCCGAGCCCTCCGCAGAGGTCTGCCGCATGATCTATTCTGACTATCAATCTCCTGAAGAAGCGTCCACTAGTACTGGATTACACCCGAGCCAACGAGTGACCAGTACGCCTCACCGGGTGGACCCCCCTAGGGTCTCTTTCACCCCAAGCGGATTAGGAGGTACCGCCAGCTGGGCAAGGAGCCCGCTCATCCCACCCAACCCTGATCAACGGCCTGGCGGGACCCCAACCATGCCTAGCGTAGGAACTGGGAGCAGTAGTCAGGCCCTTAGTGGGAATCTTTCCGTGAACACGATAGCCTCCCAACTAGTAGAAGCTGTAACCATTTCGACCCAAGCACAGAAATACCGGAAACTCAAGGCCTTCTCTGGGATTCTGCCGACGCCCACGGGAGAAGAGGGGATCGAGGCATGGAGGGACCATACGCTTCAAATCATAGAGGAGTGGTCGTGTTCTGAAGCCAGCAAGAGACAAAGACTGGTCGAGTGCCTCCGAGGCCCCGCCGCTCGGTTAGTGCGGGCGCACCGGAGCGTGGAAGGAGAAGTTTCTGCCCAGGAACTAGTGGAAATGCTAATTAAATCCTTTGCCAGAAAAGACGACGAAGATGAGCTACTGGCTCAATTCAAAGCCCTCCGACAACGTGAAGGACAAGATTTATCTGCCTTCGTTTGTGACCTACAGCTGTCCCTGGGCACCCTCCTGGACAAGCATATCATTTCCGCGGCCGAAGCAGACCGCTACCGGTTCAAACAGCTACTCAAGGGGTCGTTGCCTGACCACAACATAGCTATAATGATGCGGGCCGCCCCGGTCGCAGTATCCCCTAAATACGGGGAACTAATGGATTACATAAGAGACCATGAAGTGCAGCGCCATTTCCATGAATCAAAGAAACCCAAAACTACCCCCAAGAATGACCCTGTGGCCCCCTCGGCTCCAAAGAGTAAGAAACCTTCCACACCAGAGGAGGAAGCGACCCCCAAGTCGTCTGTTCGGGAAAGTCGTAGTTCTGAGCGGTCCTCATCCACGTATAAGGGTCGTCCGGACCGCCGTGAGGTATCTTGCTACAACTGCGGGAAGAAGGGCCACATCTCGTACTATTGTCCGGAGAAGGAGGACCAACCGGAAGAAAAACCTCCCGACAGAAGAAGCACAGCCCGATCGATGGTATGCCGAGCACAGACCGTCGAGCCTGACGTGAACACCCCTCAGGGAACCACGGATTCCCCTGCTGACGCTGGCCCCAGTGATGACGCCTCACCCGGTGAAGCTTGCAGTCAAGTGGGCCCTGCGGCCATCGTGCCCGTGGTAATAGAAGGGATATACGCCTCGGCTCTATTGGACAGCGGGTCACAAGTAACCATCATATATCGCAAGTTCTATGACCAGCACCTTCAACACTGCCCTCTGAGGCCGGCCGAACATATGAAGGTTAGGGGATTGAGTAATGAAGACTACCCCATCGATGGGATTGCAAGGGTCCAGCTGGACATACTCCAACTGAACACCGCAGGTAGCGGCCATGGTATGCCCGGAGCCCCACGACCATTGCAAGTACCCCATCATCTTGGGAACCAACGCGGACATAGTGCAAGCTATAATCCGAGCTTACTTGAAAGAGACCAACGAGCTGCCGCTGGCCGATTCGCTCCTAGACCCCATCTTACGAGAGGAGTGCCACCGGGTATATGCCTTGGAGCGTCATGGGGACCTCTACAATCGTCAACGCGGACTGACGTCCATTTCACCAGGGGGAGTGAAACGCCTGGCCATCTGGTGCTGTTATCCGGATCGGGAGGAGACCGATCATCTGTTCTCTCTGGAAAGTGACCCTGAGGAAGAGATCCAGAGAGGATATAGGGTAATACCTGAAGTAAGAGAGTGGACGACCCGAATTTCTCTCCGAACCCATGTGTATATTCAAAACATCTCTCCATTTCCAATGGACATCGATGTAGGACAAAGTCTGGGCAGTATATATCCCGTCAGCCCGGTAGAAACAGCGCCCCAGGTGAACGCCGCTGCAGTATGTGAGCAGTTAGTCGACCTGGACTTCAACTTCGGAGACTCGACTCTGCCAACTGAGTGGAAGGGTCGACTGACGGCCAAGCTGAGGGAAAGAAGAACAGTATTTTCTACCAGTGAGATGGATGTGGGCCGCAGCCACAGCGCCCAACACACTATTAGGCTGAGTGACGCCACTCCGTTCCGTGAACGTTCTCATCGTATCGCCCCCAGGGATGTGGACGACGTAAGGGATGTCCTGGAAGAGATGAAGACCGCTGGAATACTGACGGAGTCGCGGAGTCCTTATGCATCACCCATAGTGGTAGTAAGGAAGAAGAATGGATCTGTAAGATTGTGCGTCGATTATCGAACGCTGAATAATCGTACGGTACCTGACCAATACAATCTCCCTCGTATTGAAGAGATCCTGAATGCTCTGAACGGGAGCCAATGGTTTAGTGTGCTCGATTTGCGATCTGGGTACTACCAGGTACCCATGAGTGAAGAGGATCAGGAAAAGACTGCCTTCGTCTGTCCCCTGGGCTTCTACCAGTTTACGCGTATGCCCCAAGGTATATGTGGAGCCCCTGCTACCTTCCAGAGGCTGATGGAAAAGACAATAGGGGACATGAACCCTCGGGAGTGTCTGGTTTACCTGGACGACATCATTGTCTTCGGGAAGACCTTAGAAGAACACGAGGAGAGGCTGCTGAAGGTGATAGATCGTCTTGGCCAAGAAGGATTGAAGCTATCACTCGACAAGTGTAGGTTTTGTCACACCTCAGTGACCTACGTGGGACATATCGTGTCTGCCCAGGGGATTGCTACTGATCCAGCCAAGGTAGAAGCTGTGGTGAACTGGCCGCGTCCCGATAATGTCACGGAACTGCGGTCCTTCCTCGGTTTCTGTGGGTATTACCGTCGGTTCGTGGAAGGGTACTCTAGTCGAGCTAAACCCCTGAACAATTTGCTGAAGATATACCCTGAAGATACTGGGAGAAAGGCCACGTCGGCCCGTCAACCGTTTGGCGATAAGTGGATGCCTGAGTGTGAACGGGCCTTCCTGAACTTGAAGAAAAGTCTGACTGAAGCACCAGTGCTTGCATATGCTGACCCAGAACAACCATATGTCCTGCATGTGGATGCCAGTCTCAATGGACTGGGCGCTGTCCTGCATCAGAAGCACCCCGAGGGTCTTCGGCCTGTAGCCTACATCAGCCGCAGTCTGACACCCAGTGAGCAGAAATATCCGGTACACAAGTTAGAGTTCCTGGCTCTTAAATGGGCGATCACGGAGAAACTTCATGATTACCTCTATGGTGTTACGGTTGAGGTAAGGACCGATAACAATCCCCTCACGTACATCAATACTTCCGCCAAATTGGATGCAGCCGGACATCGATGGCTGGCGACACTATGTAACTACCGATTCTCCCTGAAGTACAAGCCGGGGCCTCTGAACATTGGGGCCGATGCTCTATCACGACGACCAGGATTGAGTGCTACCCCTGATGATGATGAATGGGAAGAGATCCCTGGACCTGGGATGCGAGCAATGTGTAGTATAGCGGCCGTCATCAATGATCAGGTCGCATTCTCTGAACTAAGAGTTGCCGATTCGTTAGGGTGCCAGTCGCAGGCGATCCCTGCTGCCTACTGCGACCCCGCAGGGATGAACATAACCCAGGACAAAGTCATAAGATGGAAAGACTTAGTGGACTATCAATTAAGAGATCCAGTAATCAGCATCATCCGACAAGCCGTTCAGCGAAAGAACCCCGCTCTATTGAAGAGTGCTCCCCGAGATCTGGTCGCGTTACTCATGCGTGAGGTGGACAAGTTCGAGATAGATAATTGTTTGCTCTATAGGGTAGTCCAATATCATAACCACCCTGATAGGTGACAACTAGTTCTACCCCAAAACTTGAGATATATGGTGTTGAAGTCTCTACACGACGAACACGGGCATCTCGGTGTAGAGAAGACTTTTGGACTAGTCCGAGACCGTTTTTTCTGGCCCAAGATGCGGGAAGCGGTGGAACAACACTGCCGCCGTTGTTCCCGGTGCGTTCAACGCAAGACGTTGCCTACCCGAGCAGCTCCCATGGCCCATCTTAAGAGTTCTGGTCCAATGGACCTGGTGTGTATGGACTTCCTGTGTATCGAACCTGATAGTCGAGGAATCGGTAATGTGCTGGTCATCACGGACCATTACACCCGCTATGCACAGGCCTTCCCCACAAAAGACCAGAAGGCTATCACGGTCGTGAAAGTTCTATGGGAAAAGTTCTTCGTTCATTACGGTCTTCCAAACCGACTTCACTCCGACCAAGGGCGAGATTTTGAGAGTACTCTGATCCGAGAATTACTTAAAATGCTGAACATCGCCAAATCCCGGACTACTCCGTACCACCCCGAAGGAGATGCTTTGCCTGAACGATTCAACAGGACCCTGTTGGACATGCTTGGAACTCTGAAGGGAACGCAGAAAGCAGAATGGAGTCGTCACGTAGAAACGTTGGTACACGCGTACAACTGTACTCGCCATGAGTCCACTGGGTTCTCCCCGTACTTCCTCATGTTTGGGCGGGAGGCAAGACTCCCAGTAGATGTGCGTCTTCGAGTATCAACGGATGGGATACCCAATACCACTCATTTCAAGTACGTGCAAAGGCTAAAGGACAGTCTGCAACAAGCTTACCAACAGGCTGAGAAGTCTACAGCCAAACTGAATGCTGGTAACAAGAGACGATATGACAATAAAGTCAAGTATCGAGAGTTACGTCCTGGGGATGCTGTGTTACTTCGTAATTTGGGAATCCCCGGAAAACATAAACTGGCGGACCGGTGGAGAGACGGCGTATATGAGGTGGAGTCACAGATGCCCGGCCTCCCGGTTTATCGCATCAGAGACACCGATGGCAGGGTAAAGGTTTGGCATCGTAACCACCTTCTTCCCATCCCCCAAGTGGGAGACGAAGAAGAGGAACTACAGGCCACACCGCTCAACGGTGAGTTCGATCTATCAGAGGTGGGTCAAGAGACTGTAACTAACGAGACCCACTCTGAAGCTTATGAAGACCCTATGGAGGGACCCTCTCAAAGGGACCATTCCCCAGAAGGGGCATCTCCCGAAGGAGCTACGGGTAAAGGGCCTCGTAGGCCAACGCCTACTAAGGTGGCACCAACAGGCCAGCCTTTGGATCCACAGAGCCCAAGCTTTGTGCCTAACAGAGACTGTACAGAGACAATTCTCCCCTCAAGGGAAGAGGCCGAGCCTAAGGACTATGTGTACTACTCCCCTGAGGGAGTCGCAGAAGAGCAACTCCGTCGGAGCCAACGAATCCGGTACCCTCCAACTCGGGTCACCTACGATCAAATGGGGGCACCCCATTATGAGGCTCAGCAGTGTTCTCGGAGTAAGATACAGTCCGTGATTGTGATGCTCACCGAGTTATGCAACCTCGTTTAGAGTTATACCTGTGCTAAGTTATATATTTTACTGCATTTTTATTATATAATTTTTGTACATTGGTGGGAAGTTATGTGGTCCAAGCGAGGACGTTGGAGTTTTCACCAGGGGGAGGATGTAGCCAGGTCCCCCTTTAGTGTGGCTGACCCCCTCCTCCCTTTTGGCAAGACGCTGTGTGCGAGGGAGTGAGGGGGGGCCGGCGCGCGAGCAGAGGAATCCCTGGTAGCTAGGGACGCGAGCGGCAGCGGAATCCCTGGTAGCTAGGGACGGGAGCGGGCTGAAGTGAAGGGCGCCGCCATACCTAGGGCTGTTGCGCATGCGCAGTGGCATAGGACAGCGCGGGAGGCCCCAGATAGCTCGCGCATGCGCGAGATGAGACTGCCAGCCCCCAGGGTGCATAGGGGCAGAGATACATGACCCCATGGAGCCAATAGGGCTGAGGTATGGCCCTGCAGGAATAAAGATACATTTCGCGGGGTTTTGCAGCCACGCAGTCAGTCAGGATCCGGACCAGCTAGGGGTAAGAGGTGGATGCAGGGGTCAGTGACCCTCTGCATTAGGCCAGCAGCCCCCAAGGTCCCAGTTAGGTCCTGAGCCACCTAGTAGCTTGTGGAGCTTAGGGACAGGCCCTAGATAGGGACACTGCCCCATTAATTGGTTGCTTAGCCAGGGACACAGTGCTGAATCCGTGCGGCCCTGCGAGGTGGGTTCTGGGCGCAGAACCCCACCAACGACCCTGGGACTAAGGTGATATTATCCGCGCTGGAATTCACCCAACGCGGTGTGGAGGACAACGTCGGATCGGGCGGATCTCCAGTGATATCGCTGTACCCGTGTCTGGAGCCCGGGCAGGTAACCTGCAACTCACGTGCACCAACCAGGCCTATCACCAGACATAGTGGCTGCGCAGTCACACATACACATGCACAGTGGTATTTGACTTTGGGTGTGCGAGACATTTGGGTGGGGGTTACTGGACACGGGGTGGGATCACTCTGTGGGAGGTTAGCGTCCGCCGTGATGCCTAGAGGTGGTAGCGTCCGCCGAGACGCCTAGAGGTGTAGCGTCCGCCGTGGCGCAGAGTGGTTAGCGTCCGCCGTGGCGCATAGTGGCGCATAGTGGTTAGCGTCCTGTGAGACGCCATGTGTGGCTCCTCTAGAGAGGAGTCATGGTTATGTTGATGTGTTATGCTATGCAGTAAAGGCAGTCCTGTTTTATATTTGCTCGCTTTGTGTGGTTGTTTCCTGTGAGGGTCTCCTCCCACTCCGTTGGGATCCCTCCCAGGTGGAGGCGTTGCACCCAGAGATGTATAACATGCATGTACCGAGAAGATGTTGTAAGTGATCACCCCTAGTATAATTACCCCAGGTTCCCCGTGGCAGAAGCTCAGCCCTCCTGTGAGCCAACAGGTAATGCACCACACCTGAGTAACCTTGTATGTCCTACACCTCCACAGTATAATCTGCGATTGGGGGGGGGGGGGGAAACCCGTTACATGTGTTTTTATTTTTCCAGCAAACAGAGGTGGCGGTGGTATGAGTTTCAAAGGGGGGTTTTGCAGGGAAAGTGTTGGCAGATTGTGTCTATATAGACAGGGCCAAGAGTTGCTGGTTCCCCTAAAAATGTACCCAGGAATCAGGTCGAATGCCTAGCTGCATGTAGACACATGGTCCCTGTAATATCTCCCCTTGAACGCTTGGGCGACTCACCACAGGTTTTCCCTGCTTCAGCACAGACTACGCAGGTACAACGGGGCATAGGGATGTGAGGTGTCCCTGAAACAGTCAAGGGGTCCCTAGATTAATGGGGATACTCAGTAAAGGCCCCAGTCACCCAGAACCGGTATAGGAATTCTGAGGTACTCCAATCATCTAAGGTAGTGAGGGGATTCTTAGAATCCGTACTAAGTTTATTATAAAGTGTGTGGGGAATATGGCTAGGGGGAATTGACGTGCAGTTTCTTTTTCTATTCCCCATAACCAGAAGGACTTAGGATTGTTAAAGTGTATGTTTTATTAACATACATGTATGCTTTGTGCACAGTAAAATGAGGCACAGGGATGAAAAGTGTTCCTGTAGCTCCGGGGATCCCTAGATAACATAGGGGTTCAAGGGATACTCCAGCTAAGTTACAAAGCCGAGAGGTTTAGTTAAAATACTGTAACAGGTCAGGTTTTTACAGAGCGTTAGGGATAAGGCTAGTGAGTATAAAGTAAGGGCTCATTCTATCCCTCGCACCAGAAAAGACCTAGTTATTTTAGCCAAGTAAAGTGTAAAAGCATATTTTATTAAAGTGTACATTTAATAAAGGTATATATGTTTGATGCACTGTATATGAGCTGAGGGGTTTCTAAGTCACTGACTCCAGAGACCAGATGGCTACTAAGTTGGTGCCACAGGTCGGGGCTTGAAAGGCCCAGCTGGGCCAGAAGTGTGAAGAGCATTTGGGTGGGAGGGCTAAGTGAAGCACCCACATCCTCAGATCAAAGGGTCCATGTGGCCTACCCCTGACAGGCAGGAGTCAATCACCGTGGGAGTGCATAGGGGGAAGCAGAGGCAGAGAGGAATATTTCACCTGCCCCTGGGGACACTCAGGTGTTTAAGAAACCCCGTTTAGTTGTCTCGGACTGGTTGCTAGGGAAATTTCTCAGGCTTCTTGATTGGGCAATAGTAATTTGGGCATGAAACATCAGAGGTATTATCAGACCGTCGCCTGACCGTCGCCTGACCGTCGCCTGACCGTCGCCTGACTGTCACCTGACCGTCGCCTGACCGTCGCCTGACCGTCGCGTCGTCGTCGACTAGCACTATAAGCGTAGCCTAAGGGTTTTCAATCTGCAGCCAGGAAGAAAGGGGGCTTCAGCAGAAAGCTGCCTGGATATTTACGGCCCTGTTTTTGTAACTGTTCTCAGGGGGAAATCCTTAAATAAGGATTCCCTGCACCTAGGGAAGTTAGGTGGTTATCCCAGTCCCAAGTATATATATATAAATATCTCTCTATTTACTCTCACTCTATCTGTCTCTAGAGGGGGTTTGTGCAGTTTATAGCACTTGTTCCAGGTTTATGTACAATCATTGTTACAGTGTCAAAAGTCAATTGCATTACAACAATCATGTGACTATTGATTATGTAACACAGTTCCCCCCCACCCCCCTCCTCTGAAAGATGTCGCTACTGGTTACTGCTATTGGGGTGCGGTCATACCTGTGAGGTCCAGGAGAGCTGAGTGGTCCGCGATGGTGTGGGGAACAGGACAGGCTTTTGATGATCTTCAAGGTTCACTCAGGGTGTCAGCGCCTCCAGCTCAGTGAGCTCCAGGACTTCCAGAGTCAGTCCCCCACTAGTGCAGATTTCATCCTTACCCCTACCCAATAGACTGAGAGCTCAGGCAGGGGTATATGAAAAGGGATGCTTTATTTGTGCAGTCACTGCAGATGGTATACAGTGGATGCAGATTGATGACAGAGGGTCCCAGGCCTCTGGATGGTGCTGGGCTCTCTGTAGTCTTGAGGCCTTTGATCTCTCTGGCCCAGTCAGCCCAGGAGGACTGACTGGCCTGGCTCGCTCCCAGCCGGGAGGAGCAGCACACACCTCCTCTCCTTAGGAGGGGTGGATGAGATCTCCCCTATAATTTGGACTTCCTTTCTGAGACTCCAGAAGGGGAGGGCACAGGGTCTGTACCATGATTGGCTGTACACAGAACCTTGTGGCACCACCTCTTCAGTCACTCAGAGTCAGCATGAGGGGGGTCAAAGCCCTAGGATAGCCTGTCACAGCGTTTAGCTACAAAGGGCTTACGTAACATGGGCTAGAGAGGCAGTCTGGGCCAGCCATGCTACACTTACAACTGATATAGGCTAGTAAGTTCCCTGCAGGCCGGACACCTTTAACCATTTTATTGTTTTTTGTTCATATATCACTATATAATTTAGATCCACAAATAAAAGTTGCATTTTAATTTTTGTGTTCTTTTGATTTCTCTAAGCATGCCATTATATCGGAGTGCAGTATACAGTGATCTTTTCTTGTCCATTACTATTTACCTGTTTGCACCATCCTTAATATATTAGCAAGAGTTGTTTCAGTAACTAAATGGCTGACTTGTTCATCAGCAAAAATAAAGCTGTACTAAGGCAGTTCCCGGTGGCTAATCAAACAATGCAATCTGTGCAAGATAAAAAAAAAAATTACCCTACGTACGCTGATCCTTATAAGTGATATATTTAAATTGTGGCTGAAATTTGGAGAATTCAAAAACAAGTTAGAACAGGTGCCTCAATTGCAAAACTAAGCAGTTGAATATATTATTGTTATGTAGCCCTTCTACCCCCTCCCAATCGTAGATCGGGCCCCTAAGGTGTTCTAGGGTTTGGCTATATGCCTCTGTGTGGTGCATACCTGCTGGCAACAGGAGGGCCTGGGTCTCCCGCGATGATATGGGGGATAACAGGAACAGGTTACTGGGGTGGTTGCCTTCGTTCTGGTTCAATGGTGCAGCGCCTCCATCTATAGTAAGCCCCAGGAATGCGGGGTGGAATCCTTATCACAGAGTTTCCCACACAGGGATGAGAGATTCCAGTCTCACACAGGGTTTGTCTTTAAAAGCAACAGTCTTTATTCTCCAGGGCAGCAGCAGCAGCCGACAGGTACAGTTCATACACCGTCCACCAACTGTTCTCCCTTGTGATGGTCCTCCCTGCTACCACTCTGGATCAAGGGCATCCAGAGTGGGGCTAACTCTACCCTCACCCCCTAAGCAGGGTGAGAGGTACTTGGTTCACCTCACTAACCTATAGTTGGATCAGCTCTACTTATGAGCTGATCACTCCTCTCCTCCAAATCTATCACTTAACTTCTAACTTGTGCTACATAGTCAGACTCTAAATAGGAAGTGACACTGATTTATGTAACCTCCAGTAGGCACCACCTCTGCGTCTCTTGATTGGACACAGGGTCACATGACCTACCTTCACTTAAACAACCCAGTGTCGTAAGCGGGGAAAACCCATGTCAACTCCTGGCAATCTGCCCTTAGCAAAGTTTACACACAGGAGGAGGATAGAACTATAGCCTGATTTCTTACCAAGGCTACACTCTCCCTCAGGTGGAATCCAATGGTCCCCACTTGGACCTAATTTGCTGGACCATCCTGTAGGTGAACAATCTGTGAACATACAAACATAATTAATTAATTATTGTGTACACTAGACTGTAACACCCATGATGGCGACATAACATAATGGGAACCTCCCAACATGGAGAACCCTAACTCAATAATAATGACGGGGATCAGGCTTCTTCACTTCCCGCCCGTTGTGATCCACAATCTTAACAAAGAAGGGTTGTACAGGCTCATTCTCCGGTCTGTACAGGACATTATGCATAAATATATTCCTGCCTGTACTCCAAGCCTTTATCACGAACCATATTTTATCCTCCCTTATGTAAACGGTGTTACCAAACTTAATTCTTAAATGCTCAAGGACTGCATCTCTGAGCAATCTGCCCTTAGTAGAGTTTACCCAGGGGGAGGATAGAACTATAGCCCCATTTATTACCAGGGCTACAGTTATTTCTGACAAGATTGAAAAAGTTACAAGTAAAATAGCAACTACAAACATCACCCGTGAGCACATTCACATTTCTCAGGTCTACAACCCAGCTTTTCTCTCAGCATGCAATACTTCCAGTGCAGCCAGGGATTCTGGGAAATGGCATTTATTTATTTATAAAATGCTACACTTACAACTGATATACAACTGATTTTACCAGGAAGTAATACATTGAGAGTTACCTTTCGTTTTCAAGTATGTCCTGGGCATAGAGTTATAATAACAAATAGTACATGTGTAGCCCCCTGTAAACAGCACAGGCAATACCTATCTTCCTTCTGCTGTGGTAAGTCCTGTTAAGATCAGGCACCAGTAATCATCATGGGTTTTCCCCCTTCATAGCCCTGCCCTGAGTGGTAGATGCAGGCCTGGACTCTGCTGCAGGCGTGAGCAAGAGGGGAGGTTCTGCTGACATCACGAGGGGCGGGGCTAGCTCTATATTTAGCAGCCAACTCCTGTGAGTAGAGTTAGAGAGTTAGTTGATAGTGATATCGAGAGTCTGGAGTTGCCGGTTAGTTATGCCGGGAGTATGCAGATCAGTTAGTATGCCGTGAGTCGAAGAATCCTGCAGATCGGTCCGAGGAGTTGGAGGAGACTGCGGTCTCCCCTGCGCAGAGTGCAGGAGCAGAGAGAGAGAAGAGTGGAAAGATTCAGCGTCCTTTAGTAGAGCTGATAGAATTATAGACTTGGTGGACCAATGCCCTCACCCCACTGCCAGGGGTGATGGGGAGAATCCAAGACCCACCTCGAGGCTAACCTCGGGGGTGGCCACGGGGTATTGAAGCCCTAGCCCAGACCATCCTGCCGGAGGAGCGACTTGGAGGGAAGGAGAGGAGGAATTATCGGGGTGCAAGGTGAGCGGCGTAATAACCCGTCCTGGCTATTGTTGTTGCGACTGTTGAAAGCCACTATCGTTGGGATATTGCTGCTCTGTCAATAAAAGAGACTATTCATTATCATCAAAGACTGTGTGTGACTTGGAAAGTACTACCCTGGGACCCAAGGGGTTCTTCTATACCGGTCCTGTCCCATATTCCTGGGAGTATAGAAGATGGAGGCGCTGCACCACTAAGAGATCATGGAGGCTACCACCCCAGAAGCCCGGTCCTGGCTCCCCCACAACATCGCGGGAAGCTCAGGCCCTCCTGTTCCTCACAGGTACGCACCACACCGCATGTAATCCGCCCTCATGCACCCTAGACACCACCGTAGAGTCTGGGGGAAGGGGGGGAAGCAGGTTACACATGGTTACAAATACAGTTACATAAGTGAACAGGGTATACATTATATACAAGACATTGCATGCACAGTTAAAGATAATATATATTATATGCGTATGTAACAGTTACAGACCAGATTAAAATGTGAGACAGTCTTAGTTTTGAAAGAACTTAAACTGGTGGTGGATGTGAGTCTCCGGTAGGTTGTTCCAGTTTTGGGGTGCACGGTAAGAGGAGGAGCGGCCGGATACTTTGTTGAGCCTTGGGACCATGAACAGTCTTTTGGAGTCAGATCTCAGACAATAAGTGCTGCATGTGGTAGGGGTGAGGAGCTTGTTCAAGTAGCTGGGTAGCTTGCCCAGGAAGTTTTTGAAGGCAAGACAGGAAAGGTGAACTTTGCGCCTAGACTCGAGTAATGACCAATCTAGTTCTTTGAGCATTTCGCAGTGATGTGTGTTGTAGTTGCATTGGAGAACAAAATGACAAATTGAATTGTAGAGGGTGTCAAGTTTGCTAAGGTGGGTTTGGGCTGCCGAGCCATATACTATCTCTCCATAGTCGATTATTGGCATTAGCATCTGCTGTGCGATACGCTTTCTGACCAGCAGACTTAGGGAGGATTTGTTCCTGTAAAGTACACCTAGTTGGCATAGGTGTTGGATGTCAGGGTATCAATGTGCATCCACGCTTGCCCGGCTTAGATAGACTGGCAGCACTCTGACAGGCTGGTAGGATTCTTCCCACGCTCAGATTGGCTGTAGTATTTTATGAAAGAACTCTTAAATACTATAAGAAACCCTCAGCCAATCCAGAGGAGAGATTCTAGGCACCAGAACAGCAGCGGCAAATTCGAGTGTCCAAAAAGATGCACTTGGAGAAATAGCAGCGAGCCGGCATCAAATATTTCAGGTCGAAATATTTTCTAAGTCCCACTTTTCGCGGCCAAGTTCTGAGACTAGAACACAGCGGTCGTGGCTGGGATTGTAAGCCAAAAACAGTTCCAGTAAAGGGATTTCAGCATCTCCAGAAGGAAGAGAGTGGTGGCGTTAGGAACTTCATTTGATTTGAGATCCAGGACATTTCGGGACAAGTCCCAGTCAACCTAAAGACTTTGTTTTATGTACCATTTCACCTAGAAAAGTCTAGTTTTGCAGCACAGACCCCCAGTAAGTGTGTTTTCTTCTGTATTTTGTAATCCACTGTGTTTACGTTTGTTTCAATGGAATAAATGACAATTAGTTTTACTAACGTGTTTTGCTCAGTGAATGATCCCGGTAAAAAGGTGTAAATACCTGGACTCCCGTGACAGGCGGCCATTAGCTGCAACCGCTGCTCAAAGGTAATTCCCATTCCCCAAGTGGTGCGGAGGTAGGTGATTCCTGTATCTAGGAGACCGCTAGCCACTAGGGCTACCACGGCTCCACTCCCGCATCATGCTCACCATCCGCTTCCTCGTCATCCCCGCTCTCCTCCTGTTCTGCCTCCACTTCCACGAGAGCTGGAACATCCTCCGGTACCCTGGCTGGACTAGTGGCCCCTGCATCCGCAGGCGAGGTTATTCACACCTCAAGTGAAGCTATGCTCGCTTCATGTTTCTCGAGATCCTCCTCCAGCACTGTCTTTGCACGACCGGAGGTCGGTAGTCCATAACTCTCACACCGGGTGACAATCCGGGGACGGTCCCAAGACTGTTAGCGTCCTGACCATCTGTCCATCTTCACCTGGTGGCACTAAACTAAGTGACAGAGAGAACCTGTGCTTTTCCTGCTTTGTGTAACGTGTGTAAGTAACTACTTGTTTTGAGAGCTCGCAATGTACGAGTTTCTCTTTGTTTGAAGATCCCGCAGGATTTTGAAACATAAAGCTCAATGATTCCACCTCTGCCACCAGTAAATAAAGCCTGTCACAGGAGACCAGGTTTATTGTACACCTTTTATACCAGGATTATTCATTGAGCAAAACAGGTAATGAAATAAATTGTAGTTTATTCACTTAAATAGGCATACACAATGATACACAAAATACAGTTGAAAAGACACTTACTTGGGAACTTAGGTAAAAAACTAGACTTTCCTAGCTGTGGTGCAATCTAAAACAGAGTTTTTACTTGACTGGGACTTAGCACAAAGCATCCTGGAACCCAAATCTGCGTGCAATGCCACACGCTACCGCTCCTTCTCTTCCGGAGAACTTGGACTTTTCTTCACCAGGTGTTAGTCCCAAACGTCCTGGAACTAAAATCGTCCTGGAACTAAAATTGGCTTGCAATCCCAGTCACGACCGCTACGTTCAGTTTTGAGAACTTGGCCGTGAAAAGCTGGCCTTAGAATATTTTCCGGGCAAAGATTTCTGAAGCCGGTGACTTGCTATTCGCGCAAAATAACTTTTTAGTCCTCCATGTCTGGTGAGACAAATGGTAGTCCAGACAACTTCCATTTATCCCAGGATGTGGGTACTTGGGCCCTTCTCTGCTACCCAAATGGTCCACACAAACTTGGCATTCTCTTGTGGCTTTCATCTCTGGTCCTGCAGACTTACTGGCACCAACTTGGTAGCAGCAGAGTGAAGGAGGATCGGTATGACGTCCAAACCTGAACAAACGCTGGAACTCACCAGCCAAAAATTGAATAAAAAAACTTTATAGGCTACATAAAAAATGTGAACATCCACATAGAGAACCTAGCTCCTCCTCCCACGCGTTTCATGCCGTCAGTGGCGGTGGGAGGAGGAGCTAGGTTCTCCATGTGGATGTTCACATTTTTTATGTAGCCTATAAAGTTTTTTTATTCAATTTTTGGCTGGTGAGTTCCATCGTTTGTTCAGGTTTGGACGTCACACCGATCCTCCTTCACTCTGCTGTTATGCCAGGATTGGACAAGAAGCCGACAGAAACGCTGAGCTTCACTGCAAATTTGTGGCCACGAGGATAAGGGACATGGCGACTGATCATGAGTAAACAGTACACTCCACGCCATATACAAGCTTCTCTTTTGATATTTGTGCTTACACTTCAGCTTTATTTTATCTGTGATGCTGCTGATGCACCTTCCCCTGGAGGCTACCCCAGTATCCCTCATATAGTGCCTATTTCTGTCACCGGAGCAAATAAATAAATATAATTTTGCTGACTGTTATACATGCAGCGCGGCTCCTTGAGCTAGCAACCGGCTTATTTTCTACATCCCCAACTTGGTAGCGTCTGGTAGTCTGTCGGAACATTGGTTCTGAAAGTCCCAGCTCATTACCGTGCACAACCATATATCTTATATTAAAACACCATGTTAATAAAATATACTTTAACATGTCCTAAGTCTCTGGGTATGGGGAATAGAATAGAAAGCTGCACTTTATTTTCTACTAGCCTTTATTCCACACACACTATCTAAGGGACTTGGACTGGACTCTAAGAGTCCCCTCATAACCTTATCTATGGTTGGAGCACCCATGAACCCTTATATAGGTTCTTGGTTACCTGGGCATTAACTGGGTATCCCCCTTAACCTAGGGACACCTCATAGTTAAAGAGACACTTTGCATCCCTTTGCCCCATTTATCCTTCTGGGCTATGCTGAAGCAGGGAACCCTAGCGGTGAGTCGCACAAGCATTTTCAAGGGGAGATATTGTCGGGACAATGTGCCAACATGTATCCAGGAATTAGGGAATCAGACCTGATTCCCGGGTCCATTTTTAGGGGAACAAGCAACTCTGGCCCCCGACTAGCTAGGCACATTCTGACAACAATTGCTCAGCAAAACCCTCCTTGGAACTCATGCCCCAGCAATCCCTGCTTACTGGCGTCCCTGGAAAGGCAAAAACACATACTGTACATTCTTATTACTGCAAAGTACAGGTTATGCAGTTGCTGACACTCTTGGACCCAAATATTCAGATCAGAGGTAACCAAAACAGGGCTTGAACTTTATTAAGAGCCTGGTTACACCCTCACTGTCACAGGTAGGGGGACTTATATTGTGTGTGTAGGTAGGGGGACTTATATTGTGTGTGTAGGTAGGGGGACTTATATTGTGTGTGTAGGTAGGTGGACTTATATTGTGTGTGTAGGTAGGTGGACTTATATTGTGTGTGTAGGTAGGTGGACTTATATTGTGTGTGTAGGTAGGGGGACTTATTTTGTGGGTGTGTAGGTAGGAGCACTTATATATTGTGTGTGTCGGTAGGGAGACTTATATTGTGTGTGTGTGTGTGTGTGTAGGTAGTGTGGCTTATATTGTGTGTGTAGGTTAGGGGGATTATATTGTGTATGTGTGTGTGTAGGTAAGGGGGCTTATATTGTGTGTGTGTGTGTGTGTGCGTGCGTGCGTGTGTGTGTGTAGGTAGGGGGGATATATACTGTATTGTGCATATATAATTTTTTATTATTATATATTATAATATTTGGGGGAAGGAAAGGGTGACGTGTGAGAGTGAGGTGTGTGTGTACAGTATGTGTGTGTGTGTGTATGTATGTATGTATATGTGTGTATATACATCACACATTTATAGTCACATAGAAACACAATTATTTAATCTTCATGTAACACTTTTTTCGTTTATCACATACAAAATCACTATATAATTATTAATTAGTATATACTTAACAATTAAATTCAAACACATATTGATCAATAATACATAACAATATGCAAGATGGGGGCCTGCCTTTCTTCTGTGTTTTCTTCCATCGATCATTTGCAGTTTATTCTGTACTCCTCTGGCTTCCTTTGAAATCTGTTCCACCTATGTCAATCGCGCATATATGAGTATATTACACACACACACACACACACACACACACACACACACACACACACACACACACACACACACACACACACACACACACACACACACACACACACACACACACACACACACACACACACACACACACACACACACATTCATTTGTTATATTAATCGCCAAGTTAGCAACCAGAATTCAACTGGTATTTTCTAGTCAAATTAGTAATTTGACTGACATCCATCCATAAATAAATTATATTCATTTTTTTAAAATTCAGAAACATCATGTGTGCACTATTTGGGAATATAATATTCTATGTTTTTTTCTAGCCCTTTGAATGCCTAATGTTTTTCTAGCCTTTTGAATGCCTAGTGTTTCTCTATGTGTGTGGGGAGTTGTTCTTATAGTTCAGGCTCGGTATACACATGGAGGAATACAATAAGGGCTATGCACTAAGCTCCGAGCTTTCGCGCCGGCCTGAAAAAAATTAGCACGTCCGATAAAAAATGAAGCCGGCGGCGCGATTCACTAAGGCCCTCAGCCCATTTTTTATCGGATGTGCCCAAAACTGGCTTATCATGCGTGCAATGTATTTCCCCCCTGCTAGCGTTCTTAACCTTTACGTACGCTAGCAGATAGAAAAAAAAGCCGCTTGTAACATTTGCATGGAGATTTGCCATCTCCATGCAAGGCTGTTACAGGCGATCGTACAATAAATAAATACATTTTAATTATAGTGTACATGAGCAGGGGGTCTCCAGAGCTGAACAGCGTTGGTTTCAGGTCCGAGGACCCCTACTTCAGGAGATACAGGCCCTGTTATGGGGTGCCGGTATCCCCTGCAGAATTTCAATGTCCCGGTCACGTGACGCGGACGCTTGAAAGTGCAGGGGATACCGGCACCCCATAATGGGGCCTGTATCTCCTGAAGTAGGGGGTCCTCGTACCTGAAACCAACGCGGGACAGCTCCGGAGACCCCCTGCACATCTACACTATAATTAAAATGTATATTAAAAAAAGAATTAACAAACATCAATACACGACCCCCCTCCCCCCTCCGCCCTAACACATACAGTACAATAATGTGCAAAATTACTATTATCCAGATATGGATAATAGATTATTTGACCATTATTAAACACTGCATTAGCATACCTAAATAAAGTCAATAAAAACAGCAGCCAGCTAATCCAATGAATACAAGCAGTAACAACATCAACAATGAATTAATTAAACCATTAACCAATTAAACCAATTAATTCCTAAACCAACTCAAAATGAATAGTAACACTAACCAATCAAACCAATTAATTACAACAACATTAATACATGTAAACATTAAAAGACAAATAAATACATTCAAACTATCTCTGAAAGAACCATAAAACGCATTAGCCAACATAATACAACATTAACTACAAACGAACACCAATCGCAAACATTTTATTACATTAAGCATGAAAAAAACAAACAATGACATCCACATAAGAAACTGACATAAAAAAAACAACAGCAATACCAAGCCAGAAATGCCCCCCAAATATTGTAATAATAATGTATTAATCTGTACCCTAAAGTGGTACAGATTAATATATTATCTGTCAATGTGCCTCCCCCAAAAAATCAACAATCACATCCAATGAAAAAACCTGTAAAAAAAAGATATTTACAAACATTCAATATATTACTTGCCATTAGAAGCGGTGGCCCTCCGACACCTGGGGAAACAGGAAGCTCACGTACACTGGCGACACAGTTTATTACACTGCAGCCAGATCCGCAAGCCGGGAGATTTCCCGGCTTGCTAGTGGCCGCCCCTCGGCGTGCCGCGCGTCATAGACGCGCGGTCACGCGTCTTCGGGAGCGTGCGCCCCCTGCACGCGCGTCCAGGGGCTCCCCGAGGGAGCCCTGGTGTCCCGCGATCGCGGGACAGCGGCAGGGGGTTCCGGGGGACCCGGCGGACCCGGCAGCGGTAGGGAGAGCGCCCCGATCGGAGGGCGCTCTTCCGCTGCTTCGGCGCGCGCCCGTCACTCTCGGGCGCGCGCCAGGCTACTGCTGCGGCACAGAACGGGCAAATGCTCGAATAAACTGTGCCGCAGCAGTACCTTGAAGGCCTCCAACAGCATCCGATGCCATCCGCCAGGAAGATCTGGATCAGGTACCCCAATCTTCTTTTTTCTTTCTTTAATCACCTTCTTCTATCTTCATCTGTCACCATTTCTTGTTCTTCTTTATCTTCTTTCTTCATCTGTCAATCCAAAATACCCCATGTTAAATCCCAGCCGATGCTGTCTCGTCGGCTTCTTGGGCTCAAATGAGGCGTCACGGCCTTAAATAGGGCTTGTGACGTCACATTTAGCCTCAAAATGGTTAACAGCCACCTGATTGGCTGTTCAAACCATGTTCCGACTTTAATTTTTTTTTTTTACATGACGTCACGTAAAGGGAATGATGGCAGCCAATCAGAATGGCTGTGCTTCATTTGCCTTTAAGATGACGTCACGAAATCCAAGATGGCCGGCGTCACATGGTATTTCAGCCAATCAGAGTGTGGAATTGGTTCCCACGATCTGATTGGCTGAAATACCATGTGACGCCGGCTTCGTGACGTCATCTTAAAGGCAAATGAAGCACAGCCATTCTGATTGGCTGGCATCATTCCCTTTAAGTGACGTCATGTAAAAAATTTTTTTTTAAAGTCGGAACATGGTTTGAACAGCCAATCAGGTGGCTGTTAACCATTTTGAGGCTAAATGTGACGTCACAAGCCCTATTTAAGGCCGTGACGCCTCATTTGAGCCCAAGAAGCCGACGAGACAGCATCAGCTGGGATTTAACATGGGGTATTTTGGATTGACAGATGAAGAAAGAAGATAAAGAAGAACAAGAAATGGTGACAGATGAAGATCGAAGAAGGTGATTAAAGAAAGAAAAAAGAAGATTGTGGTACCTGATCCGGATCTTCATGGCGGATGGCATCGGATGCTGTTGGAGGCCTTCAAGGTACGTGAGCTTCCTGTTTCCCCCGGGAGACGGAGGGCCACCTCTTCTAATGGTAAGTAATATATTGAATGTTTGTAAATGTCTTTTTTTACAGGTTTTTTCATTGGATGTGATTGTTGATTTATTGGGGGAGGCACATTGACTGATAATATATTAATCTGTACCACTTTAGGGTACAGATTAATACATTATTATTACAATATTTGGGGGGCATTTCTGGCTTGGTATTGCTGTTGTTTTTTTTAATGACAGTTTCTTATGTGGATGTCATTGTTTGTTTTTTTCATGCTTAATGTAATAAAATGTTTGCGATTGGTGTTCGTTTGTAGTTAATGTTGTATTATGTTGGCTAATGCGTTTTATGGTTCTTTCAGAGATTGTTTGAATGTATTTATTTGTCTTTTAATGTTCACATTCATTAATGTTGTTGTAATTAATTGGTTTGATTGGTTAGTGTTACTATTCTTTTTGAGTTGGTTTAGGAATTAATTGGTTTCATTGGTTAATGGTTTAATTAAATAATTGTTGATGTTGTTACTGCTTGTATTGATTGGATTAGCTGGCTACTGTTTTTATTGACTTTATTTAGGTATGCTAATGCAGTGTTTAATAATGGGCAAATAATCTGTTATCCATATCTGGATAATAGTTATTTTGCACATTATTGTACTGTATGTGTTAGGGGCGTGTATTTAGTTAGAAATATTGTTTAGTATTTTTGTTGGCACAACATTGGTACCGCAGGCCCGTGGGTACACCGGGACACCCGCGGGGACCCCGGAACGGCCGCGGGGTTAGCCGGGGACACCCGCGCGACCCCCGGCCTCCCTCGGAGACACCTGCGGGGTCAGCCGGGGACACCCACCGGCCTGTTGTATTGGTTTTGCGCCTGCAAAAAGGTAAACAAAGAATTTTTTCTAAGTCCAGCTTTTTTTATCACCTGCCTTTAGCTGGTGAGCTTTATTAAGCGCATCTTTCACGTACGATCAGTTTGCGTTGCTTAGTGAATCCCGCAGAAGGGCAGGATTCAGCGCAAACAGCTGATCGTACGAGCAAAGTTGGACTTTGAAAAAAATTCAAGAAAAAGCCCGTTTTAGAGTGCAAAGTGCCTGTTTGCACAGTTTAGTGCATAGCACTCGGCGAAACTTCATGTTCTAAAAGCACTTTGCGCTCTTAAAACTTATCACTGCTTAGTGCTTAGCCCTAGTGCATGTGTGCTCATATGTGAACTGCATGAATTAATTTGCATATTATATGGTTTTGACAATTTAGTCATTTATATATATTGCTATTTTTAACCTTGTTGTTTATTTTTATACTCATTTCTATTTACTTTGAAATTTGCTATGAGCTAAAAAGATTGCATTGATTTCTAGCTGGTTTCATGCTGGGTCCTCATCAAATTAAAGCTGATTTTTACACATGTGCATAATTAATTAATTGAAAAAAAACCTTTCTCTCCCCTATATATACTGTGAGGGAATACCAATTGGGCAAACCCTGATGAAGTCATTTTGATGATGAGACGCGAAGGGCGTGGTCTAACTGTGTGGCTGACACACACTTAGTGGATACCATAGAGGTTGTGTATGAGCTCCTGAGTCTCCCCACGATTCAGATTGAGCGCATTTATATTGGCTTGTATGGACTCTTGAATCACTTGTATCCGGAGGAACATCTTTGCCGGGTGATCAAGGTAGAAGGTTCCGCTTCAGGTTCACGTGGAGAACAACACAGGAGAATGCCAGGATCTCGTAGTGTGCTGAGAGGACTGCGTTGTTGACGATTGAGATCTAATCTCATACACGCTTGTTTTTATACTACCTTTGTGAGTGGGCATTTGAATGAGTTCATGTTCCTTAAAATACATATTTTTATACGTTAATACACTAGGTGTGCGCCTATTTGTTTTCATATAATATATATATATATATATATATATATATATATATATATATTATAATATTGGGGCGGCGAAAGTGTGAAGGGGTGAGAGTGAGGAGGTGTGTGAATGGGGGGAGTGAAAGGGAAAACAGCGGCAGGAGTTGCGAACACATGGACACATGGGTGGTGGGACCTGGTAGAAATGTTAGTCCTGTGCCCCAGGATAGCTGTCTGCGCCCCTTACTGTGAGAGAGGGAGAACTAAATAGATATGTCCCTAACACAGAGACAGACATGCAGAGAGCGAGTGTGTAAGTATGTGTTGCCATGTATAAAAATGGTATACAGTTCTTTCTCATGCTGGCAGTAAAACCTGGCAAGTATGCAGGATTGCCAGCATCAATCATGGAGGTTTGCCCTCACACCCTGGTGAGGTGTCATATGTACACAAGGGGAGTGGTAACATACTCTGTGTCCACTATTAGTGACACAAGAGGTGTGGCTATTTCCTAAGTTATATAAGACACAGCACTGCCCAAAGTTAGTTGGTTATCTGTATGGTTCAAGAGTTATGACTCAGTTCTGGAGGTCTACAGCAAGCAAGGCTGTCAGACCTAGTGATTAGTATATGCACTGTGATCAGGGACCTGACACAGGTGGTGATTTCCCTGCGGGGAGAGGTGACCCAACTCCATTGGGAGGGAAGGAACTTTCTGAAGGGATGAACTGTAATATAATGAGCGGCTGAGTACGATCACTGCAAGGGGCAGTCTGCTATGATGACAATAAAGATGTCCAAGTTCACCAAACCCTTGCTGTGTGGGAGTGAAGTTCTTGCACAGGAGGAGGCACCACAGAGGAGGTCCTTATCAGTTACATCTTCCTGCGGACGCAGAGATCCTGATGAGGTGGAGGCGCTGCCTCAGATGTGAGTAGGACTCAATCCCCACTACCTCAGATGCCTGTCTTGTTGATATCCCCATACCAACCCAGAGGGAGACTCAGGAGTCCTGTAAGCCAGCAGGTGCACCCCAACATACATACATGTAATGGGGACCAGTTAGACCACAGGGGCCAATCTGAGATTGGGTGGGTCCAGAAAAACCATTACATATGTATAAACAGTTATATTTCCCGCTGCTACTACAATTAGAGCGGCACTTTATTTTCGGGGTCGTCCTATAATCTGGCAAATATGGTATTATTGATCCACCTTTTATTGTACTTAATGTACTTTGGCAATGCTTAACTTGATTAGAAACCTCCAGTAGGTAAAACCAAATCAAATATCTTCCTATCTAAGTGTGTCTCTAATTTCCAAAGTCTTATTTGATACTGTACATTTCTTTTGAAAGATTACAGCTATATGAAGTATAGCGTTGCAGTATACTGTAGGTATCTGTATGGAACATTAACTACATGCACAGGGAAGTCACAGTGGCATGAAACAAAGAAAGAGCAGTAACTAGAGAAGGTGGGTACACTGTTGGTCAATATTCCAATTGAAAAAGCAGCAACTCGTTTTTTTTAGCATGCGTACTGTACATAGTGTGCCTGACCCTTTAGGTTACCATAGGGTTTCAATTCTTTTTAAAAGATCCTCTTTCTGATTAATATGGGTTTTGGGAAAGAGCAAAAAAAACAACCAAGTATCTACATAACAGGGACAGGGAAGGTCTACAGGCCAAGATGCTTGGACACCGAATGCCCACAGAATTAAAGATATCGGCCCATATTTACTAAGTTGTGCTATACCATAAGACACCATATGGTGCCAGAATATACCTTATGGCATAACACTTCTTACTACATACAGTATGTCCCTTGATCTCCCTTTATGCGAGTTATCTTGTGTAATGGATCTGCTCCTAAAAAAAACATTTGGGTGAAAGTCTTCCCTAAGTGACCCCTACTTCAACATAAACTGAAGGAAAAGGAGGTTTAAATGTAATTATTTCATCAGCCATTCTCACATTCATATTGACATTAGGGGCTATCAACGTGTTTTGAACAGAAGGGAAAAGATTGTGCTGTGTATAAACCTCATCTGAAAGTTTTAACATCAATAGTATCAACATACTGTACAGGTGTGCCGACGAGTATTCTAAAACTTGCCTTAAACTTGCCTTGGAAAATCTAGGGCAATCACCAACAAGATCCAGGTCCATGCTGGGTACATGCTGCAACATTTCAGTGACATTTCTGCAGAGACTAATAGCCTATCGGATTAACACAGTAGGGGTCCCTGGCAGTCCCATTCAGTTTGAATGGGACTGCCAGGGACCCCCACTGTTAATCTGATGGGCCATTAGTCTGTCTGCAGAAATGTCAGGAAAATGTTGCAGCATGTGCCCAGCATGTACCCAGGATGTACCCAGCATGTACCCAAGATGTACCCAGCATGTACCCAGCATGTACCCAGCATGTACCCAGCATGTACCCAGCATGTACCCAGCATGTACCTGGGTCTTGTTGGTGATTGCCCCAGATTTGTTTTAGAATACTCGTCGGCACTATAGTATGTTGGTCAATGTTTTAATCCCCTTGGGACCTTTCTGCACAGTAGTGGATTTCCCATTAGGCCCGGGCCTAGGGCGACAACATTTTAGGGGCGGCAATAATGTCTGGCCCCATATACTTTTGACGCGTTCTCGGGCCTATCGGACCTAATGGGAAGTCATTTTATCTGTTGCTGCCGGCTCCCTTCCTGCCTCCCTCCTTCACCTTCTGAACCGCAGCGTCACATGACCTCACCAACTTGACGTCACGGCGTCTCGTTGCTATGGCAACATGATGTCGCAGAGTCAAATGACGTCATGATGTCGAGTTACCATGGCAACGTGATGCTGTGCGACATCCCTTTGGTGACGTGACACTGCGGTTCATAAAGAGGAGGGGGGCGGCAGGTAAGGAGGCGGGCTACAGCTGTGCCTAAGGGCGGCGGATTTTGAAATCACCCGCTGTTGTTTCTACACCATGTCTTCCTGTACAGAGCCTACAGTATTTCCCCTACATCACATAGATCCCAGTTAATGATACAGATACTGTGTAGCAGACTCCTGCTGATAACAAAACATACAACGCAGAATATTACAGATTTTCCATAGGATTCAATGTCACTGATAATGCATAATTTCACAGAATGTCTCAATCTAAAATGCCAGCGGTATCATTAACCTTTTCTACATCTGTACTTCTAAACCAGGGGTGGGGAACGTCAGGCCCGAGGGCCGTATAAGGCCCTCGAAGTCATTTGGTCTGGCCCTTCTAAGGCAACTGCTATAACCGGGGTCGTGCTAATTTTTAAAAAATGGCCGCCGCGCGCCCGATCGGGAGGAGGTGGTGTGAGGCGCCGGCAGCCCTACATGATCCCCAGCAGCCACCGTACTAGCCCCAGCAATCCCCCAGCAGTCACCGTACTTCCCCCGCACTCCCCCCGCAGCAGTTACCGCATCATTCCCCGCACTTCCCCCATGCTTCTCCAGCAGTTCCCCCCGCACTTACCCCAGCTTCCGCCCTACACGATCCCCCCAGAAGCAGCAGCAACTACCAGAGGTAGGGGGGCGGGGTTCTGTGTGCCTACATGCCTGCTGTGTGCCTGCCTGTGTGTCTGTATGGCCCGCGAACGATGTTATAAGTATCCAAATGGCCCTTGGCAGAAAAAAGGTTCCCCACCCCTGTTCTAAACCATTTTCTAGAATCACTGTCAACACCCAGATATCTTTTGTGGGGCTACCCCTGTGGGAAATAGAGCTATTATTTAGGGGGATAAAAAGGACATTGCATCTCATCATTCTTTTTTTTTTTCAAGCAATTTTTATTTCTTTTTTGGATAACATGGGGAGAGGGTGTGGGTACAGAAAAAAGCAGGAGAGGGGGGTGCAGCTCCCACCATGATTAAAGCAATAAACAACAGTGATAATATCTTTATTATAGTTTTAACAATAGTAAGAGGAGAAAAAATAAAAACAAACAACCACGGAGTGGGGGGGGGGGGGGGAGGGGGAGAGCGTGAAGGGCATTGGTAATAGTCCTTTTATTTTCCCTGAGTCATTGATTTTTGGTTTTTGATATGGTTTAGTTTATAACTTTCAGATAACTTATCCATTACTTGCATACAGTTTACATTATTATTTTTAGTATTTTCCCGATAGTTTACATTTGTAAGTCTTGTAGTGACGCCCTTAACCAGGGATTCCAGATTTTTTCAAATTTATCTGTAGTATTATTCAGAAATATCGTAAATGTTTCCATTTCTAAGACATGTCGCACCTTCTCTTAGAAAACTTGATATGATGGTATATTAATTTGTTTCCATTGATGTGCAATTGTGCATCTGGCTGCTGTCAACAGATGTGCGATAGATTTGTTTGTGGCATACGACACATTGGGGGCTGGTTTTCCTAGGATCAACATTACAGAGTCCATTGGTATAGAAACCTCAAACACCCTGGTGATCTTTCTTATAATTTATAAGGGAACAACCAGAATATATGAAATAATGTGCCTCTACAGCCACAATTTCCCCAGCACACTCGCTCCCTTATAAATATGTGCAATCCTATTCGGTGTTAAATACCATCTCATCATCATTTTATACTGTACCTATTTTCTTTGATAATGGTGCAGAGAGATGAGCTCGCTGCTGCCTCCCAGATCTCTGCCCAATCTTCTTTAGAAATCTCTGCTCCTATATCTTTTTCCCATTGAGTCATATACGGGTGTTTTTCATTTTTGCCCTGAGGGCACAGTCTAGAACAGCGGTGCGCAAACTGGGGGGCGCTAGATTTACTGGGGGCGGGGGCGCAGCAGTTATAGAGGTCCCGCGCTCTCCCCCTAGGCATTTTAATTAAATGCCAGGGTACAGCGCGAGGCCTCTATAATACACTTACCTTCCCTTCCAGCGACGCGTCGTCATGGTAACCCGGCATCAAATGATGCCGTTTGGTCATGTGACATCACGTTACCATGTTGATGTGACGTCACATGACCCCGCGCGTCATTTGACGCCGGGTTCGAGCAGGGGGGGAGGGCGCGAGGCGCCAAGGAGAGCAAACAGGGGTGCGCACAGGGAAAAGTTTGTGCACCCCTTTTCTAGAATATATATTTGATATCAACCCTCTTTGGTGTGTTTGTACTATACACCTTTCTTCAAATGTGGTTAATTGTGTATCCCCTTGCGGGAAAGATTTGAAATGATAAAATGCCTAATTTGTGTGTATCTGAAAAACTCTGCGAGTGGAATATTATATTTCTTTTGTATTTCTTCAAATGTATATATTTTCCCCTGAAACATAACATCTTTAATCCTAAGTATTCCTCTTAAGATCAAAAAATTATTCTTACCCGGTGTACATCCTGGGGGAAATGCCTCATTCCTCCATAGAGGGGTCATAAGTGAGGGTCGTCCCTTTAATCCCTTTCTTTTCTCCCAATTATCCCAAATATATCATGTAAATGTAATAACCGGGTGACTGTATACCTCTTGTGGTCTATTCTTTTTAGGGATCCACAGTAATATATCTATATTTTGCGTCAGTATCTCATTTGCCTCAATTCCACCCATTTAACCTCCTGGGTGGGTCTATGCCAGGCCAGGGTCAGGGTCTATTATTTATTTAATACCGGCAAAGCTTGTCCACCTTCTCACCTTAATGAATTAAGCACGGTTCTTTTTATTCTTGGTTTTTTCTTTCCCCAGATAAAAGTGTAAATTTTACTTTGCATATCATTTAAAATTTTGGTTGGAATGGAGATTGGAAGGCTCTGAAACAGAGTAATTTAGGAAGAGGATTAATCTTTACTGATATTATTCTGCCAATCCATGATATACAGTACCTGTTCCATTCCTCCAGATCTCTCTTTATTGTCTGAAACAGTTTTGGTTAATTGGCCTTATAAAGTTCTGAATATCTAGCAGTCAGATACACCCCCAAATATTTGATACTATTTTCTTCCCATTTAAAATTGAAATGTAGTTTTAGTACTTCTAATGTCCTTGCCTCTACGCCTAATGCCAGTGCCTCTGATTTCGTGTTGTTTATTTTCTAATTTGAGAAAAAAATTGAATGTTGATATCTCCTCAAACAGATTAGGAAGTTATGTCAGTGGTTTGGTAAGTGTTAGTAAAATATCATCTGCGTAAAGATCTATTTTATATTTTTTAGATTGTTTTGTTATTCATTTAATATTTATATTAATCTGAATTTTATTTGTTAATGGTTCTAGACTCTGCAAATAATAACGGAGACAATGGACAACCTTGTCTGGTCCCATTATTTATATTAATTACACCAGAGCTGATCCCGGCCATCTTTAATGTAGCCCCTGGTTGGTTATAGAGTGCTTTAATACCATTTAGTATATTTCCCCTGATTCCAAATTTCTCTAGAGTTCTAAACATAAACGACCAGTCCACTCGGTCAAATGCTTTCTCAGCATCCAGTGAAATTAGTAATTTAGGTATTTTTTTTTATATATTTGCTAAATATGTTAGATTTATTACTCTCCTTATATTATCAGCTGATTGTCTCCCTAAAATAAATCCCACCTGGTCTGGGTTGATTATTCTAGGTAAACGTTTATTTAATCTTATTGCAATAATATTACTATACATTTTAATATCGGTATTGATCAGTGAGATAGGTCTATAATTACTACAGCAATTATGATCCCTACCTGGTTTTGGAATCACAGAAATTTGTGCTCTCAACATTGAGGGAGAAATTTCTTTACCCTTCATAAAAGAGTTAAAAAGTTTTTCTAAAAAGGGTATTAAAAGGGCTTTGAATGTTTTATAATAATTATTCGAGAGTCCGCCTGGGACAGGAGTTTTTGTATTTTTGAGTTCCTTAATTACTGTCAGTATCTCTTCTTGTGAAATCTCTGCATTTAAAAAAACAGTATCCTCCTCTTTCAGAGTTGGTCATTGACACGAGTCTAAATACTGTAAGTGTCTAATTGTTGTTTAAATATATCTGGGATTGTTTGTTTATTTTGTAGATTATATAAAGATGAGTAATATGCTATAAATTCCTACTCTATTACTTTTGGGTCAAATGACGTTTCTCCAATACTCATTTTAATTGCTTTAATATTGGAGGAAATGTGGATCTTTCTCAGTTTCGCAGCTAATAGTCTGGCTGCTTTATTACCTTTTTGGTAGAACAATTGTTTGGTCCATTATAAAGCTTTTTCAGCTTTGTTAATGTGACCAATTCTCAGATCACCCCTTATTTTAAGTAATTTTTGATCATTTGCATCTGCGGGGTTCTTTTTGCAGTTATCATCAGCTCTCTGTGGGTCTATTGAACATTTAGTCAGTTTATACTCCCTTTGCTTCTTCTGCAGAGAGTGAATGGCTATGAACTTTCCCCTCGTACATGCTTTTTGTACTTCCCAAATTGTTGAGAGAGCCATTCCCGGTGTATTGTTAATAGGAAAAAATTCTATTAGATGTGTCTATTTAGTTAATTACACCAAGATCTCTCAGAAGGGAGTCGTTAAGCTTCCACATACTGTATGTCTCACCCAAGTAGGATTGATATCTTTTAGCATGCATGTTACAAGAGCGTGATCAGACCAGGTAATTGGGTTGATCTTTGTCTCTGTCACAACTGGGATTAGTGAGTGTTCTATAAACAAAATAATCTAACCTTGAGAATACTAGATGGGGACCTGAGTGAAATGTAGAGTCTCTCACTTCAGGGTGTTGAATCCTCCATATATCACATAATGCTACATCTTGCATACATTTTGCTAAATCTGTATCTCCAGAAATTTGTACTTTCAGAGTCTTTCTGGGGAGTTTGATTTATCTAGCTTTATATCGTAAACTGCATTGAAATCTCCTGCCATAATTATTTTCCCTTCCGCAAACTTTGATAATCTAGGGAAGACTGTCTCATAGAAATCTCCCTGTTTCTCATTGGGGGTGTAAATGTTAGCCAGTGTGACAATTATGTTTCCCAATTTACCCCTGAGGAACAAAAACCGACCTTTTTTGTCGGAGACACATTCCTCAAAAGCAAATGGTACCGACCCTCTGACCAGTATAGCCACTCCTCTTTTCTTCACACGTGCCTATGCGAAGAAACTCGAAGAGAAGACTATCGAAAAATCTGGGTTGATCCTGTTTCCTGAAATGAGTTTCCTATATAAAAACAACATCCAACATTTACTTATTAAAATCTTGCAAAGCTAACTTTACTTTTTCTGGGATTGTTTAAACCTTTAACGTTTAGCGTACCTAGTTTTAACATATTAAAATGAAACCATATTTCCTAGCTATTTTTGTTATTTTGTATGTGCGCAGGAATTTTGATCTATTATCTGAGCAGGCTCTCTCTTGCCTCGGGTATATGTGGGAGGGGGAGGAGTAAAAAAGAAAGTGGGAAAACAAAAACATATACTTAAATATAAAACCACATTTACTTACATTTTTAAACTTACTAACCTAAACTAAACAACCCCTGTGTGATTTCTGGTGAATAAAGGACAGTAATTTAGCCCAAGATCTTTTTTTTTCTCCGTTCTCAAAAAAGAAAGAGACAGAGGAGGGGAGAGAGGTACAGATTGGGACCCCGAACAAAAAATCAAAAAAAGAAAATAAATCAAACACCACCAGAAAGTAACTTTTAGGGTGCTTTCAGAGCTCCCGAGTCCTTTTCTTCTCCGGATCAGGGTATTGGATGAAATGCAGCTGGAGGCCGGCTCCGATGTCACTTCACATGGAGGCCAGCCGGCCTTGCTCGTCTCCCAGGCAGGGGAGGAAAAAAGATGCCGTGTGGGATCAAATATCTAGTCTTTTTCTTCATTCTTTGTGTGAATTCCTCTCTCTGGTAACACCTTTGGTGACAGGCCAGTAGTAATTTTTCCGTTACTTGTTGGATACTTTGTCAGACCTCTTGGTCTTTTTGCTTGCTTCCTTTCTGGGTCTTACCCTGTGTCCAGACAGGTATACTGGTAGTTTTGCTGGGTGACACCGCAGTTGGCGGTGATTTAGATCTTTGTATTAGACCCAATTTGATCAGTGCTTTTTCTCCTTCTTCCGGATTCTTCACCACTATTGTTGAATCATTATGCCAGATCTCTAGCTGATGTGGTTGTCCGTCAGCGTCTTTGTGACCAGTTGCAGTTCCTTTCTTTTTATCAGAGTGGAAGGAGCTAGGTCACTGGATATTTGGATCTGGTGTCCTTCAAATCCTGTTGCGTTCTGGAGACTTGCATAATGGCTTCTTTAACCAAATAATTGTGAGCCCACAATATACAGTAACATCTCTCATCTTGTTAGGGTCAGATTGTTTAGGACCCAGAGCCCTATGCACTCTGTCTAGTAACAATCTCTCTTCTGTTTCGTCGGGGAGCATGCTTTGGGGCAGTCTTGTGACAAAATGTATTAGCGCTTCAGGCAATATAGTCTCCGGTATATTCCATAGTCTCAAATTATTTAGTCTAGCGCGATTTTATGTACCTTCCAGGGCTTTTGTCAGGGTGTTTACTTGTAATTTTAAGGCTCGCAGTTCATGGTCAGTGAAGTTTTGGGCTGCTATCAGCTTGTCAGCTACGCCTTCTAGACAGTCAGGTCTGTCGCCCAGTCCATGTAAATCTCTTCTCAGTTCCGATACTAGTTTGGTAATTTCTGTTTGCATCTTTTGTACATACATTTCAGTAAGTTGTCTAGATCACCTTTTGTGGTGGGTCTGGTACTTTCATCCATACCTCCTGCAGCCCCTGCTTCAGCCTCTGCCTCTGATCCTGAAGGGAGTCTTGTGTGGTCACCATCTTGGGAGTCCTGTTGCTTCTCCAGCTTTCTTTTTTCCCCCCAAAGAACTTTGATGCTGCTGGAGTTACCTGCTTCTTTTCGCTGCGTGGCTTCATTGCCCTGGGGGGTTCGCCGCTGATATCGGTGGTTTGGCTCTGTGCCCAGATGTGCGATCAGTTGTCTTTTTTTTTTCTGTCCGGGAATCGGAGGAGCTCCGTGTTAGGCGGCCATCTTGTCGGGCCGCCGTGCATACGCTCCTCGCATCTCATCATTCTTAAAGAAATAACAGAACTCGATCATCCTGTCCAGATGATGTTGTTTACAACCATTGAGCCATTACAAATCTTTTGGTATATCCAATGTTATAGCTACACAACATGTAAGGTAGATGTATTAATGAAATAATTATTGCATATGCATATCAATAAAAATAGATGGCAAAACTAATGTTCTCTCTCTCAAGGACTTTCAGATTTAATACACACAACCATGTTTTTCTTCTGCAATCTCCTGATTATTTTCAAACACTGCATCTTATAAACACATACACAACCAAATGTAGTCAAAGATTGTGTCAGTGGCAGAACTAGCCACAACTTAGTGAGTGTACAGTAGCAGGAAAATGTATTAAAGAAGGTCCACATTTTGTACACAGCAATTAGAGAGGGAGAGGAAGGCTTCCTTATTAGCATCATTTTAAAACTCTAGTCTGTTAGAACAAACTTTGCAAAAAGATATCAACTGCATCATATTTTGCTAATATTTCCAGTTTCAACAAACCATAATTTCATGCTATGTGCTGATTATTGAGATAATATATATACACACACACACACAGCTGTAAAAAGCGTACAAATGTAGATGCTCCTGCTAAGTAATTTAGTTTTGGTCAGCTACAGTATGTCATGGTTGCACTGCAGACATGCTGGCTTTGTTTCATCTTCTCTGGTGGTATAAATGTGCCCGGCAGGGCATCTGTGCCAATGATCTTGTCTCAGCATTGCATTGTTGAGAATACTTTTTTTGTTGTCTGTTAAAGTGAGAAGCTTAATTTGTATTGGATTTGTTTTTATTTTGGCACGTAAATGCTCCAATTTGTCTGGATGCAGGTATTTCATTCTGATAATCAGTTCTACAATATCGTCAACTGGCAGATCCGGTGATGTTTCTTTGAGCCACACATATTCTACATTAAGAGCCATTTTTAACAATTCATAGTGCTTTTTCAAAACATCCGTTTTACTAATAGCATTTTGAACCCCTCTACAAAGAATATCAATGTCGTTATTCATTTTCCTTTGGATATTAGGGAGCTGTTGCAACTTGTTTTTGATTATTCCAATTTTCAACCACAATTTCAATTTTTCACTTACTAGCATTAGAGAAGGTATGGTAATATTTTTGCTTGTTACAGATACAGCTTTTATTGCCTGACTAGCCGCAGGAAAGTGCCTTAGTACAGCTTCATTTTCATTGAGGAACACTTCTAACTGATTCAGCCAGTTGCACACTATCCTCTCCTTCACAGTTTCAATATCAGAGAGGGTTTGTTTGATTAAATCGCCATATCTCAAACTTTGCCTGATGGCTTTTGAACATTTGGGACAGGATTTTAATTTGATCACTTGGTCTTCTTCCTTTTGATTCATCCACTTGGAGAATTCGGTCACCTCAAAGATATGAGGACAGTCCATCAGCTGGACAAAGCGGGCCTCTGGGTCAGCTTCTTTGCCGAAGAACAATTCGGTCACCTCATCAGCATCGCATTTTCTGCACTGCGTGGGGCAGGGCTCCCCACACAGGCCAATGCATAGGTGACCACAATTAAGCTTGTACCTGCAGGGTTTGTCGCAGGGTTTTCTGTTGCAAGACTCCCAGCAACGTTTGGTGCACTTCTCATGAATGCATCTCCAAGCACATGGCTTTGTGCAAGGGGCACATGGATCATTGCACTTATGAGAACATTTGTCATGGAAACATTTTTTCTCACAGACACATGTGCTGCAAAAGCAATCGGTTGAGCACTTTTCTTCACAGTGGTGGGAGCACCAGAGAACAATGTCACACTGTTTTGCACAGTCCATGTGAGATCCCTGTTCTGAGCAGATGCTGCAGGGTCCAAGGCAAGGGTGACCACATGTTAGTTTTTCTTGGCATTTCACATCACATTCTAACATATGACCTTTCCGCTTTGCTTCAGACTTCAAATGGCATAATGTTTTAATTGTGTGACCACATTTCAGTTCAACTGTTAGCTTTTCAGGGCAACTTTGGAAGCACCTCTCACCACACGATTTGAAACACTGGTGACCACAGTATAAGGTTTTAGTACATGGCTCTTTGCATGTGAATGTTCTTGGAGACATTGAACATTGAACATCCTGAATGTGTCCACACGTGGGGATCTTCTTTGGCACCAGCACTTCACACTTGCCACATGGCTCGCTGCACTTCTTCGTGCACTTGTGCCCATTTATACACATGACTTTAGGACACGGCTTATTGCAAATGAACTTTTTATGCTCTGGGTCATAGGGGTGACAAAGCAATGTACAAACATGACCACAGTTCAGCCGATATTCACAAGGAATTGTGCACCCACCTTCTGGGACGTTACTGAAGTCTTCTGATGTGGACACATAGGATAACGTGTTGGGATGATTTTCACATTGCAGTTTCAGCTCTCTCCCTATTTGTCCATTTGCTTTTAGCACATCATTGATTTTGCTCCACAGGGGAATATTGGAGAGCATCTGCATGTTGCCAATACAAAATAATCCTCTCTTGGCCCTCGATAAGGCAACACAGACTCGGTTTGGTATTTTAAGAAAACCCACTTGGCCCTCTAAATTGCTTCTCACTAATGAGAGGATTATTATTTCATTTTCCTCCCCTTGATATTTATCAACCACACAAAGTCGGACACCCTCAAACTTGGACTTGGGCATCATTTTCTGTAAACAGTGGAGTTGCCCAGTGTAAGTTGTTAAGACGGTGATCTGGGATGGATCGTAGCCCTGATGTATAAAGTAGAGACAGAGGCATCTCACAAAAGCAGCTTCATGAATGTTCTGATGGCTTTTGCCTTCATGGATGTGTTCTTCAAGGTGATTATGGTCCACAAAAAAGATGTTATCACCAACTCCCTGATAAACATAAAAAACATATATTTATATATAGCACGCATAAACATGGATAGATATTTTTTATACTGTACTTATGCTTTTGAGAGTGAACATTTAAATTGAGGAGCACAATCATCCGCAGGAGAATCCTGGTGATCACAGTTTTTCCCCACACGCGGTATCTGTCTGTCAGTGAGAGACTTTGTTTAATTTTTCTTGACCAAGCTGCAGAAGGCAGAGTGTGTTGTCATTCATGGAATAGAATCACAGAATAGAACAGGGTTCTTCAACTGTCAGTCTGCAGACCCCGCAAAGCTTCTAGAAGTGGTCATTGGACTGTCTGCTTTTTATTTTATTGTAGTTGCCCAGGCAGCTAAATGTAATTTTGTTCACACTAAAATTCACTTGTAAGGTAATGTGTGTGTGCATGTATATATATATATATATATATATATATATATATATATATATATATATATATACAGTGCTTGACAAATCACCCAAAAATCTACTCGCCAAACCAAAAAATCTACTCGCCACCTAGCCCCGCCCCCAGTCCCGCCCATAGCCACGCCCCAACCCCGTTTTAAAAAAAAAAGAAATGTAATAAATTTCTAGTAAGAACAACATTCGTTTTTGACATAAGTTTATATTTATTGTAGTAAATTTATACTTTACTACAATTAGTCCTTGTTACGTGTGTGTGTGTGACTAGTTTCCTGCACCCATTAACCAGTGTCTGGATGCCCCCTCTTCACAATATCTAAAGCAGCAATCCTGCCTGGGATCTTACCTGATCCGCAGTCCCTAAATGTCCAGGTACCCGCATTCCCGCAATGTTATACATTGGAGGGGATGTGTTCCCTACCTGTTTTCTGGGTTAGGGGGGATTCCGATGTCTTCCGTGTGACACTTGAATCAGATCTGGAAGAAAGCAGTATAAGGTAAATAATATATCCAGATCCAGAGTCTGGGAGAGGGAGAGAGGGAGAGAGGGAGAGAGGGAGAGAGGGAGAGAGGGAGAGAGGGAGAGAGGGAGAGAGAGAGAGAGAGGGAGAGAGGGAGAGAGGGAGAGAGGGAGAGAGAGAGAGAGGGACAGAGGGACAGAGAGAGAGGGACAGAGGGACAGAGAGAGAGGGACAGAGGGACAGAGAGAGAGGGACAGAGGGACAGAGAGAGAGGGACAGAGAGAGAGGGACAGAGAGAGAGGGACAGAGGGACAGAGAGACACAGAGACACAGAGACACAGAGACACAGAGACACAGAGGAACAGAGGAACAGAGACAGAGGGACAGGGAGGGAGAGGGACAGGGAGGGAGAGGGACAGGGAGGGAGAGAGAGGGACAGGGAGGGAGAGAGGGAGAGAGACAGAGGGAGATAGACACAGGCAGAGAGGGAGAGAGACACAGACAGAGAGGGAGAGAGACACAGACAGGGAGAGAGACACTGGCAGAGAGGGAGAAAGACACAGGCAGAGAGGCAGAGAGGGGGAGAGACGGAGAGGGGGAGAGACGGAGAGGGGGAGAGACGGAGAGGGGGAGAGACGGAGAGGGGGAGAGACGGAGAGGGGGAGAGACGGAGAGGGGGAGAGACGGAGAGGGGGAGAGACAGAGAGGGGGAGAGACAGAGAGGGGGAGGGAGAAGGAGAGAGACAGAGAGGGGGTGATTGATTGACGTGGAGGTGACTGACTGCGGGGTGGTATTACTGACTGTGTGACTGGGTGGTATTACGGACTGTGTGACTGGGTGGTATTACTGACTGTGTGACTGCTTGGGATTACTGATTGGGTGGGATTACTGACTGTGTGACTTGGTGGGATTACTGACTGGGTGACTGGGTGGTATTACTGACTGTGTGGGATTACTGACTGGGTGACTGGGTGGTATTACTGACTGGGTGGTATTACTGACTGGGTGGTATTACTGACTGGGTGACTGGGTGGGATTACTGACTGGGTGACTGGGTGGGATTACTGACTGGGTGACTGGGTGGGGGTGGGATTACTGACTGGGTGACTGGGTGGGGGTGGGATTACTGACTGGGTGACTGGGTGGGATTACTGACTGGGTGACTGGGTGGGATTACTGACTGGGTGACTGGGTGGGATTACTGACTGGGTGACTGGGTGGGATTACTGACTGGGTGACTGGGTGGGGTAGGATTACTGACTGGGTGACTGGGTGGGATTACTGACTGGGTGACTGGGTGGGATTACTGACTGGGTGACTGGGTGGGATTAATGACTGGGTGACTGGTGGGATGGGTGACTGGTTGACTGGTGGGATGGGTGACTGTGTGACTGGTGGGATGGGTGACTGGTGGGATGGGTGACTGGGTGGAGGGGTGACAAACTGGGGGGGTACCTCTGGTGTCCTGCATATACACGTTCTCACACACACACACAGGGGGGGGACACACACAGGAGGGGGGGAACACACACAGGAGGGAGGGGAGAAACACCCCCGCAACTACAGTATCTCCCGACCCGCGTGGGCAGCAGGAGCGGGGAGGAGAAACACACGCACTACTACCTCCCGACCCGCGCGGGCAGCGGGGGAAGGAAAATCACCAGCGCCATTACCTTCCAGCCCGCGCGGGCAGCGGGAGCAGTGGGGGAAGGAAAATCACCAGCGCCATTACCTTCCAGACCGCGCGGGCAGCGGGAGCAGTGGGGGAAGGAAAATCACCAGCGCCATTACCTTCCAGACCGCGCGGGCAGCGGGAGCAGTGGGGGAAGGAAAATCACCAGCGCCATTACCTTCCAGACCGCGCGGGCAGCGGGAGCAGTGGGGGAAGGAAAATCACCAGCGCCATTACCTTCCAGACCGCGCGGGCAGCGGGAGAGGGGGGGGGAAGGAAAATCACCAGCGCCATTACCTTCCAGACCGCGCGGGCAGCGGGAGCAGTGGGGGAAGGAAAATCACCAGCGCCATTACCTTCCAGCCCGCGCGGGCAGTGGGAGAGGGGGGGGAAGGAAAATCACCAGCGCCATTACCTTCCAGCCCGCGCGGGCAGTGGGAGAGGGGGGGGGAAGGAAAATCACCAGCGCCGTTACCTTCCAGCCCGCGCGGGCAGCGGAAGGAAAATCACCAGCGCCGTTACCTTCCAGCCCGCGCGGGCAGCGGGAGAGGGGGGGGGGAAGGAAAAACACCCGCGCCATTACCTTCCAGCCCGCGCGGGCAGCGGGAGCAGTGGGGGAAGGAGAAACAGTGTATTTAAATTGCATTTCATTCCACCCACCTCCACATCTGTCCAAAATCCTCCATGACCGGATCAGTGCAGGAGCTGACACAATTATACAGGAGGATATTCAGTATAAAGGAGGAGGAGCAGACGCACGCACACACCTCCCCCCCCCGTGCAGAGAAGGAAGGGCAGTTTTAAGTCCTGGCAGCTCCATCCCGCGTCACAGCCAATCAGCTAGAGGAATTTTTTTATTTATTTTTTCCGAGCAGGGGATTTTTTTTTTTTTTTTGCAGTGCAGGGGAAATGTTACTGGCCACGAGCCAATTTCCGATCGCAGCTGGCGAGTTGGCGACCGGGTTTGTCGAGCACTGTATATATATATATATATATACTGTATATACAGTTAGGCCCGGAAATAATTGGACAACTGATACAAGTTTTGTTATTTCGGCTGTGTACCAAAATCAATTCAAGTTACAGTTAAATAATGAATATGGGCTTAAAGTGCAGTCTATCAGCTTTAATTTGAGGGTATTCACATCCAAATTGGAGGAATGGTTTAGGAATCATATCTCTTTAGTATGTAGCCCCCTCTTTTTCAAGGGACCAAAAGTAATTGGACAATTGACTCAAAAGCTCTTTCATGAACAGGTGTGGGCTATTCCTTCGTTATTTCATCATCAATTAAGCAGGTAAAAGGTCTGGAGTTGATTCCAGGTGTGGCATTCACATTTGGAAGCTGTTGTTGTGAACCCACAACATGCGGTCAAAGGAGCTCCCAATGCAAGTGAAACAGGGCATCCTTATGCTGCACAAAAAAAAGAAAATCCATCAGGGAGATAGCAGGAACATTAGGAGTGGCCAATCAACAGTTTGGTACATTCTGAGAAAAAAAGAACGTACTGGTGCAACACAAAAAGGCCTGGACGTCCACGGAAGACAACAGTGGTGGATGATCGTAGGGTCCTTTCCATGGTAAAGAAAAACCCCTTCACAACATCCAGCCAAGTGAAGAACACTCTCCAGGAGGTAGGCATATCATTATCCAAGTCTACCATAAAGAGATGACTTCACGAGAGCAAATACAGAGGGTTCACCACAAGGTGCAAACCATTCATAAGCCTCAAGAATAGAAAGGCCAGATAAGACTTTGCCAAACAATATCTAAAAAAGCCAGCCCAGTTCTGCAACAGCATTCTTTGGACAGATGAAACTAAGATCAACCTGTACCAGAATGATGGGAAGAAAAAAGTATGGAGAAGGGTTGGAACGGCTCATGAACCGAAGCATACCACATCATCTGTAAAACATGGTGGAGGCAGTGTGATGGCATGGGCATGCATGGCTTACAATGGCACTGGGTCACTACTGTTTATGGATGATGTGACAGAAGACAGATGCAGCCGGATGAATTCTGAAGTGTATAGGGATATATTGTCTGCTCAGATTCAGCCAAATTCAGCGAAGTTGATTGGATGCCCCTTCACTTTACAGATGGACAATGACTCAAAACATACTGCGAAAGCAACCAGGAGTTTTCTTAAGGCAAATAAGCGGAATATTCTGCAATGGCCGAATCAATCACCTGATCTCAACCCGATCGAGCATACATTTCACTTGCTGAAGACAAAACTTAAGGCAGAAAGACCCATGAACAAACAACAACTGAAGACAGCTGCAGTAAAGGCCTGACAAAGCATCACAAATGAGGAAACCCAGCATTTGGTGATGTCAATGCGTTCCAAACTTCAAGCAGTCATTGCCTGCAAAGGATTCTCGACAAAGTGTCACGGGAATATAGGAGTGCTCACCACAAACCGGACTGGACCGCGAGGCCGAGGTGGGGATACAGGAGAACCACCGCCCTACAGCCGCGTGAGCGGGTCCGGTAAGCAGAGTCGTGTAGATCGCCTTGTTCGGGAGAGGAGAGAGTAGAGTGGTAGAGGTACTTGCCAGATCCGGGGTAGGAGAGATCAAGAGTAGTCGGTGTCCAAAGCCAGGGTCGAGGAGAGGAGAAAGTAGAAGTCCGTTGAGCGAGCCGGGGTTCGAGGGTGCCAGAGATCGGGAGTCCAGGTTCAGGCTAGGGTCTGTGACAGAAGACAAAAGCAGACTGCGAAGTAGCTTGTAGCAAGCACAACTAGAGACTGACTATGCTCAGCAATCAGCTCAGGGCTGGAGGCACTAAATACTGACAGGAACCAATGAGAACCTCCAGCGGTGATGTCAGATGAAGGTAGAGCGCTGATAGGCTGAGGCAGGATGCAGGACAGGTGGGAACGGAACAATTACATTGGCGGCAGTAGAGATGGACATAGTAGCGCGCGCGACGCGCGCGACGGAAGGGGCGGGTTGAGTTCGCCGGAATGAAAGACAGGGACAGTAGGCGCGCGCGCGGTCTTTCCACGGTGGCGCGCATGGGCAGCAGGGGCTGCCGGGAGTGCAGGGAGGAGAGGAGGTCCACGTGACCGGGTGCCGCGCGCCCCGGCAGCAGAGGTAAGAGCCGCAGCGGGCAGCGGCCTTACACAAAGTATTAAAAATGAACATTTTATTTATGATTGTGCTAATTTGTCCAATTACATTTGAGCTCCTGAAATAAGGGGATTGTGTATGAAAATGGTTGCAATTCCTAAACGTTTCATACGATATTTTTGTTCAAACCCTTGAATTAAAGCTGAAAGTCTGCACTTCTATTGCATCTCAGTTGTTTCATTTCAAATCCATTGTTGTGGCATACAGAGCCAAACTTATGAAAATTGTGTCAGTGTCCAATTATTTCCGGACCTAACTGTATATACTGTATATATATAGTACAGATGTTACAATTATTACCCTTGTATATTGTGCACGCATTGATAAATATTTAAATGTATCCTCAATTATATTACGATACTCTTAAGGTCCGTCTACTACCAATTTCATTTTTGATCTGGCCTATTTGGGAAACTGGTTGAGATCCCCGGAATAGAACATGAATTGTTACACAATAGAAAATGATATCGGGTATAGAGCGTGTGACCTGATTTAAAATCAAAGACCAGAGAACAATACAGTGTAAATATGTACTTACTACCTGAACATATATTAAATAACTATGCCAACAAGACGCTGCTGAATTGATACTGCTACACCTTACCTTGATATTGTCATATTCATACACTGATTCATGATTCTCCAGATTGTCATATATATGTGGAGTTAATAACCGTGCTATTTCTGGTCTCATACGGTGCTAAAAGAGAAACAAAGTTACTTGGATCAGGTTAGATACAAACTTTAGCGGAAAAAGCATGGTATGCTGATTATGCTATAGTTATACAGTCAAGTAGCTTCACGTTTTGGAATAATAGTGTGACATGAAACCAAGTGAACAATCCTGTGTGTAAAGGGATAACCTAATGGTAATTATAGGCCATATATATTAAGTCATAAGACTTGCAGGGCCATTAGACACCTTATTATAAGGTTATAGCTCACTCAAGTGGCCCCATAGTTCTTAACTGGGAGAAATTGGTTTGAATACCAGTGTCACTTCTCACCTTGAACAATTCACTTTGGGCAGTTTTACTAAGCGTCCGTTTATAGAAGGTGCCTTACTACTTAGTGCCGCTAATTACTGTGGGTCTTTATCTTTCCATGTCATACTAATTAGACTGTAAGCTATTAGGACAGAAACGTGTAAGAGCTCTGATAAATAAACACTCCCCTGTGATGTTTTAATCACATCTGTTTAGATCAGTTGCTGCACAGTAAACATAGAATACAAAGTGCAACATGTATTTACTGTCGCGGCCGAGTTTATTCTAACTTTAACCTGGTCTCGGCCGCGACAGAAACCGGGCGCGCGCCGGGGTGTCCCGTGCGCGCGCCGGGGTGTCCCGTGCGCGCGCCGAAGCCTCGGAGGATCGGTCCTCCGATCGGGGCTTCCCCCTCCCCTCTCCGGGTCCGCCGGGTCCCCCGGAACCCCCCACCGCCATCCCCGACATCGCGGGGACACCAGGGCTCCCTCGGGAAGCCCTGGGCACGCGCGCATGGCGCGCACGCACCCGATGAAGCGTGACCGCGCAGCGGTGACGCGCGGCACGCTGAGGGAAACAAACGAGCAAGCCGGGACAAAATGCATGCCCTTTTTTCCCAAGAGAGGTCAGTTGTATGTCAGCAGTGACTTACAGTTCAGGTCCAGCACACAGCAGGATAGTCTCAGCAGCAAGGCTAAACCCCCGAGTACACAGAGATCTGCAGGACTCTTCTGGCACACCCATACTTCTGGACACTGCCTGACATATTGCTAATGTCCTACTCAGGAGTATTCACTCTACCTATTAATCAATCCGCCTGGTCAATCAATTCAGATTAATGTGTCATTTTTACAAAGGGTATCTAACGTGTCAGAATATAAAATAGCTCCCACACAGGCCATGCTGATTTTGTGGTATATCTGCTGTTTATATGGACTGTGGTATATCTGCTGTTTATATGGACTGCATTGTAACTCAATAGCTCACCTACAGTACTTGGACACATGGGGTATCATTATTTATGGCAAATGGGTGGAGGCAGACTCCCCACTACTATTACAAATATGCTATGAGGTGACAGTGGCATCTACATATCACAGGTGTTATGTTTAACTTGTGCCTCTTGGCACACATGTACCACACTAGTTTGCTCCTGTTCTGCTCCATTTGCTTGGTATTTGGGGAGTACATTGAATAAAGCAAACTTCTGGAAGGTCATCAACAATATATTCCAGCCTTCAAGCCATCAACAACCATCTAATATCAAAAAAATATGATACTACTCTGACAAATCACACTGACATTGCTAAGGCATTCAATGAATACATTGTCGAGTGTGCTATTTCCTTACTATTAAAGTGCAACCCTAACTGCATTCATGAAGCCCAACATGTGAGAACCCCACTCCCTTCCAACAGTGCTTACAATTTTCAGTTTGTTCCAGTATCTGAAAAGGAGATTACACAGGTGCTCCTAACATTAAAACTAAACAGCCAATGTGGACCTGACCTAGTACAATCAAAGTTCCTATGACTCAGTCATTATCATGCCACTTGCTTCCCTACAGTAATCAACTCTATTTTGTCTTCAGCCCTGTAACAGAGATGTAACCCTGTTTCACATGAAGCTTCAATATAAGCCTGTAGTGGTCTGAGGTATCCAGCACGGAGCTGGTTCATTGCAGCCAAAGTCAATTAACCAGTCTCCCCCTGGCTAATCAGACAGCTTGAAAAGCCTCCTGCTGGGAACTGACAGAGACTCTTGAGCACACAGAAGGACTATGTGCTGACATCAAGGCATCAGGGAGCAGACCTCTATTCCAGGGTGCAGCAAACCTGGGAACCCGTCAGAGGCTGGCCCCTCAACGGACACCAATTCAGACCCAGACACTGACAAGAAGGGCCACCTGCTTTGAGGTAACGCTTTTGGACTTTGGGGTCTGAGGTTGGAAAGGGGCTTATCCTTCCAGCCTGGCAGATAGGGACTGGGGTTGTGAGTTAGCCCTTACAAAGGGATATGCTGTTTATTTATTTGTGTATATTTCCTTAAACTGTGTCATTTAAAAAGTCACGGGCTAAATAAAAGCCGTTATTTAATTTCCCCAAAACGGTCTCCCTGGTCGTACATCTGCACATGTCTCTGACAAGGCCATATCCCACAGACCTGGAATCTGACAGAGTTGTCCCAGTCTTCAAAAATGGGAACAAAAACATTGTCTCCAACTATAGACAATTCTCTCTTCTCTCAATACTACCCAAAGTCATGGAAAAATGTGTCCACTCCCAATTAAGTGGTTACTATACCAAAACAAATGTGTCCACTCCCAATTAAGTGGTTACTATACCAAAACAAATCAAGGACAAAGAAGAACCAGGGGAGCGTTGGTACCTTAAAAAGATAGCTTTGTCATTCAGAACGGCGAAACGCGTAGAGCGTGACCCTACAATCGAGAGGGAGAGAGACTGCTGGGAATCCCATGACGTCATCTTCAAATCGGCTCCAATACCGGAAGTGACGTGTCGGCTCCAGGCAGTGATGCACCATGGCGGCTTTAAGCAGCAAAGACGGTGTGATGTGATGCTGTTATCTCATTGGGATCTTGTAAGCCTCCACTTTTATTGTTTTTGGATAAATTGTGAGATTTTACCTTGGCTCCGTGTGTGTCTCTCTCTTTAGAGATTACACCTCCTCCATTTAGCCTCCATCTGTGGCCCTCTAGTCTGTTATTTTTCAGTTATAGAGGTGCTCTTTTGGGAGCTCCATTTGTTTCATATTGCTACAGTGTTGCACTATGTATTTTATTTCTTTTTAAGGTACCAACGCTCCCCTGATTCTTCTTTGTCCTTGTTCGTGTGGACCTTGAAACAGTCCTTCTAAGGGTTTGAGTGTTTATCTGTTCCTTTTTATTTGCATGTGATTTCATTTTGCATTTTATTTTTTTTCTGGTCTTTTGTTTACACATTATTAGTATTCACTTGCACTATGTTTAGTTGAAAATATATTGAGCGCCATCTAGTTTGTTTGAAGTAAAGAAATCAACTAGGACCAAAGTGTACTAATGGCAGTGACATATCTAAGGGGTTACATCCTGATGATTGATGACTTTTTTTTAACCTACTGAGACACCTACTGCACCGACACACTTTATTCGAGCAAATGCCTGGTTTGTACCTGGCAGAAACCTGGAATCCGCCACTGCTCACCTCTTGCATGCTTCGTTGCGCTTGCCTTCCCAGCCACGGTTCATGCCTGGCTGACGGGGGCCTGATCTTGTTAAATGATAATGAGAATGATTTACTAGGCTGCGATGTTTCGATTGTCCACCAGATGGCATAAACTCATGACTTAAGTAATGTGTGGCCTTTGCAAGTTGTTTCGTTTCCAAAAAAAGTTACTTTATCCCAGTACAGTATGCTATTGTGTAACTTGTCCTTGAGACTGAAGGAATAGTTGCAAAAAATGTATCAATTTAGGCTTTACATACAGTAATGTATTAAATAAAGACAAAGATCATTTTCACTTACACTATTCTACAGAGACATGAGTGAACAAGTGGAGCCCGTGTTCCAAAAACCTGACAGAAGTTATGCTTATTTGATATGGGCCGCTATAAATGCAACAGAGGATAAGATGGCAACAGTTGTTCAAATTTATCAGTATTTTATCGAAAATTATGACTTTTACAGATTTTCGCCAACTCCTCATTTGTGGAAGCATGCAATAAGGAAAAGGTTATGTAGTGACCCCTGTTTTCACCGTATTGAGCCCCAATTTGTTGGAGGGTATTGGTGTGTGTCACAGGGTTTTTCCCGTATCTATGATAATGGAGGCGGCAAAAGGCGAAGGGTCGTGTTAAAACGAAATAAGAAGCGACAGTCCCTGCCAAGCAATGCGCCAGAACCAGAACCAGAACCAGCAGCAGCACCAGCTTATCATCATGGTCCCGCCGTCGGTGACAAATCTGAGATGGATTTCGCAGCCAGTTTTGATGAAGCTTGCATGTACCTAAGCGATTTCCCGCTGACTACAGGTGGGCTAGTCCCTCTGCAAAATGATGAAAGCTGGACTGGAAGTGGGCCGGCGCCAGCGCAAGCTGAATGGGAAATTTAGTAATACTGTACTGTACAGTATGGTGAGTACTGTATTTTTGCCGTATTATTTTGGTGGGGCTGGCTGGGAACTTCTTTAGGGGGCTGACCATTACTGTACATTAAAACTTTTCATTTTGTTTTTCCTCAGAAAAGAAAACGGCTAATGGGGGGATTTCGATGGATTATATTGTACTGTATGCTGATGTTTTCCGGCCATACAGTATACTGTGTAATAAACCCGAATAAATAAAACTACTGTATGCATTTATTCTACAGTACATGTTCAGTAAATTACTGCACATACTGGGGGCGAGATGTGTTTGCAGCAGAGAGAGATTTAATAATATTGTACAGTGAGCAGGGGGTTCCCTGAGCCAGAAATTAATGCTCAGGGAACCCCCCTGCTCCTGATCAATATTATTAAAAATACGGAAAATGCTGCGTCATTACCATAGCTGATAGCCGCTAAGGCAATGAAGGGGTTAACCCACCGTGCCCGCTTTATTGTGTGTAGTGGGGATGGGTGAGGGGGGTATTTGGCCCTTGGTGTGAGTTTAGGACTTGCGGGAGGGGGGGGGGGGTTGCGGGTGCACTTAACCCCTTCACGATCGTAGCAGTTAATACCGCTACGGTCATGAAGGGGTTAAGCCCTCCCGCTACCCCACCCCCCCCCCCCCCCGCAAGCCCTCCCCAACCATCGTTGGGGCGAATACCCCATTCACCCACCCTCCCGCTACCCACAATAAAAAAATACACACACACAGCAGCCGCCAAAAAATAAATAAATAAATGACAATAAATACATTGGAAATACATTTTTATTGATAGTGTAGATGTGCAGGGGGTCTCCGGAGCTGAACCGCGGTGGTTTTAGGTCTGGGGACCCCGTGCCCCCCGAGATACAGGCCCCTTTAGGGGGTGCCGGTAGCCCTCTGCTTGGTTTAAAGGTCCGATCACGTGATCGCGGCCTGTAAACCAAGCAGAGCAGAGGGATACCGGCACCCCCTAAAGGGGCCTGTATCTCGGGGGGCACGGGGTCCCCAGACCTGAAACCTGTGCGCTTCAGCTCCGGAGACCCCCTGCACATGTACACTATCAATAAAAATGTATTTCAAATGTATTTATTGTCATTTATTTATTTATTTATTTATATTTATTTATTAATTGTGCTGCTGCTGCTGCTGCAAGTCGTAAACTCACACCAAGGGCCAAACACCCCCCTCACCCCCAATAAAAAAAATTCACGCACAGCAGCCCCACAATTAATAAATAAATCAAAATAAATAAATAAATAAAATCTATGTAAAACCCCCTCCCCCTATTCTCGCTTTTAAAACGCCCTGCCTTCTCTCTAATCTATGTAAAAAAAACCTCCCCCTATCCCCCTATCCCCCTATTGTGTGTGTGCGTTAAGCTTCCCTGCAAGCTATGTAAAAAAAACCTCCCCCTATTGTGTGTGTGTTTAAATCTGGCTGGCCTGTGTTTCTGAGTGCTGAGTGCTCTGCGTTTAAAGGTCCCGATCACGTGATCGCGGCCTGTAAACCAAGCAGAGCAGAGGGATACCGGCACCCCCTAAAGGGGCCTGTATCTCGGGGGGCACGGGGTCCCCAGACCTGAAACCTGTGCGCTTCAGCTCCGGAGACCCCCTGCACATGTACACTATCAATAAAAATGTATTTCAAATGTATTTATTGTCATTTATTTATTTATATTTATTTATTAATTGTGCTGCTGCTGCTGCAAGTCGTAAACTCACACCAAGGGCCAAACACCCCCCTCACCCCCAATAAAAAAAATTCACGCACAGCAGCCCCACAATTAATAAATAAATCTAAATAAATAAATAAATAAAGACATGAAGAGAAATAAATATATACTGTACAGTATATACACTGTATATATATATATATATATATATATATATATATATATATATATATATATATATATATACAGTATACATATATACACTGTGTATATATACTGTATATATATATATATATATATATATATATATATATATATATATATATATATATATATATATACATACTGTATGTGAGTGAAAAGAGAAAAAAGTAACCCGTATGGGAGCACTCAGGTATGCAATTGATATATTTGTTTATTTATTTGACACAGTGCAAAAAGGGATGAATAAACAGTACATGATTTAAAAACACTTAAAAAAGAGGCATGGACCCTTAAACACTAATGAACAGCACTAGGGAACGACACACACTGTCAACCCTAAACATGAAAAGGATAGTGACTCAAAAAACACTAGGGAGAATCAAAGTGAATCACAATACAGTAGGTTACTGGGTTTAAAGGCACCTACAGTATACAACGCTAAGGATAATGCACACTACAATACCAAAAAGTATTTTAACCAAGCAAGTAAACCAAAATCAATATATACTGTAAGTAACAACCAGAAAAGACAATTTAAAACCAAACTAACCCTTACAATACCAAGGATTACATCTATCTAATTGTAAAAAACCTTATACATTATACACAGCATTGTTTAAAAACCCCTTCCCCCCTAATGTTTGTGTTAAGCAGATTACACTGAAGGGAGAGAGATATAAAGGCCTAAAGCCCCTTCCCCCCCTAATGTTTCTGTTAAGTAGATTACACTGAAGGGAGAGAGATATAAAGGCCTAAAGCCCCTTCCCCCCTAATGTTTCTGTTAAACAGATTACAGTACATTGAAGGGAGAGAGATTTTACAGAAACACACATTAGGGGGGAGGGGGCTTTAAACAGATTACAGTACATTGAAGGGAGAGAGATGTTTCTGTTACCAGTAAATCTCCCTCCCTGCATTGCTAACCACCCTCACCCCCTACCCACATACCGTTAACCCCCCCCCCCATCCTGGCCATGGCCCCTCCGCTTCTGCAAAACAGACACAAAAATTAAAACATACAAAGTAATGTCCCCTAACCCCTTAATCACCATAGCGGTTATTAACCGCTACAGTCATGAAGGGGTTAACCCACCCTCACCCACCCACCACTCGGGATGCCTACATACCCTCCCACACTAACCCCCCCCCCCACCCGTGAGGCCTAACCACCCAATCAGTTCCCACAAGGGAGGCCTACCCACATACCGTTGGGGAAACACCCCACCCCCACCCCAGTACCCACAATAAAAACAGTACAATCACCCACAATAAACAGCATTCTATTTATTAAATACATTACCCACCCCCTGTGCCCCCCCCCCCCATAAATACAAGATTTATTCTTTTACATTCAGGGTCCATAACGCAGCCCCACGCTAGTCCCCGGTGGGCTGGCAGGGCACCTGGACAGACCTACAGTTTACCAGCAGCATTCCACAGGTTCTGGAGGCCTGCTGGTGGATCCTGCCAGCACCATGGCGCCCAGGTGGTCTCCTTGGGTCACCGTGAGCCTCAATTGGGTCCACACGGTAGGCCCAAGGATGTCTGGGAGCCCCGGGTCAAACCCACAGGTGTCTGCGGGGCCTCGGGTGGTTCCCATGGGGGTCTGGGGAACTCACGGGTGCTCACTACGGGTCCGCGGTGCCCCCACAGAAGTGGGACCACACATCATCATCCCCGCACCTACGGCTCGGAGGTGCCCCCACAGAAGTGGGACCACACATCGTCATGCCCGCAGACTACGGGTCCGCGGTGCCCCCACAGAAGTGGGACCACACATCATCATCCCCGCATGTGTCACCCGTGGAACCACCAGCCTGCTACCCTTTAGGATACCCGAGGATTCCCCGCGGGTGGTCTCCAGAGGTCCCACGCAAAACCACGGAAGTAACCCTGAATGTAAAAAAAATAAACCTGGCCAATACATTCAATACATACACCCTCCCCCCCAACACCTACAGTACAATAATGTGCAAAATAACTATTATCCAGATATGGATAATAGATTAATTGCCCATTATTAAAAACATTAACTAGCATATACAAATAAATAAAGTACTACTGACCTCATCAATACGAAGTGTCCGACGCCAGCGCCTTCCTTCTCTTGCCCACACAAAACATAGCCAAAACCAAGCCAATACATTGCAATTACATTCAGATATCAATTAACCCCTTAAACACCTTATCGGATAATAACCGCAAAGGTAATTAAGGGGTTAAGCCACACAGGCACGATACCCACCCTTCACCCATGAATTTGTACTGTGGCTTCATCATGCAACTATATATATATATACTGTATATATATACATACAGAGAGACAGAGAGAAAGAGAGAGAGAGAGATATATACAGTATATATATATACACACGTTATATACACACCCATGATAAACCAAATATACAGTACAAATAAATGTAGAAGGGTTATCAAAACCATACTGTTCTACAACCAAACACTTCTCCATACAGACACTACATTAAAAATCAATTTCCTTTAAAAATCCTAACTGATCTCACAATCTACTGTACTGTATATGATCACAAACCAATGAAAAAAGTCACATTCCAAAATGCATAAAATCTATGCACCATACTGTATACATTCTGCAAATTAATCAACGTAAACAAAAATCAATTAGCAATCATTATTTAGATCTCTAAACATTTCACACTCAATCATGAACAATGAAACCATTAACAGATTCACGCCTAGAGCAGAACAATAAAGCCTTTGAAAAAATATAAGTACCGACAAAAATACAACCTTTCCAAACCAAGCCTACAGTACCTACAGTATCCCTGACCTTCCTCAAACACACAATACAATACCAAGGAATAATACATCTATCTAATTTTAAAATACTTTAAACTCACAAAATAATTAAAAACACATCTAATCCAGCTTTTAAAACATCATCATTTCTTACCCTGAATGTATACTGTACAGTATATCTCTCTAGACATATATATTGTACATACATACATACAGTGGCAAGAAATGATATACCACAAAAAAATAAAAATACACAGGTTAAAAAACCTTTTGAAAAAATTAACAAGTTAAATAAAATACATTTCTTTACTGTAGTTCACTTACCATTACTTGCCCCCACCGACTCCCGTTGCCCAGCTTACTCACGAACCAATCCACGATCAGGAACCCATAAAATAATAAACCATTGAAAATAATAAACATTAAACTAAAAATCCAAACCAATCCACGGGTCTTCTACTTGTAATACACCTTCATCTGTATTCTTCTTTCTTCTATCTCCTTCCGGGCGGGGCAGGGCGTGGTCTTCTTTCCATCATCGGCCACGCCCTTGTCTTTTTCCTTCTCCGGAGGTCCTTCCTCCGCGGCGTCTGGCTGCAAAATGAGACGACATAGGCTTTTAAAGGCCTATGACGTCACATTTTGCGTCATGGTTCCCACGGTCCTGATTGGACCGTGAAAACCATGTGTGTTGGCCGATAATAAAAAAATGATGACGTCACTTAAAGGGAATGAAAGCACAGCCAATCAGAATGGCTTTGCTTCAATTGCCTTTAAGTTGACGTCATGAAAAGGCACATGGCCGTGCACACATGGTACTAGAGCCAATCAGAGCGTGGGAACTTTATCCCTACTCTGATTGGCTCTGGTATACCATGTGTCAGGGGCTTGGGGGAGAAAGGATGTGACGTCAATAAGGATAAAGTTCCCACGCTCTGATTGGCTACCGTACCACGTGACAGGTTTTCATTGACGTCACATCCTTTCTCCCCCAAGCCCCTGACACATGGTATACCAGAGCCAATCAGAGTAGGGATAAAGTTCCCACGCTCTGATTGGCTCTAGTACCATGTGTGCACGGCCATGTGCCTTTTCATGACGTCAACTTAAAGGCAATTGAAGCAAAGCCATTCTGATTGGCTGTGCTTTCATTCCCTTTAAGTGACGTCATCATTTTTTTATTATCGGCCAACACACATGGTTTTCACGGTCCAATCAGGACCGTGGGAACCATGACGCAAAATGTGACGTCATAGGCCTTTAAAAGCCTATGTCGTCTCATTTTGCAGCCAGACGCCGCGGAGGAAGGACCTCCGGAGAAGGAAAAAGACAAGGGCGTGGCCGATGATGGAAAGAAGACCACGCCCTGCCCCGCCCGGAAGGAGATAGAAGAAAGAAGAATACAGATGAAGGTGTATTACAAGTAGAAGACCCGTGGATTGGTTTGGATTTTTAGTTTAATGTTTATTATTTTCAATGGTTTATTATTTTATGGGTTCCTGATCGTGGATTGGTTCGTGAGTAAGCTGGGCAACGGGAGTCGGTGGGGGCAAGTAATGGTAAGTGAACTACAGTAAAGAAATGTATTTTATTTAACTTGTTAATTTTTTCAAAAGGTTTTTTAACCTGTGTATTTTTATTTTTTTGTGGTATATCATTTCTTGCCACTGTATGTATGTATGTACAATATATATGTCTAGAGAGATATACTGTACAGTATACATTCAGGGTAAGAAATGATGATGTTTTAAAAGCTGGATTAGATGTGTTTTTAATTATTTTGTGAGTTTAAAGTATTTTAAAATTAGATAGATGTATTATTCCTTGGTATTGTATTGTGTGTTTGAGGAAGGTCAGGGATACTGTAGGTACTGTAGGCTTGGTTTGGAAAGGTTGTATTTTTGTCGGTACTTATATTTTTTCAAAGGCTTAATTGTTCTGCTCTAGGCGTGAATCTGTTAATGGTTTCATTGTTCATGATTGAGTGTGAAATGTTTAGAGATCTAAATAATGATTGCTAATTGATTTTTGTTTACGTTGATTAATTTGCAGAATGTATACAGTATGGTGCATAGATTTTATGCATTTTGGAATGTGACTTTTTTCATTGGTTTGTGATCATATACAGTACAGTAGATTGTGAGATCAGTTAGGATTTTTAAAGGAAATTGATTTTTAATGTAGTGTCTGTATGGAGAAGTGTTTGGTTGTAGAACAGTATGGTTTTGATAACCCTTCTACATTTATTTGTACTGTATATTTGGTTTATCATGGGTGTGTATATAACGTGTGTATATATATATACTGTATATATCTCTCTCTCTCTCTTTCTCTCTGTCTCTCTGTATGTATATATATACAGTATATATATATATAGTTGCATGATGAAGCCACAGTACAAATTCATGGGTGAAGGGTGGGTATCGTGCCTGTGTGGCTTAACCCCTTAATTACCTTTGCGGTTATTATCCGATAAGGTGTTTAAGGGGTTAATTGATATCTGAATGTAATTGCAATGTATTGGCTTGGTTTTGGCTATGTTTTGTGTGGGCAAGAGAAGGAAGGCGCTGGCATCGGACACTTCGTATTGATGAGGTCAGTAGTACTTTATTTATTTGTATATGCTAGTTAATGTTTTTAATAATGGGCAATTAATCTATTATCCATATCTGGATAATAGTTATTTTGCACATTATTGTACTGTAGGTGTTGGGGGGGAGGGTGTATGTATTGAATGTATTGGCCAGGTTTATTTTTTTTACATTCAGGGTTACTTCCGTGGTTTTGCGTGGGACCTCTGGAGACCACCCGCGGGGAATCCTCGGGTATCCTAAAGGGTAGCAGGCTGGTGGTTCCACGGGTGACACATGCGGGGATGATGATGTGTGGTCCCACTTCTGTGGGGGCACCGCGGACCCGTAGTCTGCGGGCATGACGATGTGTGGTCCCACTTCTGTGGGGGCACCTCCGAGCCGTAGGTGCGGGGATGATGATGTGTGGTCCCACTTCTGTGGGGGCACCGCGGACCCGTAGTGAGCACCCGTGAGTTCCCCAGACCCCCATGGGAACCACCCGAGGCCCCGCAGACACCTGTGGGTTTGACCCGGGGCTCCCAGACATCCTTGGGCCTACCGTGTGGACCCAATTGAGGCTCACGGTGACCCAAGGAGACCACCTGGGCGCCATGGTGCTGGCAGGATCCACCAGCAGGCCTCCAGAACCTGTGGAATGCTGCTGGTAAACTGTAGGTCTGTCCAGGTGCCCTGCCAGCCCACCGGGGACTAGCGTGGGGCTGCGTTATGGACCCTGAATGTAAAAGAATAAATCTTGTATTTATGGGGGGGGGGGCACAGGGGGTGGGTAATGTATTTAATAAATAGAATGCTGTTTATTGTGGGTGATTGTACTGTTTTTATTGTGGGTACTGGGGTGGGGGTGGGGTGTTTCCCCAACGGTATGTGGGTAGGCCTCCCTTGTGGGTAGTTAGTGGGTGAGGGTTGAGGGTGGTTAGGCCTCACGGGGTGGGGGGTTAGAGTGGGAGGGTATGTACAGTAGGCGTCCCAAGTGGTGGGTGAGGGCGGGTTAACCCCTTCATGACTGTAGCGGTTAATAACCGCTATGGTGATTAAGGGGTTAGGGGACATTACTTTGAAAGTGTTATTTTTTTTCTCTGTTTTACTGTACAGCAGGGAGGTTGCCATGGGTAGTGGGTAGTGTATTGAATGTATTTATTGGTTATTATGCGTTAACCCCTTCATTACCTTAGCGGCTATACGCTATGCTAATGAAGCCTCGTTTCTGAACTTTTAATAATATTGTGCAGGAGCAGGGGGTCCCCTGAGATTAGATTTCTGTCTCAGGGAACCCCCTGCTCACTCTACAATATTATTAAAAAGACAGAAATGCTGCTTCTTTACCATAGCGCATACTGTAGCCGCTAAGCTAAAGAATGATTCTTTAATGATGTGTGTGTTTTATTCACAGTGTAGATGTTCTCCGGAGCTGAAGCGCACAGGTTTCAGGTCTGGGGACCCCGTGCCCCCCGAGATACAGGCCCCTTTAGGGGGTGCCGGTATCCCTCTGCTCTGCTTGGTTTACAGGCCGCGATCACGTGATCGGACCTTTAAACCAAGCAGAGGGCTACCGGCACCCCCTAAAGGGGCCTGTATCTCGGGGGGCACGGGGTCCCCAGACCTAAAACCTGTGCGGTTCAGCTCCAGAGACCCCCTGCACATCTACACTATCAATAAAAATGTATTTCAAATGTATTTATTTGTATTTATTTATTTATTTATTTATTGCGGGGATGCTGTGTGTGATTATTTTTTATTGTGTTTAGCGGGGGTGGGTGACGGGGTTTATAAATGTGAGTTTATAAATAAAATAAAGAATATTATTTATAGGGGCCTTAGAACAGAAGTTCCCACGCCAATTGCGCGCTCATTGCTCTTTTGTTACAATGTTGCTGGTCTTGCGGGTTTGCAGTTTGGCAGCAAAAAGCAGTTTGTAGTACTGAGTGTGAGATAAAGTAACCAGTTCTTTTATTGCTGAAGTCGCCACTAAAAACTTTTATTTACAAATACAGTACAAAAACCGTGCAACACACAACAACATTCAGTATCCTTTGTTTAAGTACAGCAGGTACTATAGGGTAAAACATGTACTGTACAGTACAGCACAACATTACAGTATGGTCTCACTGAAAGTCCTCCCCATTTTCCAGCCATGGCCGATGCCTTGCATGGCGCAAAACGCCATTAATGCAGTCTCTAACGCCTCTCATTACAGGATCTGTAACAGGGTAATAGCGCTGCATTTCTTCCACAATCTTTTTCCTTAAATTGGCAGGAAGGGCATTTTTTTGGCGATTCCCATCATAGTTCACTTTGAACACCCACTCGCAGTACAATGTGTAGGGAACATGGTGTTTAAATATGATCAAGGCATACTTGTGTGGTATACCAGCACTCCTCACCCTATACTTCTCCCTCAGCGCCGGTGTCAGATCGCACAGGGAGATGTCGGGCACTGTTTGTATGCGAGCGGGTGTAGGAAGTCTTTTGGGAGCGGGTGTACTTGAGGCGATGGGCAATGGTAGGGTGTCTGGGAGGAAGCTTTCCTCCGGTAGTGGTCGCCGGGTTGTCTCCTGGCGTGGTCTAGATGGGGTTGTCATGTCCTCCTCAATAGCATAGTACACTGTATCTTCTGGTGGAGGGTGTGTGCTTGGTGATGGAAGGGGGTCGAAGGTACCATGCATCACATCCATGTCACCCCCCTGCTCCAGCGTCGGGGAAACAGGGGCATTAACACCGAGCAAATAATGTATGCCCGCTATGTCTGCCTCTATCTTGTCCATCCGTTGATCCATCCGTTGCTCCATATGTAGCATCCGTTGATCCAGCCGTTGCTCCATATGTAGCACCGACTCCAGAAGCAGATCTAGCTTTGCCAGCACACTAGAATTCCCGGGGAGATCCACACTTAGCCCATTCAGGATCCGGTCCAACGAGCTGCTTGTGCATGGCATCTGGAGATCTGGGGGGATGGGTGCAACGGAGGATGAGATGGGGGTTCCCTGGAGAGAAGCGGCATCGATGGAGAGTGGAAGAGGTGACCTGGGGATGCCCGGTACAGGAGAAGCTGCAGCGTGGTGGAAGAGGGATGGAGAAGGTGACCGCTGGATTTCCGGGAGAGAAGCAGAGTCGTCCAAGAGCAAAGGAGACAGTGACCCGTTGATTTCAGAGGCAGCAGCATCTTCAGATGGAACCGGAGAAGATGGGGGTGGAGAAGCCGGGCTGAAGATTTCCGGGACAGCTACAGCAGAGTCGTCGAAGCATATGGGAGCAAGTGGTCTGCGGATTCGGTGAGTTGGCTGCCATGCGTCTTGCGAACCGAGCACAGTACCGTATTTCTTCTTCACATAATAAGGCTGACGTGTTTTAAAAGCCTTAGCCTTTGGGGTCAGCAGAAGGTTTTCTTTGTTGGCCTTAGCCTGTCGCTTTGCCTTTGGCTTGGGAACGGTAACTGCCTTTCTTTTTTTCAGTGTGGCAGGCACAGCAGAGGTGAGATGATTCTTTCGTCCATAGAACCGGGGATGCTCCATGTAAGCGGGAGACACAATGCAGTATCTGGACAATGCCTCAGATAAAGATCAGCAAGTGGTGGGCTATGCAACGTGTACAACCTTTTATGCATGGCTGCCAGGTACAGGTGTTGAAAGTGGGTGGTCTGTTATGTGAGTCATTAACATATAAATACACCATCCATTTTGTGGATTCACTGCACATTGAATACACATCGACTAAACATCGAATACACATTCTTGTGTTTGTATTTCTTTCTACAGTACTCGCAGCAATGCCTGTTAAGAAGATTTCAAAGGATCTCAGCATGAGAATGAAGGAGATGTACACGAGCGGACAACGAATTGCAGATATCCAGCGCTGGTTAACTGCTTCTGGCCTCGTTGTGCCATCAAGCACTGTGTGCTATCATGCACAAGGAAAAAACAGAGACCGCAAAAAGGCACCAAGGGTAACAAATGCGTAAGTATACTGTATTTATAAAACTTAACCAAAAAAAATATAGAAAACTGTAGTGTACATCTACAGTATACCGTATTTATATAGTATATTTATTATATTACAACAGTATATACTGTAGTGTACTGTATGTGTGGTCAATTTATATTTTTTGTGCAGCAGTATACACTTTTGGTACTGTATATTGCAATTCATCTGACAACGGAATATACAGTATATGATGTGTATTTATTATGATATAACAACAGTATACCGTATTTATATAGTATATTTATTATATTACAACAGTATATACTGTAGTGTACTGTATGTGTGGTCAATTTATATTTTTTGTGCAGCAGTATACACTTTTGGTATATTGCAATTCATCTGACAACGGAATATACAGTATATGATGTGTATTTATTATGATATAACAACAGTATACCGTATTTATATAGTATATTTATTATATTACAACAGTATATACTGTAGTGTACTGTATGTGTGGTCAATTTATATTTTTTGTGCAGCAGTATACACTTTTGGTACTGTATATTGCAATTCATCTGACAACGGAATATACAGTATATGATGTGTATTTATTATGATATAACAACAGTATACCGTATTTATATAGTATATTTATTATATTACAACAGTATATACTGTAGTGTACTGTATGTGTGGTCAATTTATATTTTTTGTGCAGCAGTATACACTTTTGGTATATTGCAATTCATCTGACAACGGAATATACAGTATATGATGTGTATTTATTATGATATAACAACAGTATACCGTATTTATATAGTATATTTATTATATTACAACAGTATATACTGTAGTGTACTGTATGTGTGGTCAATTTATATTTTTTGTGCAGCAGTATACACTTTTGGTATATTGCAATTCATCTGACAACGGAATATACAGTATATGATGTGTATTTATTATGATATAACAACAGTATACCGTATTTATATAGTATATTTATTATATTACAACAGTATATACTGTAGTGTACTGTATGTGTGGTCAATTTATATTTTTTGTGCAGCAGTATACACTTTTGGTACTGTATATTGCAATTCATCTGACAACGGAATATACAGTATATGATGTGTATTTATTATGATACAGTATAACAACAGTATATTTATATAGTATATTTATATTACAACAGTACTGTATACTGTATATTTTGTCTATTTATATTTATAGTACAGCAGTATACATTTTTTGTATATTTATATTTACTGTATATTACAACATTACATGTACAGTATACAGTATACATTTTATATTGCTGCATATTAATAACACAATATAATTTCTTTGCATTGTAGGGAGACTACTCTTCTGGTGGACAGAATAAGTGAGGAGAATGATGAGAGGAGCGCATTAAGGGTTAAAAACACTCTTCAGGAAAACCACAATCTGACTGTATCCGAGAGCAGCATAAAGAAGATGAGACGCAGAATTGGATGGAAATATGGACGTGTGAGGTTAGTAGTGGACAGTACAGGAGGTACTGTACTGTAAAGTAAAAATGTTGTTTTGCAAACTGTACTGCGCTGTGACGCTAACATTTTTTATTCATTGTCATTACAGAGCGTACCCCATGATACGGGACGCAAACAAAATCAAAAGAGTGCTCCAGGCCCAGGCATGGATCGACAGCGGTGAGACTTTCCAGGATTGCATCTTCACTGATGAGTCTACTGTGTCGCTGGAGAGATTTGCAAGATTTGCGTTCCACAAAAAAGGCCGCATAACTTTGAAGCCACGGCCAAAACACCCTGTGAAGCTGCATGTGTGGGGTGCCATCTCTAGGCGTGGACCGGGATGCATTGTCGTCTTTGAAGGTACAATTTCTCAAATATAATGCCGCCTAATGCACTGTACTTGACTAGTGTTGCCTTACCGTATGCACTGTACTGTACTATTGAGCACTTTTCTTTTCTTGCTATAGGAATCATGAATAAAGATTTCTTCCAAGACAACATTGTGCCCGTGATAGTGCGATACATCACACAAGACTTTCCCAATGGTCATCGCTTTTACCAGGACAATGATCCCAAGCACACCGCGTCGACGGCGCATATCCTTGAGCGCGGCATCAACTGGGTGAAGACGCCAGCGGAGTAAGTGTAGTAGACCGTGTCCCATTTATATGTTCCCCACTGTTTTTACTGTGTACTGTATCTCTTAAACTAATTGTCCTTTCTTTCCAATCACAGATCACCAGACTTCAATCCGATCGAAATGGTCTGGCATCAGCTGAAGGACCACATCCGTAAAGTGGCGAAACCCTCCAAGAAGGACGAGTTGTATACAGCCATAATGAGTTTTTGGAACGATGTACTCACCGAGGAACGATGCAATAAATATATAGACCATATTGCCACTGTGTTGCCCATTGTCATCGCGCGCAATGGACAAGCATCAGGAAAGTAGTACAGTGCTGTAGTATTGTACAGTAGGTACACTATGATACAGGTAAGTATGGCACAGATTTTAGCTTTCCCAATAGTCAGAGTTTACAGTAGTTCCAGTATACAGTACAGTAGACTAGTTTGACATACTACAGTAACTGCCTACTAACTGCTCCATTTTTTCTTTCCAGAGAAAGCTGCACCAGCCACCTACTGTACAGTAGGTCTACCATAATACAGTACGCACATACAGTACAGTACAGTAACTGAACAAAGTTTTTGTTTTCTTGTCGTTCCAGGAAAAAGGGTGCACCAGAGGGGAGGGGGGGCCTTGTGTTCGTCAAATCTGCTTGTGCAGTCAAATGTACAGTATATAAACAGCAGTAATGATGTACACAAAACCTCTCCTCTCTCAATGAACTACTGTACCGCAGACACAATGAGGATACTGTTACAGTATGAAGGGAAAAAGAACAGGATGGGTTATTTAACATTACAGTATACTGTGCAATATTTATACTGTATATTTATATATACTGTATTTTTATTCTAAAGGTATTCGAGAATGTACTCTACTAGATGAGGACCTGGTGACTTTCAACACTCTCAGACACACAGAAAGGATTATTTCACATCACTGTATATTTATCCTGTATATTTTCAGTAATTTAGAAGCAGTGGCTGTTCTGAACAGCCCAGGGCCAGTTTAACAAAACAATGGCTTGGATTGGATTAGCCAGACGATTGATGCTTGGCCAGGGAGGGATTAAAAACTCTAAGGGAGGGGGTGGGTGGTGTAGCTGTACTGTAGGATTGTACTGTGTCAGTATTTCCAACGCCAGGTCACCCTAATAATTGCATTAATAAACCCCCAAAGACAAGGCCCAAATATACTAGTACAGTATACAGTACTGTAAAGTATGTATTATTGTGTGTTGATGTTTTGAATTGCTGTTAACTTGAAATGTTTCACCATTGTATTGTACTGTATTTGTAAATAAAAGTATTTTGTGGCGACTTCAGCAATAAAAGAACTGGTTAATTTATCTCACATAAAGTACGTGAATACGACCGCAATCACCATTGTACAGTAAATGGGTGCATAGGATGGAACGACAGGTGCTAAAGGGGTATAAATATGATACTGTATTTATCAGTATTGATCAAAGAGAATTGATCAGAAGGATTCCCCTTATAAAGTATACAGCACTCTATTGTCATTCATACAGTACAGTATACTGTAGTAAAAGGTAGACAACACATGGTCTTGCAGTACAGTATACTGTATTACTAAAAATCTGTCAGGTTGACCAGAATCACTGCGGATATCGGAAAATAATACAATTTTATTAATTCTACGTACTGTATATAAGGGGAATCCTTCTGATCAACTCTCTTTGATCAACACTGATAAATACAGTAATTTATCTCACACTCAGTACTACAAACTGCTTTTTGCTTGCAATAAACAAACAAACAGGGAAGCGCTACTGTATACTGTATGAGTTAGGATCAGGCCCAGCAGCCACTTTATGTTGAAAACCACATATGAAATGAGCATAAATTTGCATGAATAATTACACAAAAATATATAAAATAAATAGCACAAGTCTCTGACAGAGAGAAATTGTCCAGGTGGTGTGGATACAGGTTAATGCCCCTGTCTGATAGGACAGACTCGGGCAAGAATGGCCTGTGAGAGGTGAAAATCCAGAATGGTAGCTGGGATGGAAAGCGCTACCAACTGTGCAGGTATTGAAGTGTGTAGAAATGGGAAGGTGCCGTAGGCATCAAATGTGGAAAGCGCTCACCCAGACTTCATACACTGCGCTTTTTGCTTGCATCCTGCAAAGCCGCAAGACCAGCAACATTGTAAAAAAAGAGCAAAAAAAAGAGCAATGAGCGCGAAATTGGCGTGGGAACTTCTGTTCTAGGGCCCCTAGAAATAATATTCTTTATTTTAGTTATAAACTCACATTTATATATAAAGTATATATTTATTTCTCTTCATGTATTTATTTAGATTTATTTATTAATTGTGGAGCTGCTGTGCGTGAGGGGCCATGGCCAGGATGGGGGGGGGGGGGGGGGGGTAACGGTACAGTATGTGGGTAGGGGGTGAGGGTGGTTAGACCTCACAGTACATTATGCACATTGGGCCCCCCTCCTCCCCACATTTACATACTGTACACTACACGACATCAATGCAGGGAGGGTTTACCAATGCAGGGAGGGTTTACCAATGCAGGTAAGGCTTTAGGCCTTTATATCTCTCTCCCTTCAGTGTAATCTACTTAACAGAAACATTAGGGGGGGAAGGGGCTTTAGGCCTTTATATCTCTCTCCCTTCAGTGTAATCTGCTTAACACAAACATTAGGGGGGAAGGGGCTTTAGGCCTTTATATCTCTCTCCCTTCAGTGTAATCTACTTAACAGAAACATTAGGGGGGGAAGGGGCTTTAGGCCTTTATATCTCTCTCCCTTCAGTGTAATCTGCTTAACACAAACATTAGGGGGGAAGGGGTTTTTAAACAATGCTGTGTATAATGTATAAGGTTTTTTACAATTAGATAGATGTAATCCTTGGTATTGTAAGGGTTAGTTTGGTTTTAAATTGTCTTTTCTGGTTGTTACTTACAGTATATATTGATTTTGGTTTACTTGCTTGGTTAAAATACTTTTTGGTATTGTAGTGTGCATTATCCTTAGCGTTGTATACTGTAGGTGCCTTTAAACCCAGTAACCTACTGTATTGTGATTCACTTTGATTCTCCCTAGTGTTTTTTGAGTCACTATCCTTTTCATGTTTAGGGTTGACAGTGTGTGTCGTTCCCTAGTGCTGTTCATTAGTGTTTAAGGGTCCATGCCTCTTTTTTAAGTGTTTTTAAATCATGTACTGTTTATTCATCCCTTTTTGCACTGTGTCAAATAAATAAACAAATATATCAATTGCATACCTGAGTGCTCCCATACGGGTTACTTTTTTCTCTTTTCACTCACATACAGTATGTATATATATATATATATATATATATATATATATATATATATATATATATATATATATATATATATATATATATATATATATATATATATATATATATATATACAGTATATATACACAGTGTATATATGTATACTGTATATATATATATATATATATATATATATATATATATATATATATATATACAGTGTATATACTGTACAGTATATATTTATTTCTCTTCATGTCTTTATTTATTTATTTATTTAGATTTATTTATTAATTGTGGGGCTGCTGTGCGTGAATTTTTTTTATTGGGGGTGAGGGGGGTGTTTGGCCCTTGGTGTGAGTTTACGACTTGCAGCAGCAGCAGCAGCACAATTAATAAATAAATATAAATAAATAAATAAATAAATGACAATAAATACATTTGAAATACATTTTTATTGATAGTGTACATGTGCAGGGGGTCTCCGGAGCTGAAGCGCACAGGTTTCAGGTCTGGGGACCCCGTGCCCCCCGAGATACAGGCCCCTTTAGGGGGTGCCGGTATCCCTCTGCTCTGCTTGGTTTACAGGCCGCGATCACGTGATCGGGACCTTTAAACGCAGAGCACTCAGCACTCAGAAACACAGGCCAGCCAGATTTAAACACACACACAATAGGGGGAGGTTTTTTTTACATAGCTTGCAGGGAAGCTTAACGCACACACACAATAGGGGGATAGGGGGATAGGGGGAGGTTTTTTTTACATAGATTAGAGAGAAGGCAGGGCGTTTTAAAAGCGAGAATAGGGGGAGGGGGTTTTACATAGATTTTATTTATTTATTTATTTTGATTTATTTATTAATTGTGGGGCTGCTGTGCGTGAATTTTTTTTATTGGCGGTGAGGGGGGTGTTTGGCCCTTGGTGTGAGTTTACGACTTGCAGCAGCAGCAGCAGCACAATTAATAAATAAATATAAATAAATAAATAAATAAATGACAATAAATACATTTGAAATACATTTTTATTGATAGTGTACATGTGCAGGGGGTCTCCGGAGCTGAAGCGCACAGGTTTCAGGTCTGGGGACCCCGTGCCCCCCGAGATACAGGCCCCTTTAGGGGGTGCCGGTATCCCTCTGCTCTGCTTGGTTTACAGGCCGCGATCACGTGATCGGGACCTTTAAACGCAGAGCACTCAGCACTCAGAAACACAGGCCAGCCAGATTTAAACACACACACAATAGGGGGAGGTTTTTTTTACATAGCTTGCAGGGAAGCTTAACGCACACACACAATAGGGGGATAGGGGGATAGGGGGAGGTTTTTTTTTACATAGATTAGAGAGAAGGCAGGGCGTTTTAAAAGCGAGAATAGGGGGAGGGGGTTTTACATAGATTTTATTTATTTATTTATTTTGATTTATTTATTAATTGTGGGGCTGCTGTGCGTGAATTTTTTTTATTGGGGGTGAGGGGGGTGTTTGGCCCTTGGTGTGAGTTTACGACTTGCAGCAGCAGCAGCAGCACAATTAATAAATAAATATAAATAAATAAATAAATAAATGACAATAAATACATTTGAAATACATTTTTATTGATAGTGTACATGTGCAGGGGGTCTCAGGAGCTGAAGCGCACAGGTTTCAGGTCTGGGGACCCCGTGCCCCCCGAGATACAGGCCCCTTTAGGGGGTGCCGGTATCCCTCTGCTCTGCTTGGTTTACAGGCCGCGGTCACGTGATCGGGGCTTTTAACGCAGAGCTGGATACCGGCACCCCCTAAAGGGGCCTGTATCTCGGGGGGCACGGGGTCCCCAGACCTAAAACCAACGCGGTTCAGCTCCGGAGACCCCCTGCACACCTACACTATCAATAAAAATGTATTTCAAATAATTTTTAATGTGTGGATGTTTGCGCAGAGAGAGAGCAGCGGATCTCTCTCTGCTGCAAACACATCTCGCCCCCGCCGCCCATACAGTACTGTAGTATCATTTATGTATGTGCATATACAGTACAGTACAGTACTGTATGTTAGGGCTTACAGGGGTTGTTGTTATACAGTATATATACAGTATATATATATATATATATATATACTGCATTACAATTCATTATAGGGGACGGCTTCACAGAGAATAGCTCGCAAGCGCCACCATGTGTATTTTGACGGCATTGCAGTATTGTAACCAGCCGGAATAAAAAGCTTAAATTCCTGCCGGAAAATAACGCAATGCACTCTGGCTGAAAAATATCAGAAACCTGAATACACCCGAGTATACCCGAATTCGCGGGACTAGCCGTGCTCGAATAAAGTGTGTCGCCAGTGTATAAGTATTTTTAAAGTGTACAGTATATGTCTATATGGTGAACTGGTAATTGGGAGGGGTTTGATTTCCTTTGGATGTTCCCTTTAGTTTCTGATGTCCCTGGGTGATCACCAAGTGCTTGCACATTCGGAGCCCCCTCTCTCCTTCTCCTTTTATCTTTATTGGCTCTCTGATAGATTGAAGATGTCAATGAAAACAGTTCCCTATTCAGAGGCCCCAAAGAAATTCAGCTTGTTATTAATTTCCCAACAATAAAAGTAGACAAACCTTTGCTATCAGCATTGTTTCATTTGCTTAGAGGGAAACCAATTACACGAATACTTTCTTTACTAAAGGTTATTTTCTACACCTTTAAGCTCTGTAGCTGTCACAAATAAAAGGCTATGTTAGACCTCAAGGTTACATGTAAGAACTTACTTGATAGTTCAGCCGGACATGTGGGACGTCCATCCTGATCAGCCTCTCAAACATTGATACATCCAAGTTGAAATTCTTTGCCAGTTCATAAACGGTGGTGGTTGGGCGCAGCTGTGACAGAGAACCACAGAGATGCCACTATATTGCAATTTGATTGATCAACATCATTTGCAAAGGACAAGTGTGTGCTGTCCCAGTAGTAGATTGATTTAGAGGGATTATACATTAATCTCAGTGAATTTGAGCCTGCTTACTATTTCAAAGCTGATAAATGATATCTAAAATAAAAGATAACTGCCCATTTGCTGATGATAATATCTCCATAACAATCTAGTTGACCAGAAATTGTTGAGTGGCCAACTGAAACCATAGTATTTCTACAGTTTTAGAAATTGTTTGTGGTGCAAATTTCTATTACTCTTGTCAGTTTAAGCCTATATATACAGTATATATCGGGCTTCACTGTTCTCCAGTTACCTCAACATGCCCAGACATGCCTCAGAATATCAGAGTTTCCAGTATGGTAATGTTGTCATAGAACACAACAGTATGTCTAAGCACAGCTCAATATAGGGAACAGTTAAGATGTCTATATCTGTAAAAGTGCTTTGTATAAGTCTTTACATTTGAATGACTTGTTTGTAAGTACTGTAATGCCGTTCATCTGCCACCCCCACATACTGTATGCAAACGGTGAATGTCTGTGTTTGTTGGTAGGCACCTGCCAGAATCGGAAGACGCTTAAATGAATCTGGTAAATGGTTTTGTGCTAGATTAACCATGTACTTTCCTATAATTTTGCAACAGCACAACTCTACAGCTACTGTATTTCAAGGCTATAGAGTCTTTAAGTACAGTTATTTTAAAAAAGAATGATGAATTTGCACCTTACTGCGCACGATAAGGAGTAGTGTGCATTTAGAAATGTTGTTACTTGATCCAGATTTCTTATCTGGCTAAAACCCTTCAATTTCCAACTGAAAATATACCTGCTGATGGTCTCCAATCAAGATAAGATGCTGGCAATTGGAACTCAATGTTGTAATGATGTGGGCCTCCAATACTTCAGCTGCTTCTTCAACTACAACAATTTTGGGCCGAACTTTCTGGAGTATCTTTCTGTACTTGGCTGCACCTGATATTAAGAGGGGAGTAAGCTGTACAGTATAACGTCAAACAATACTATATTAATTATATTATACAGGGTATTTTATACCTTCTTACACACCCAGCCAAAGCAATGACCTACAGTATAGCAACACTTTCCCTGACACAATGAGCAAGTCGTTTTGTGACTGCTTCGATGTGACCTCTGGAGCCGGGAAAAAGAGGTGTTTCCACATTTAACACAAGTTTGATTGCAAAGGCATAAAGGGCAAGAAACAAAACTAAACTGCGCACTAACTGTGTAAGTGAATACAATAGTTCAGCTGTTATAAGACAATCATAAAGTGCACTTAGTGATAGAAGAACAATAATAATATTATTAAAGTAACATCACTGAAAAATGACAATATAATTACATAGAAAATTACAACCTTCGATCACAAATATAGAGTCTGCTGCCAGTCACTGTGGATGGCTCAACATCACACAGATAGACATGAAAAAGAAAGAAACACAGCCCACGACTCATAGGGTTAATAAGTAATTATATTGAATTAATAGTAAGTGATAATATTGCACATACAAAATAATCAGTTATTCAAGCAGGGCATGTTTGGGGTACATGTTACCACAACTGGACACGGATGATTTGCTTCTTGGGGACTCCTTGAATGCAGCTGCCTCCAATCCAGATAGAAGCGTTTCTCCTCAGCAGCAGCAGCAGTTTCTCAGGTAGGTTTTTCCCCACAGCAAACACCAACGATCAAAGTCCAAGTGGTAACAAAAAAGGGAACAAGCTAACGTCCCGCACTGTTACTTCTCTGGATCCTTGCCAGAGAGGAATGTGTTACAAGTCCTCAGCACCACACAACGGGACAGATGACGTCACTGCGGTTCGCCGCTCCTCCGCACCGACTGATAGATAAGGCAGTGAAGTCCCGTGGCTTGCTGAGTTCCCTGACAAAGTAATTAAGTTTACGAAATGCGTAGGAGTGATTTGTTCTTTGTGGGCGCTGTTCCTGTGATACACTGCTGCTCAAGTCTTAACTCAGCAAGCCACAGAACTTCACTGCCTTATCTATCAGTCGGTGCGGAGGAGCGGCGAACCGCAGTGACGTCATCTGTCCCGTTGTGTGGTGCTGAGGACTTGTAACACATTCCTCTCTGGCAAGGATCCAGAGAAGTAACAGTGCGGGACGTTAGCTTGTTCCCTCTTTTGTTACCACTTGGAGTTTGATTGTTGGTGTTTGCTGTGGGGAAAAAACCTACCTGAGAAACTGCTGCTGCTGCTGCTGAGGAGAAACGCTTCTATCTGGATTGGAGGCAGCTGCTTTCAAGGAGTCCCCAAGAAGCAAACCATCCGTGTCCAGTTGTGGTAACATTTACCCCAAATATGCCCTGCTTGAATAACTGATTATTTTATACGTGCAATATGATCACTTACTACTATTAATTCAATATAATTACTTATTAACCATATGAGTCATGCGCTGTGTTTCTTTCTTTTTCATAAAGGGCGGTGACATTTTCCTCTGAAGAACTTGCACCTAAGGAACTAATGGGATGAATGAATTATCTCTCCAATATGTACTTTTCTTGGATGTATATTGCAGTATAGATTGCATATCATAATCAAACAAAACAAAAAACAGGAGTGGGGAGTCTATTTCCAGATTACCTGTTGTGGTCATGCCAATAACATCAGCCTTTTGCAATATTAAATGATCCTCCTGATTTCTCAGTTCGATCAGCCTGTTGATCACTTCCTGGTATTCATTCTCCAGTTCAGAGATTTGGACACGAATATTGGTGATTAATTGATTTCTCCACAGCCTAAAAGGGAAAGAGAGTTTATGATAGATACGAAGCATGCAAATGTAGCCATGCTGTAAAATGGCTGCAGTCATCTCTCCTGCTGACAGTAAGGCCTGGTAAGTTATGGGCATGCCAGCAGTAATCATGGAGGTTTGCCCTCACACCCTGGTGAGGTGCCCTATGTATGGATGGGAGTGGCCATAGGCTCTGACTCCATGGTTAGTGATGTCAGAGTTGTGCCAACCCCCAGAGGATACATAAGGCACAGCACTGATCAAAAAGTTAGTTGAGAGAAGGAGTTGCTGAGTGGTTAGAGGAGGAGAAGAAGTAGTTATGTTATAGTAGCTGAAGGAAGAGGCTGAGACCAGGGACCTGGCACAGAATAGATATCCCTGCGGGGATAGGGAATCCCTACATTAGGAGGACATTACCTTTCAAAGGGAAGTACGGTGAACAATGGAGGGCTGAATACACCCCATTGTGGAGGGCAGTTGGCCCACCGTACCAATAAAGATGATTCTGATCAAAGAAACCCTCGTGTGTAAGTGTGGAGTGATTACACAGGGGGCTGCACCACAGAGGAGTTCCTCACCAGGACCATCCACAAGCTCACGCTGGGATCCTGATGAGGTGGAGGCGCTGCACTGGATCTAGGTAGGACTCTAGCACACTACCTCAGCTGCCTGTCTGGGTTGGCAAATCCCCACACACCATCATGCGGGAGACTCATGCGTCCTGTTGCCAACAGGTGCACCACCAGACACTACACCATAATGGGGACTGGTTAGACCACAGGGGCCAATGTGAGATTGGGTGGGTCAGGCCGGTTCAGAAAACCCGTTACAATTGGAGGCTCTGCTGAGATATGTCGACCTGTCAACAGGACAGGCTTTAGCTAGGCACACTGGGAAACAGGGAGAAGTGTCTGCTGCCACTTTGTGCTGTGTTGGGATGGAACCGCAGGGATACCCTGGGAACCTGAGAGGAGTTAGGGGGTTTGGAGCCGGGCTATAGCTGTCCTAGTCGCCTTGAGGTAGTGCTAGTTGGTAGGATGCCAGAAGGGATAGCCTGTTAACGTGGTCAGGAATCCTGGAGAGGGTCTGCGCTAGGCTAACCAAGACAGGTAGACGCCCCAGTACTGCATGGAAGCCCCAAAGTACTCTAGCCCATTCCAGACCTCTTACCGTAGGGAGCACAGACTGGGAGGAAGGAGATACAGCAGACACTGAGAGAGTGAGCCTAGCCTGAGGTAGTGCATACATGAGTCCAGCCTACATTAGGTACACATGGTGGTGCATCAGAAAAATCTTTATTGTACCGTTGTGGTGGCTGCCTCGCAGAGAGGAGCCCCATGTACGATAACTGTTACGAGGGAATGACAACCGCAAGAATGGAGGATCCGCGCGGTGCGGATAGTCTAAAATGGCGACCGGAGGTTGATGGGGGAAGCACCCCTGGCGTGCGCCCCGCTGGAGAGCAAGCTGTTGCTGACCTGTCCTTTACAAGCCTGCTCTGGAGTGGAGCGAAAGCTGTGGCCGCGCCGTTTTGGTCCTGCCTAGGACAACGAGGCGCCACCCTAGAGGACTGTGTTGAGGACGTTGCAATTGTGGCTGATGGAAAGGACTTACAAAATGGCGGCTCCCGCTTCCCTGGGAGGCCGCGTGGGCCGATGGCAGACTATTCTGCAGATGCACAAGTTCCCAAGAATTGGCCAGAAGTGGCGCCAACAGGAGAGCCCCGCCCGCATGGGGGGTATGGCGCAAAAGCTGCGGCCGCGCCTTCTTGGACAGTGACTCACTCAGCCCCGGTGCTGAGTCAACCACTTTTTCTGTGGGACCCTCCCCTAATATCAACCAGGGGGAGTGGTTTCCAGCTATGCCCCGTGGGTATGAATACCGCGGGCCCAGGAGCTGGTGCGCTGATGGCACCTTTACCAGAAGTAGTTCCGGCAGCTGAAAATGTGTACAAGAAAGAGGGATACTTTGCACGCAAGGCAGCTGAAAGGCGACGGCTGGAGTTGGCGGCAAAAGAAGAACCCCACCCTGTTGGGGAAAAGCGCACGAGATCCGTGACCGCGCCCTCTAGGACTGAAAGAGGTGCGGCCTTAATTCAAGGACATCCTATCCCATTGTGGGACCCGCCCATAATCGCTACCACTGGGGGCGGATTCCAATTGTGTCAGAGGAGGGCGGAGCTAAACCAAGGAGTGGCTGACCAGTCAGCCCTTGTTGGTCACTCACGCGGAACCAGCTCCCAGGACAGACCTGTGTTACGAGTGGCTCCCACTAAGACTATGGCCTGCTCCCCAGATGTAAACCGGATGGTTTCGACCCAGCCCTACGCAGTACCCGGCGGGGTACTGGTGATCCGTGTAGGGGGCGCAGAGACAGTAGTGGGCCTCTGCCTGCAATGCCGACTGCCCGGCGGCGCCATGGGCACGGCGGCGCGCTGTCCCCAGTGTGGCACCCAATATCTGTGGCCAATGCCCACCTTCGTGCCCATACAGAACAATGACCCAGGGGGGAATACGGCTATGCTGTCCACCGAGTCCCCCGGTGCACTATGGACCAAGGGTACGGATCTCGAGGAGTGTGACGTGGTCGGTCCAGCAACCGACAGAGAAAAGAGGAGGTGGTCGCCGCGCTCAGCAACCCCAAGTACCCTAAGCGCGGATCCCTCGGACGAGGGACCCAAAGAACCAACAAGTACCCTGGTCTGGCCGGTGGCGGTGTCCGGTGGAGGGAATGGGACCAAAAGGCCACTTACCGGAAGTGACAGTGGACGGAGCCGGGTGTCACCGGTGGAGCCGAAACCGGAGAGGCGGAGCCCAGCTGTTCTCGGGACCGGCGGGTCCAGTGGCAACGGGCGATTCACGCCCAACCTGCGGACTGGCAAGGATATCCCTTGTCCTTGCCAGGCTCCGATACCACCGCTAGAGGAGGAGAGGCCGCGCCAGGCCAGGACGGCGCACATGGACGCAGAGGGACTTCCGGATCTGATTGTGGAGGAAGAGATCCCGCATGGGGGTCCATCCCAAGATGGCGACGCTTCCGACTCCAGTGATGACGGCGTTTCCGGTAGAGGCGGCGGAACCAGCGGAAACAGAGGGCACGCATCTCAGCGATCGGGTGGTGGTTCCCGATCGATTAAGAAGAACCGGAGTACGTGGAGACCGGAGAGGGGTGAGACGCCACCGGCGATACCACCGTCCGGTGGTACGGGACAATCCAAGGAAGGCGAACGGGTCGGAACCCCGCGGCTTCCGACTGCCTATCCCTATGCCCACCCCCACGCCCTAGCTAAGGCCCCTGTCCCAGTCACCGGTTCCCGGGGATCATCATCCAGTTTGGGGGTGTCGGAAGTATCTTTGGGGGTTGGTGAGAACCGGACTGGGGAAAGACTGAGCAGCTTTGATTCCGGGGAGGGTTCAAGGGAAGGAGGACAATTGGGACAGGTATCCAAGTCCCGGTGGGTGCCTAAAGAGGCGGATATACCTGCTGGGGAGGACCCAAGACATGAGAGATGGTCCAGGCCCCGTTCTGTAGGGACTTCCGGGGTATGCTCCTGGGGAGGTACAGAAGAGGGAGATTCTCAAGAGTGGGACGAGAAGCTTATGGAGACCCGTTGGTGGGCGCCCTTATTTGAGGGGTACGTGGGCTGGATGGACCGCACGCGGTTCTTGTTACAAACAGACGACATCGTAGATTACTGGTGGTCTAAAGGGGAGTTCACGCCCACCGAGAGGAAAAAGGAGATGCAATATCGGTGGCTCATGATAGACCGAAATGAGATAGAGCCCATGGGCCCTGGTATATTGTCCGACCCCGTAGATCCGGATGAGCCCCTATCATGGGTGTTACCAGGGAGAGCAGGGAATGCCAACCTAACTAGGAGTAGTAGGGCTGAAAGGGCGATCATCGCGAAATACAAGTACTCCCATGGGTTGGAGTACCCGTATGTTCCTGAACCCCTCATGGAGGAGATCGAGGAGAATAGGGACAAGTGGTTAAGGGAGACCATAGAGGAGTACATGGTCAACAAAGGGGGTGCCATTACTGGTAGTAAGGCAGAAGAGAGGATAGAGCACCTAATAAGGGTCTGGAGTATTGGGAGGAGTGTGTACAAACACAGGGTAGTATACAGGCCTGAGAGGGGGTTGCCGCGTAGCTATCATGTGACTGTTCTGGACATGGGGGGTCGAGAAGTAAAGAAACCTGACCCAAGGCTCTATTATTAGGGGGTACTAGTGGCATTACGCGGGCTCGTGGCTGCTGGTCAGGGCGTGCTTGGTGTGATGTGAACTGTTTCATTGTATTATGAATCTCATGTGTGATGTTCTAATTATGATGTTCCATTTTACAGTGCTTCCTGACGAAAGGTGTTCAAATTTAGGTCCCAGCCGGGGACGGTGGGATTCACCAGGGGAAGAATGTAACCATGCTGTAAAATGGTTGCAGTCATCTCTACTGCTGACAGTAAGGCCTGGTAAGTTATGGGCATGCCAGCAGTAATCATGGAGGTTTGCCCTCACACCCTGGTGAGGTGCCCTATGTATGGATGGGAGTGGCCACAGATTCTGACTCCATGGTTAGTGATGTCAGAGTTGTGCCAACCCCCAGAGGATACATAAGGCACAGCACTGATCAAAAAGTTAGTTGAGAGAAGGAGTTGCTGAGTGGTTAGAGGAGGAGAAGAAGTAGTTATGTTATAGTAGCTGAAGGAAGAGGCTGTGACCAGGGACCTGGCACAGAATAGATATCCCTGCGGGGATAGGGAATCCCTACATTAGGAGGACATTACCTTTCAAAGGGAAGTACGGTGAACAATGGAGGGCTGAATACACCCCATTGTGGAGGGCAGTTGGCCCACCGTACCAATAAAGATGATTCTGATCAAAGAAACCCTCGTGTGTAAGTGTGGAGTGATTACACAGGGGGCTGCACCACAGAGGAGTTCCTCACCAGGACCATCCACAAGCTCACGCTGGGATCCTGATGAGGTGGAGGCGCTGCACTGGATCTAGGTAGGACTCAGCACATTACCTCAGCTGCCTGTCTGGGTTGGCAAATCCCCACACACCATCATGCGGGAGACTCAGGCGTCTTGTTGCCAACAGGTGCACCACCAGACACTACACCGTAATGGGGACTGGTTAGACCACAGGGGCCAATGTGAGATTGGGTGGGTCAGGACGGTTCAGAAAACCCGTTACACACATTTACCTTCATTTAAAGGACTCAGACTATGGAGGAGTCCACCGAGCTTAGTCACAGGTAGTGGAGAATAACAAAAGTTTTTTGTTTAAGTTAAAGGACTGAAGCAGGGGTTCCCTGCATCTGAACAGTATTCATTTCAGCTCTTGAGAACCCCTGCTTCCAGAGATAGTTACCTCGGTAGGGGGTGCTGGTATCTCCTTCATGTTTAAATGTCCAAGTCATGTGGGCCAATAGGAAGCCGCAAGGGTTAACATCACGGCTTCCTATTGGCCCACGTGACATCGAACATTTAAGCCGCCAGTTCGTTAGGCGCACAAGTTCCCTGGCTGGAGATATGGGCATGCCTTACATACAGTAGTTAAGTATCTCTGAAAGCAGGGGGTCCCCAGAGCTGAAATTAATGCAGTTCAGCTCTGGAAACCCCCTGCTTCAATTCTATAATAAAAATAACACAAATCGCACAGGGCTACATGTTTTGCTGCTTTAACTCAATGATATATTAGGACGTGCTTATAGTGCCGGCGACGTCGCCCGAAAACAAACGCATTGCCGCCACGTGCGCTTATAGTAAGTGTGACGGCCCTTGAACCAATCAAATGGCCGGAAACCCGTGCCGCAGCCGCCGCCCGGTGAAAGATAACTTTCGGCGATGGCGACGGGTGATGAACCAATTTCAGACTGCCACTCTGCACACTGAAGCGCAGGACAGATTCAAACATTCTCTGCAATATAGGCGCGGCCTTAGTGTGGTAATTATAACCATTTTTTCTCCTATCTCTTGGGGTTATGGTACTGTAGATAGGTTAAGATTATTGACTATATGAAACACCAGATAGATTATGAGGCGGAAGAGATTTTATTATCAGTGACGTTTATGAGCATGTATTTAATAATGTGATTTAAAAAACATTTTTTACATCAGAGGATTGCATATTGTGTATATTATATTGTCAATGTAAGATCGTTTGCTTTCTTTCATAAACCAGCCTCACACTGATGAGACCCAAAAGTTCAAAACAGCTGTCTGTGAGTAGGTTTACTGGCTATGCATTTCTCTAACCCAGGCTGTGCTGAAAAGCTGTGTAATACGGCAAACATAAAATGATAGTGGCCCATGTTAACACGGAGTGCTAATTTGCATGTCATTACCCACAATCCCTTGCTGCAGTGAAAGCACTGTATGCTACGCGATAATGGGGAAAGGCAGGTTTCTGGACCTTGTGACTGCGTAATGCTAAAGACCCCAACAGTAGGATACCTTGAGAAAGCGCTCTGTGAAGCGTGAAACGTTGGTAGTGCTCTCCATTGCCCTGTTTTTCCATGACCAATAAATAATCTTTTTATGGGATACGCACCCTCCTTTCTACTTTTTTTGATACCTACAGTAGTGCTCTTCCAGTCTTTCTCCTTCTCTACTAGGTTTCTGGACATGTCTGATACCTGTGAATGTGCTCATAAGTGGTATTTTTATTAACTATTTTTCATACTTGGGATACCTTTCTGTTGAGAGTCCATCTCGTGGTAAAGTTAATCAATCCCATTACAGTATAATAACTTCACCCACTGCTCCATACAGTAGCGAGCCTTAGGCGTCGTCCAGGGTGGAAACAGATGTGCTGGCGCTCCAGCGCTGCGCCCTGCTCGGCCGTTCTTTTCCTGGACGGCTAGGTGCGCGCGCATCTTAGGGCGCGGCCACGACGTCACGGAGCTGGTTCGTCCTCATTGGGCGAACCGCTCACACGAAGCGCTTGCGAGCAGCAAAATCAATTTTGCTAGCTCGCAAGTGGCTGAGCGCCGAGCAGGCACGCCCGCCTGCTCACGCAGCCCACGTGCATTGTCGCAACGGGTCCAGCGTGAGCGCGCGCCCGCTCAGCACCACCCTGGACGAGGCCTAAGTGTTATCCCAAATACCTGGACCTTCTCAGGCATGCATCAGAAGATAACTGTTTATATACAGTAGGACCCCATGAATAGTTCAGTATTAGTTTTTTTTTTGGTTGGGGGGGAAGTGGGGGTTGGGGGTGTTACTAATCATTTATAGTTATATATATATAAATGGCGCTATATAAATAAAGATATACATACTGTACATACAGTAAATGAAAATATTACTGTGTGCTCATTGCATGTCTTAGACAGGTCTGCAACACCACCTTTTACCATTATCATCCAGCACACAGTGCTTCCGCTGCAGCAAGGGATTCTCGGAAATGACATGCAAATGAGCACACAGTGCCACCTTATGCTTCAAAACCATATAACATCATCCCCTGTAAGCTTATGCTTACTGCATTTCACAGCTTTGAGCACCGCCTGGGTTAATATGCATAGCCAGTAAACCCACCCACAGACAGCTGTTTCGACCTTAATGGGTCTCCTCGGTGTGGGGTTGGTTATACTGACTTTGCAAAATGAAGCTTAGGATAGGTTTCACCACACTTTGTTAAGTTAGAGTGAGTAAAAAAAAACGACAAAAACCCTCCACAGTAAAGACAATGGAAATATTACTGTATGCTCATTTGCATGTCTTAGACAGGTATGTAACCCTGCCTTTCACCATTATCCTCCAGCACACAGTGCTTCCACTGCAGCAAGGGATTCTGGGAAATGACATGCAAATGAGCACACAGTGCCACCTTTTGCTTCAAAACCATATAACATGGTCCCCTGTACATAGAAATAAATTGACATGGCAATAAACGATGAAAGGAATAGTGAGAAATGCGTAGAGATAGGAATCCAGAAGGAGTGGGAGAAGGGCAGAAAAGGAGGGGGGGTTAAAGGGTCAGAGTATCAGATTGGCAGGAAGAAAAATGAAAGATAGGGTATTACAAACCCCAGATTAATATTAAGCATAGGATTCCATGGTAATGTCGATGCAGAATAAAGCAGTATGCCCGGTGTGACAGGGCCTTTCCCCTCTCTAAAAGGCTTAAAAAATACAGCCTGTCTTTCGCTGATGAGTTCAGCAGGGAGCTGGTTAATTTCAGCAGGAGTTAATTGATCAGTCTTCCCTTAGTTCATAAAGCCTGCTGCATAGACTGTAGGGGATCTCTAGCACAGGGAGAGTGTGCTGCCAGAGAGATCCCCATAATGTGGCTGTTATTTTTGCTGGAATCCATTAAATAATTTTTTTTAATGGGTACACGCTCTTTGGATGTTCTTTCATTTTTTCTTTGGTCCTGTACTGCTGGTGCCTACTTTTTCCTATCTATCTTTCTGCTTTATTTTCTCAGTGTTTCTCTCTTCCTTTCTGTCTTCTTCCCTTTCAGGTCTGTTTTTCTCCCCCAGATTTAAGCCTTCCCTCACCTTTCTCTCAGATTGCAGCTTCACACACCACACACGTCCTCGACGCCCTGCCCCGTCCCGCCCACCTACGTAGGCTCTGCAGAGGCAGGGATTCCCCTCTGTGCTTCCTACTGCATCTTAGTGCCTGCTGCAAAGAATTAGTGTGCGGGCAACAGGGGGCCGGGCCCCCTAAACACACTGGGCCCGGGACAGCAGTCCTGGCTGTCCCCCCCCCATCGGCGGCCCTGAGAGGCCTATCCTTGCAGCCCCAGATAGGGATTGCTGAACGTTAGCTAGTCCCCTACATGGGGTTAGGCCTGGTTATTATTTTGTGCTCTAACTTTTTTTGCTGATATGAAGCTGTATTCTGTTTAAAACTGCTGACTAATAAATGTTTATATTCTCCTAAAACGTCTCTGGTATTCTATCCTCTGCACATATCTCCTACATAACGTATGGTGTCCAAAGTTGGGATGAGGTGTTCCTTAGATTTCAAAAGAGCCCCGGAGACCATCAGGGATTTTTTTTTGTGTGCTTTTGTTTATAATAGTTCATGCAACAGTTTGAGTAACAGGATTAAAAGCGGAAGAACCATGTGCAGAGGTGACCAGAATAAAGGGCTACATATCCAGGCAGAAAAAGCTACACTGCATTGGATAAAGCCTCAAACGCCACAGTCTTAGGCTTTGGTCCCGCTGCGTATGGTGGCAGCCACCAGCCCTTTCCTCCAGTCTGGAGGTCCCCGCTGGCTCCTTCCGACGTGGCTGACTGTGAGCTGTGACGCGTCAACCAGCCGATGCTGCAAGCTTCTGGTGATCAGAAGCGCTCATGCGTCACGTGGTGCAGCAGTCAGCCAATGAGGAGGGAAGGGAGGCGTGAACGGGGAGGGAAGGAAGGCGGCTACCCTGTCTGTGCAGCTGTGCATAGCGCCCCACCCCTCCTCCTCTGGTGCCCGATTCGCAGGCTGCCCCTGCTCCGGGAGGGGGGGAGAGGAGAGGGGCTCTGGGAGTGAGGGACCGACAGGGGGGGGGGCAGCATGAGAGCCCTCGAGCCCCCCGCTCAAACCACGCCCCCCCCCACCCCCAGCTCCCGCTCCCTACAGACCGCAGGGAGCAGTCAATTGCCTCTCCACGCGCCGCCTGTCTGCAGTGCGGGCGCGTGGTCTGAGGCAGCGGGGCCTTAGCCTTACCTGGGGGACTGCTACAAATGTTGACCCACATATGGTACTGATTCAGCGACCAAAGTCTACCCCGGTACGTGTGTGAGAACAAAAAACACATGGGTTTTTACAATGGCCGCTCAGAAAAAAAAAGTCTATAGAGATGCCTGCGAGAGCTACGAACTCTGCAAGTGAAGTCTGCCTCACCTGTATGACTACCACCTGCGTTCTAGAATATACAGAGAATCTTGATACAACAGTGCCACCCGAGATCAGTGTGAAGAATACACTTGAAAGTGCCAGAATAGAGGCTAAAATAATTTTTTCCTGTAATGAACCCAGTCACATGAAAGAGTGTCCCTTCAGGCCTTATGATGATGATGATGAGGAGGAGGAGGATGTCTCTTACATGGTGCCAGAAACGAGACGCCCCAGCGAAACACCTGGATGGTGGGGATGCCTGGACCCTAGGCACAAGATAGTCGTGTCCCAACGTCTTTGAACATGAACACCGTCAGCAAGGGCAGGTGTACACTGAATATATCCGCCTGCTACTGCAACTGCAAGAAAATCATGGTGGGTGCAGTGAAACTGCATGCATTTCAAACAAAAATGGGGACCTCAGTATCCCTGATGCGCTACAACCTTCCAAAGTAAAGAGGAAAAGAAAGAAAAAGAAAAGAGGTTCTCAGCTAACCGTGGAAGTTGCAGACCCAGCTTAAGATGACCCTGCAACATTAGAAGGGGGCCGAGATGTCTTGCAGCCTAGAGTGAATTGAAGATTCATCCCGGGAATAGTGGAATCTCCACAAGACTCAGGGTAAAAGTCATGTACCCCGAAGAAGTGTCTGTACGGTTCTGACAGTGAGAAACCCTCAGTAAACAATATCAGGGAAGTGGAGCCGGCGCAAGTAAGTGTCGATCCCTTGACCAGCCCTGAAGATGCACTGTAAATGGCCAGGCATGACTGCGATATCCTTTGTGAACAATTGAAAAAGAACCGATAAACTAACGCCAAGCTACAGATGTTCCCAGCCCTCTTGCAGTATGCAACTTGGGAAATAACAGAGCATCACTTGAGTGCGGCCTGGACATTGTGATGACTGGGAGATGGCAAATGCTGCTATTACTGCCAGGGACAGAAGCAGAGCCACTTTGACAAAGTTATTGCTAACTAGAAGCAGAATTATGAAGAAACTGAGGCAGAGCTAAAAGTCTCTTGGATGAAGGCACTCGGTCTCAGTATTGAGCTTGAACTCTCTCAGAAGGAGTATCTCAGTCTCAGCACAGAGTTGGGAATCTCTCAAAAAGAGTTTTGCAGTCTCAGTACAGACCTGAGAGTCTCTCAGAAAAAGAGTCTCAGTACAGAGCTGGAAATCTCTCAGAGAGAGGTTCACACTCTCAGCATAGAGTTGAATGTCTATCGCCAAGAGGTCAGCAGCTCAGCACAGTACTTCAAAAGGAATTTCACAGTGTGGCGCAGAACTGGAAGTATCTCCCAAAAGTAAATTCACAGTCCCAGTACTGATCTGGAGTCTCTCAAAAAGAGCTTCATGCTCTCAACACAGAGCTAGAAGTCTCGCACCAGGAGATCCAGAGTTTCAAGACAAAAAGGTCCTAAGTATTATAGAAACTGTCAAAAGAGAGAACAGAAACCTGATGGAGGAGGTTTCATAACTGACTGATCAAGTCAGTGAAGGAAATGAGAAGCTTCACAAAGTAAAAAGGTGAAGAAACAAATCCAACAAGAAAAGTTGGGAGTGCAGTAAGCACTGAAAGAAACAGAGGGTGCGTTTCAGCAGGAGAAGAGCAAATCCCAAAGTCTTCAGATTGAACTCTTTCAGATCAGAGCCAACTCTGAAAGAAAGAAGAAAAACGTTGTAAGACTCCAGAAACACTACAGAGCTCTTTTCCAAGGAAGGTTGGAGAGAGAAAGGTATCGACGCAAACGCTCTGCAGCACTCGTCATATAGGCTGCCTATAGAGAAATGAAAGCTCATCAGCTTTATCGTCAGAATAAAGTAGCATGCCTTCTCCAGTTAATATGGAATGCAACAACAAAGAAAGAACCTTGAACATTTGATGCAATGTGTAATTGTGGTCTAGTCAAATGTTAGGATGTATCTGCAGCAAAGATGCTAGAGAAAAATTAAGGAAGCTGCTTGTATAATTCAGTCCAGATATAAGTCCTTCGTCACAACCAAGCAAGCTGTGCATTGCTTTCCACAAAATTCAGGAAAGAAGAACCGAATTACAACTGAGAAGCACAAAACAAATTCAGTCATACTACCGTGCCCACATGGCCAGAACTAGAGTCCTCACAATGAAAGCAGCCACTAAAAGGATTTAGTCTTTGGCTAGGATGAGACCGAACTGTATCATTGAGCACCCCCCTAAAGATGCAACTCTGGTTGGTCACTCATCTTTGAAAAGGTAAAAGGCACAAGAATACAGGTTTGCCAACTAAAAAAAAGAGAGGCCACGGGTAACGGTTATGTGTGAGGAGAACGACATCAAGATTGATGTACTTGAATGTAAGGATCCTGAACCAGGGGGAAACAACATGTCTATTGATAAGGGGGTCATGCTTTTGGTGGATAAGCCCGTGATGGATAAGAAAGCTATAAGCTGGGATTCCCTGGTACTGAAGGAGCTTAAAAATTGTGCTACTATAGCAGAGATGATCCGCCAGACATCACTTGTTACTTTTCCACACATTGGAGAAACAGATAGGATGGATAAATTAACGCATCAAGAAAGAAGGGCCCAGGACGATATCTACCGATTACTTAACAGAGATGCCACGTGGGTCAATAAGAGTTAATAAAAATCCTGCCAAGGTTGAACCACCCAGGATCAATGATACGGAGCACCTTAGTGAAGGGGAAGAAAAGTTTGCACGACGCGTGAAAAAACTCGTCTCCAAGTGAACAAAACAAGACTGGGTAAAATGTACAAAGGAGATTGAGCGAGGAGTCCTCCGCAGAGGTGAGGAAGCTAATCATATCATGTAAAAACTGTGCCTGGGAAAAGTCCTCCATGAGTCCATGAGTGACAAAAGCACACTGAATTAAAGCACTGAATTCAAGCACATGCTGGAAGAGACACTGGTTATCTACACCAACCATAAGGACTTTGTAACTGGTGTCTTCTTCAACCACAACCACTTATTGTGAACATGAATGGACCGAGAGATAGCAACCCTCTGTTATTCCTTTCCTGAGTACCAGATAGGGGCCTGAAAGCAAAAGCCAACGATACTGGTAGGAGTGAATGTCATCTGGAGGAAGGGCTCTAATCCCAGCATGACTGAAGGCTCTCCCTCCAGCCATTTTCTTTCAAGCCACAGTTCCATCTCGAAAGAGAGTGGAGGGATGGGCTTCAGCCATGGCTATCCCTATCTACCCACAAACAGGAGTGGTATGTGACAGGGCCTTTCTCCTGTCTAAAAGGCTTAAAAAATAAAGCCTGTTTTGAGCTGATGAGTCCAGCAGGGAGCTGGTTAATTTCAGCAGGAGTTAATTGACCAGTCTTCATCTGGCTCATCAAGCAGGCTTATAAAAACCTGCGGCACAGACTGGAGAAAACCTCCAGCACAGGGAGAGTCTGTGCTACCAGAACGATCCAAAGGGAAGACAGACTCTCTGTTCCAAGGAACACTGGTCCCTTGAACTCGCCAGAGGGATCACCCCACAGACCCTGAACGGAAGTGGAGAGGACCCTGCCTTCAGGTACTTCACTTTGGACTTGTGTCAGAAGGTTGGTAAGAGGCCTAGCCTTGCAGCCCCCAGATAGGGACTGATGAAGTGTTAGTCAGTCCCTACATGGGGTTAGGCCTGGTTATTATTGTCTGCTCTAACTGTGTTTGCTAATATGAAGCAGTTTTCTGTTTAAAGCTGCTGGCTAATAAAGCCTGTGTACATGTTCTCCTATAATGGCTCCGGTGTTCTATCCTCTGCGCACATCTCCTACACCCGGTCATACCTCAAAATTAGGAACAGCTACAAATAGCCTAGCTACATTTGTATATACAGACGCAGCAAAGCTTACCGTTCACGCTGCCGGTCACATGGCCCCAGCGATTGTGGCCCAGGAGGATTAACGCTGTGAGGAGTCTAATCCAGAAGCATGGACCCCCCCGCAGCGCTTGCCTCTGCCCCAAGCACCGTGATGCTGGGGACAGTAAGTCTTGCTACAGCTATACAGGCGTATCACCACTTTCCATTTTGCTTGCCGACTCACGAAACACACAACAGGCACAAAATACATTGAAATATGGAAATGCATATTCCAAATTATTCTCTTAATGTAAAAGCAGCCAAAAGACTTCATTACAGACATGATAAAACTAATTAGTAGGACGGAACCTGTATATTTCCCAACGCTTCGAGATTGAAAGGTCCCAAAAGTTTGATATCTGCTCGTATTCCACTTCATCCATGTAATGCTTCTTCTCTAGCTCGCGCTTGATCTGATTCTTCAACTTTCTTTTCATCTCTTTGCTGATCTGCAAAAGTAAGAGAACAAACGTCTTTTTCAATATTACATGGACTGCGACTTGTGAAGACTATTAAAACATATGCCGGAAGATACTGGGAGAATCTGGATTCAGAAGCAATGTAAAAAATCCTGCATAATTCTGCATTATCCTGATGATCCTTTTTCAAGAGTTTCACCTTTTTCAGTTAGTGTTAGGACCTGCGAATTTGGTCATGTCTAGATGTGGCTCGCAGGCTTATACGCTTTGGCTAAAGGGTTAACTAAATGACACTTTTTCAAGAGATATACAGTATAGGTATTTCACTGTGTATTTTTGTCACATTAGATGTTGCTCTGTTTCTTGTGGTATACATTTAGCCATGCCCAGTAGCACTCCTTTTGACACATATATACATATATACAGTATATATATATTTTGTGGTAATTTGGGGGGGTTCTTAGAGCTTGCTGTGTGTTTATTAACTTGGTCCAGCGGGTCTCAGCTATTTTGGAGTTTAGTGGCTACTCCCTCCCAGGGTTTAAGCTCGCCCCTCCCAACTTTCCAAGTAAGCAGGGTTTCTTTTCATGCAGCTGGTTGTGACAGGTTCAATGCTAGGACCATTCTTCCTCTAATTATAGAGGTAAATAAGAATTGTAATCAGTTAGTGTTAGGACCTGCGAATTTGGTCATGCCTTGATGTGGCAAGCAGGCTTATACGCTTTGGCCAAAGGGTTGACTAAATGACCCTTTTTCAAGAGATATATAAGTATTTTACTGTATATTTTTGTCACATTGGATGTTGCTGTGGACTTCTTTGTTTCTTGTTGTAATCCTGAGGTTTACCTGCCAGACACCATCCTTATCATTCTTCTCATCAACCTTGTCTTGTTGTGTGAGCATAAAAACAAAAATATCATGTTGTTTTTCAGCTGCTCTCTCACAGACATGTCTCAGCTGATTGTTGATATCATATTCTCCAGTCATGCGTTCAGATTGAGCAATTTCTGGCTCCTCAATAACTTTAATTGAATCTTCCATTGCTTCGTCCTCTAAATCAGCACATTCACCTGTAAAAAATTAAGAGCAATATTACCATTATCATTAAAAAGCATCTAGAAAATCATGATACAGTATCTATTGCCATAATCATAAAAGTACTTTCTAGAAAAATATTTTCTAGGGAAAATATCAGGCGTATGGAACCCTCAGAGGTACAGCCGCGGGCGCTTTTATTTTAACACTTCTCGGATATTTTCCAGTGACTTTTTCCGAATGCCACGCGCTTCGCGGCGTTCATGCGACATTCATGCTGTATTCATGTCGCATTCATGCCGGCGTCACCCGCGCTTGATCTGTTTAATGAGAATGGTTCGGATTTAATTGGTTGCAATTCTTCGCGTATCTGCCAGGTGGCAGATATTCATGAATTGTAATGAATTCTAATATGTACACTACATGTGCTTCAGTAATGTGTCGACTTGCAGGTGTTTAAAAAATACCACAGTGGTCCTTTGTGAATTGACCATGGTACTGAAGAAGTTACAATACTGTATCAATTTAGGCGTTTCATATTAAAAACTTAATGCAGTGTCTGGTGTTCTATTCTATTGTCCAGAGATGATTACACCACTGCAGTCCATGTTCAAAAAACCCGACATAACGTACGCTTATTTAATATGCTCAGCAATTAGTTCAGCAGATGATAAGATGGCCACAGTTGGTCAAATTTATCAATATTTTATCGAAAATTATGACTTTTACAAATTTTCACCAGATGCTCGTGTGTGGAAGCGTGCAATAAGGAAAAAGTTATGTATCGATCCGTGTTTTTTTCGTATTGCTCCTGCACCCGGAGTTAGAGGAGGGTATTGGTGTGTTGCCCCAGATTTTTCCAGTATCTTTGATCATGGAAACTTCAAAAGGCAAAAGGTCATTGTAAAACCAACTAAGAATTGTCAGTCCCAGGCAAGCAATGCGCCAGCGCCAGCACCGGCTTCCAATAACGGTCCGTCCGTCAGTGAAAACCTGCTGACTGGCAACCCTTACTATCTGTCCCCGCATGGATACCTGCAGCCTGAGCAGGATTTCACGTACCGATACACTGGCGACACACTTTATTCGAGCTCGGCTAGTCCCACGAATTCGGGTATACCCGGGTCTATTGAGGTTTGTGACTGTTTTCTGCCCGAGTGCATTGGGTTATTTTCCAGGCAGGGATTGAAGCATTTTATTCCCGCTGGCTGCAATACTGCACAGTATATATATATACTGCATTACAATTCATGAATTTATGCCATCTGGTAGACACGCGAAGCATTGCAGCCTATTAAATCCTAATCATTATCATTTAACAGATCAGCCGCCCGTCAGCCAGGCATGAACCCAGGCTGGGAAGGCAAACGCAACGGGGCTTGTCAGAGGTGAGGAGCGGCGCATTCCAGGTATCTGCCAGGTACATACTGGGTATTTGCTCGAATAAAGTGTGTCGGTGCAGTACCAGCAAGCTTGCATGTACCAAAACGATTTCCAGCTTCATCAGCTGTCAACCACAGGTGTAGCAGGCCCGCTTTCACCTGTCAAGTACGTGTATAATCATGACTACTGGACTGGCAGTGGCTCGGCGCCAACCGAATGGCAATGTCTATAGTGGGTACAGCTGCCGTTTTTAATTCTTTTTTTACCATATCAATATCAATGCACAGTAAAGCGATTCTCCTGTAATCAATCGCTTTGCTTATGGTTATTTAGTTCTTTTAGTCACAATTCGCCAAAATGTAGTCCAGCAATATCATTGGCTGAGCAGCTTCTACAGTAGATACTGAACAATTGTTGGACAGCTAGGCGCATGCGCATTGGAAGCTTGTTCAAACGCATATGCGTCTCATCACATCTAGGCGCATGCGTGTATGTGAACAAGAGACGGCCCCCGAGAAAATTATTGTTGGGACTGACCGAGGGGACTGCGGGAACTTCTTTAGGGGACAGACTAATTTAACCAACCATTACAGTAATACTTTTATTTTTCTTCCTCAGAAAAGAAACTTTGTCATCACGCTGAGAACGGCAAATGGAGGGATTTCGATGGATATCACTTTTTGTAACGATGCTTGCACACTGCTGAATCTGAATCAGTGCCATTTTTATTGATTAGGATGGAATAACTGTGAGCTTTATAGAAAACCTGAAACAGTATGCTGTTTTTTTTCATAAAGTATACAATACTATTTTTACATACTGTACTGTATAATAAACCCCGGAAATAAAAAGTATTCATTTATTCTGTACATCTATTACAGTATGTTTGTTCTAATAATAATACTAATACTAATCATGTGTTTTAATACTGTTTTGATGTGTAGCCATGTGTAAAATTGGTATTACATATCTCTATCATTCTGTGCAGTAATCCTGTTAAGAGGGCAGGTTGCCAGAAGTCATCATGGAGGTTTGCCCTCAACCCCTGTGATGTGTAAGTGTTGCAAAGGAAGTGACAGCATGCTCTGTGTCCACTGTTAGTGACACAGAGGTGGGTCTTTCTGGAACCTTTATATTACGCATCACTTCCTAAAGTTAGTGTGTCAAGTGTGTGTCTGCAGCACTTCAAGTCTGTCTGTCAGAGAGTCAAGTGCAAGTGTCAGTTGCATAGTGTACAAGCTGACTACACACTGTGTCCAGGGCTCTGGCACAGATGGTGGCCCTCCCTTAGGGGAGAGGTGGGAGAGACATATCTGGCTAAATCCAAGAGTCAGGAGGGACCTTCCTTTGAGTGAGTAGCTGAAGAGATGTGCGGCTAAGTGTCGGCCGCTATGCTGGGCAGTCTGCCATGCCAATTGCAAATAAAGATGCCACAGATTAACAGACCCTTCTTGCCTGTGACTGGAGTTACTCAGGGAGAAGATGCATCCAGGAGTTCTCTTCCAGAAACTCCTCCCTGCTATCGTGGGGATCTGGAAGGGATGGAGGCGCTGTATCAATTGTGAGTAGAACTCAGCACTACCTCATTCACCTGTCATGGTGAAATCCCCACTACCAATGAGCATGAGACTCAGGAGTCCTGTGAGCCAGCAGGTGCACCACATAACACAACACATAACTGGGGCAGTTTCTGCACATAAGGGCCCATATGAGATTCGGTAGGGCTCGCACCGTTACAATTGGAGGCACTGCTGAGAGAGCATCAGGACAGGCTTTTGCTAGGCACACTAGGAAACAGGAGATGTATGCTGCCAGAAAGTGCTGTGGAAGGGACGGGACCTATGGGTAGTCAGGAGTTGACGGTCGCTCGCAAAGTACACCCTAGGGCCTTGAATGGAGTAAAGTAGGTCTGGAGACAGGGCTATAGCTGTCATGGTCACCTTGAGGCAGCTAGTCGTAGGATGCCTTAGGGGGTAGCCTGGTTAACATGGGTCAGGAACGCCTGGGAGGGTCTGCGCTAGGTGTAGCCAACAGTAGGTTGACGCCCCAAGTACTGCATGGGAGAAGCCAGAGTACTCTAGCCAGTAACCAGACTACTTACCACAGAGCACATACTGGAGGATCGTGACAGCATGCAGAGAGAGAGTTAGCCTAGCCTGAGGTAGTGCATACACGAGTAAGACACACATGAGATACATGGAGAGGTGCACTGGCATTCTTTATTGCATCGAAATGGCGGCTGCCCAGCAGAGAGGAGCACCATGTGCGATTGTAAGAAACAAGTAAAGATGGCGACCGCAAGTAGTGATGTTCCGGGCGGTGCGGAGAGTCCAAGATGGCGGCTCGCGCCTGATGGAGAAAGCGCACGTGGTGTGTGTACCACGGAGGAACAAACTACAGAAGGAACTTTTGCTAGTTTACTGTGGAGTGGCGCTAAAGCTGTGGCTGCACCGTTTTTGTCCTGCCTAAGATCCCGGGGTGCTACCCTGGGGGAAAGTTGTGAGGACATTGCAATTGTGTGCGGAACTAATGGAGTATCTGATTGTCAGACGGTGATCACAGAGCAAGTAACCCCTGCGGCTATGGTGGAGTGCAGCATGATCCAAAATGGCGGTTCCCGCTTCCCGGGGAGACCGCGTCGGCTGTGTGCTGAAAATTTTGCAAACCGTGATGTTGCAAGGACATGGCTGGGAGAGGCGCGAAAGAGAGAACCCCACCCTGCTGGGAGCAGTGGCGCGAAAGCTGTGGCCGCGCCCTCCTGAACTTTGACAGGCTCAGCGCCATTTCTGGGTCATGGTGTGCAGCTGTGGGACCCTCCTCTAATATCCACCAGGGGGAGGGGTCCTTGTATCTGCCAATGGCGAACGGAGCTGACTGAGGGAGGAGTTGGATGTGTGCTTCCTGACCCTCAGTTGCGAGGAGCTGGTGAACAAGAGAGACTGCTGTGCCGAGTGTCTCCCTTGCCAAACACCACTACCAAGAGTGCAATGGACATTGCCGTAGAGCCCTACCTGAAGGCGGGTGGAAAAGAGAACTTGCGGTGCCTGTGCATGCAGTGCAGGTTACCCGGCGGAGAAGCCAGCACCACTGCAAGATGCCCCCAGTGTGGCATACACTATCTGTGGGCCGTGGAGCCACTTGTGCCTGGGCACACTGCGGAGGCGGGAGAAGAGACAGCCAAGCTGACGGGTGAAGCCTCGCCCAGAGTGAAAACGGAGAAGACCGATCCCGGAGAATGGGGATCACTGCTGAGGGTGGCGCCTGGATAGAATGAGACTGGGGCCTGCAACCGCAGCGAGAACCCGGAACCTCGCTGTGGGTCCCCTGCGGAGGTACCCCTACCGTCATCCGAGTCTGTTTCGTCGGACGATGAGCAGGGAAGCCCGACATCGGTGGTGATGCGCCAACCGCCGGGCCACTACAGCGGTGCTGAAAGGCAAGACAAGCCACTTACCTGTGATGTGGAGCGGGTGAGCCCAGATGTAACGCGACAACCTGCGCTGATGTGACCGGAGCAGCGGATGAGTACCACGGCCGTGGTGACTCCCAGCGTGAAAGGAGAAGAGGACCACATCGCAAGCCAGCAGAGTGGTGAGATAACCTCAGGCTCCGATGGAGGCGGCAGAGAAGAAAGGCCCAGTCAAGGCCCCAGCGGAGCAGCAGAACAAGCCATCGCGTCCGGCACCAGATGTCGAACTGGAGGAAGAGGTTCTGGTGGGGGACCCCACCCAAGATGGCGCCTCGTCCCGTGAGATCGATTACGTCACTTCCGGTGGACACAGCGGAGCCGGCTGGAAGCAACAGTCCCTGCTGCGAACACCGTGCAGCGCCAGTCTGTTAGCAGGAGAGATGAGCAGGTGCCGGCAGGCCATGAGGAGTCTGGGAAGCCAGAAGACAGGTGAGCCTGACCTGCCCAGCGTTGGCACCGGATGGGGTATTGCCAAGTTGTGGATCATACTACCGCATCGTAAGAACACTTTCTCCTTTGCCCTGCCCAAGGCCATTGCCCAAACCCCTGCCCCTGTCACGTCATCATCTGGGTCCCTATCTAGCCAAGGGTGGTCTGGGGAGTCCCAGGACACGTCTGAGGACAGGACTGGGTCAGCTATGGACTGGGGGGAATGCTTTACTTCTGATGAGGGGTCGGGGAGGGAAGTGATTCCTGCTGGGACATCTCAGAGAATGAGTCCCACCAGTCATGATACTACTGTGAGGGGTAGGCCTAAACGTTATGGGTCGGTCTCTAGATCCACTGGCACGTCGGGTGTTTCTTCCGGGGGAGATACTGAAGAGGGTGAGACATCAGTGTCAGTGAGAGAACAGACTGTAGAGCAGAATACCAAGTGGTGGGCTCCCATGTTTGAGGGGTATGAAGCCTGGCTGGATCGCACTCGATTCATATTAATAAGAGGAGTGGTAGTTGACCACTGGTGGGATGTGGGCGAATACTCTGAGGAGGAACGCCAGGAAGAGCTAGTCAGGCAGTGGTACGAGATTCAGAAGGGCCGAGTCATTCCAAGGGGATCCTCTATTTTATACGATGTGATTGCAGCTGAAGAGCCACTGTCTTGGGTACTGCCAGGCAGGGCAAGAAATAAGAAACTGATCAGAATCAGCAGGGCTGAGAGGGCCATAGTTGCACGCTACAAACGGTCCCATGGTTTAGAATACCCCTATGTACCAGAACCTCTTATGCAGGGAATAGAGGACAATAGGGATGTTTGGTTGAGGGAGTATATAGAGGACTACATCAATTCTAAATCTAGTCATGTGGAGCATAGGACAGAGGAAAGAATCTGCTACCTTATGAGGGTATGGAGTGTTTGGCGCAACTTCACTTTCATATCACGTTTTGAGTGTTTATATAATATCACTCATTATTAGAATAGAGCTACACATAAACACGTTCTTTTTTTCTACCGTCTCAATGCAAGCGTATGTGGGTGGAATTCTGGGAGCGGGTGTGTTTCTGGGAGCAGGTGTGCTTGTGGCGGAGGGCGAGGGTAGGTTGTCTGGGAGGATGCTTTCCTCTTTTCTTGGTCGCCTTGTCTGTGTTGTCTCCTGGCGTGGTCTTGACGGGGTTGTCATGTCATCCTCGTCAACGGCATACATGAACACATATTCTTCTGATGGAGGGGGTGCGCTTGGTGATGGAAGGATGATGGTCCCATTCATCCCATCCATGCCACCCTCCTGCTCCTGCGTCAGAGATACAGGGGCATGAACTCCAAGCAAATTATGTATCCCCGCTATGTCAGTCTCTATCTTCTCCATGCGCTTATCCATCTTCTCCATCCGTTGATCCATCTTCTCCATCCGTTGATCCATCTTCTCCATCCGTTGATCCATATTTAGCATGGTCTCTAAAAGGAGATCTATCTTTACCAGCATAGAGTTCCCAGGGATATCGACACTTAACCCATTCAGCATGCGGTCTAACGAGCTGGATCTTGTGCATGGGGTGCTGTGGACATCTGGGTGGATGGGTGCTGAAGAGAATGAGATGGGGGTTCCCTGGAGAGAAGCGGCAGCATCGACGAAGAGTGATGGAGGAGGTGACCTGTGGATTTCTGGGAGAGAAGCGACAGAGTCGTCGAAGAGTGATGGAGAAGGTGACCTGTGGATTTCCGGGAGAGAAGCGTCAGCGTCGTCGAGGAGTAATGGAGGAGGTGACCTGTGGGTTTCCGGGAGAGCAGCGGCAGCGTCGTCGAGGAGTGATGGAGGAGGTGACCTGTGGGTTCGATTGGTTGGCTTCCATTTGTTTTGCTTTGTGTCTACATCAGCGAATTTCTTCTTGACATAATAAGGCTTCTTAAAAGCCTTAGCCTTTGGAGTCATCAGAAAGTTTTCTTTATTAGCCTTTCGCTTTGGCCTTGACTTGGAAATGGCTACCCATTAGTATACACAGCCCTTAGTTAAGAGGCATTAACGAAAAGTATTTTTAATAAATGATGTAGCACCATGTCGGCTATGACCCGACGTACGTTTCGTCGCTAAGCGCAACTTCTTCCGGGGTGGGCGTTGACGCGTCTCTGTCGGCCGCTTTATACGTGTATGTTGCCATAGCAACCTGAAGACGCTAGTGGTAGCACGATGTGGTGGTTGTGTATAGGAACAGCATGTAGCAATGCAGATGTATAGATGTAGCTGTTAGAACTTGATCTATTTATTTATGTTCACATAGTGTGATGCAGGCATAGCAGAGATCCCAATGTTGTGTATACATGATGTTAATGGCTTAGTACACTGATAGTCTATTATCCTAGAAAGGGACGCGGTGTGCCTGGCTGCTGACGCCGGACGGTGCACCGAGGTACTCCCGCGATCCCACGAGTGCTCGGCATGTACCTGTGGCGATAAGCCTATTAACATCAATATAGCAGTATTAAACATATGCCATACAACACTGATACTTTCGTTATATGCTGTGTATACTAACGGGAATCTCCCGATCGAACTTCAGTAGGGATGTACTAACACACTAGGTATTGTGTTCCCTGTATCTCCATACATCAGTTCCATATGAACACACTTAACTTTTAGCTTTACCGCGCACTCCACCTGTACCTGTTCGGGATCTCCGAGCAAGGGGGTGCTGTGACGCGGTGTGTCTGTCTGCTGACGCCGGACTGTGCACCGAGGGACTTCCGCGATCCCGCGAGTGCTCAGCATGTACCTGTGGCGATAAGCCTAGTAACATCAATATAGTAGTATTAAACTTATGCCATACAACATCGTGACTTCACAATTATGCCACAGCACTACCGACTGAACCCCAGCAAGAGTGTATCAACTCACTAGGCAGTGTGTTTATTGTACCTCCATACCCTAATTTTACTACAGCTAAAAAATATATATGGTGATTATTAACGCACTAACTGCACGATACCAAAGGTACTGCTAGAGAGGGTTGCAGATGATGTATCCAGTCAGTGATGTGACTCCAATGGGTATTCATATTAATATATACATATGAACATCTAGCCGTACTTAACTAATGCTGCACAAATAGGAGTTTCTTACTCATTTGATGTAAATTCACTCATAACTTTTCTCAGCACTTGTAGGGCTGTTACCGAAGGGCTATATACAGTACACTATATACATCACTTGACTCTGAATTGTTGAGCTGGATTGCCGACAACTACACATATCAATAACCAAAATACAGCACTGGCATTAAGATACAGCAAGGTACAACATTCTAAGATATACACCTACATTGTGTTGGATATGGTCTAGATATACATGTAAGTGGTACTAACAAGAGTACCTGATATAGCACTAAGGTATACATATACTAGGAGATTAGACAAACGGAGACGCCCTACAAATATTCATACAGCCATCTCAGAAGTTGGTAATGTCTACCACAGTGATTCTGTTTGCAATTGAACATTTCCTCTTAGGGACTATAAATTGATATATTAATATCTCTCCCCCATAATTTCATCAAGAGGATCTATTCTATGATTATCAGTATACCATTTGACTGAATAGGTATTTACCGCAATCTGTGATTTAAACCTCCAGACCTTCTTTGTACTAAATACACCTTCTAAAGGGTGTTTTTGGCATACTGTAACAGAAGCATATATTCTATATACCATGATCTGAGTGGCTGCTTACATTAGCATACACCTTCATGCACAACCTCTAGCAAGAGGTTTATATCTCTCACTTTAGAGATTTAGGATTTATGATTTACCCTTTTTAATTATATTTCTGTGTGAATAAATATTATTTTAACTGTTTGTCTTTAGTCGCACATTTGGACCAAGATATAATTAAACTCTGGTCTGCGGTGCGCCGTAATTTTGGACCTTTTGGTGTACTCCTATACAGTACACTTTATTAGATATATTCTACCTATTCCCTGGCAGCACGCGATCTCACTATAGGGGCTTGAGCGAGGTAACACACATTTTCCATATATATTTGTTATATTTATATATCTGTTATACTGTATATATATATATATATATATATATATATATATATATATATATATATATATATATATATCTATATCTATATCTTCTATATATTTCTGAAAGCATTGTATGTATGTATGTTTCACTGTGTTCCCTGTCCCTAGCAGCAATCTCATTGGTCCCTCATTGGCCTGCCCGCCCCCGCACACCTCTCATTGGCCTCACACCACTGCTTCAGGCCCCCTTGGCCCGCCCCCCACACCTCTCATTGGCCTGAGGCGGAGTGACGGGCCAAAGGTCCAAAAAAACACACACACACACACACACACACACACACACACACACACACACACACACACACACACACACACCTCTCTCTCTGTCCTCTCCCCCCCCATCACACTCACCTCCCCACCTCCCCGGTGCTCCACTCACCTCCCCGCCTCCCCTCCACTCACCTCCCTCCCACTCCCTCCCGCTCCACTCACCTCCTGCTCCACTCACCTCCCGCTCCACTCACCTCCCTCCTGCTCCACTCCCTCCCGCTCCACTCACCTCCCTCCCCGGCGCGGGGACAGGCAGTGGGCAGGGCAGCCTGCCGCTGCCACGCGGCACCTAAGATGGCGGCGGACGGAAGGAACCCCTTCCTCCCTCGCGGACTAAGTAACATGGCGGCGGCCAGAAGGAGAGGTCCCGCTCCACTCCCTCCCGCTCCATTCACCTCCCGCTCCACTCACCTCCCTCCCCGGCGCTGGGACAGGCAGTGGGCAGGGCAGCCTGCCGCTGCCACGCGGCACCTAAGATGGTGGCGGATGGAAGGACCCCCTTCCTCCCTCGCGGACTAAGTAACATGGCGGCGGCCGGAAGGAGAGGTGACGTGTGTGTGTGTGACACTGTGTGTGTGTAACACTGTGTGTGTGTGTGTGTGTGAGACACTTTGTGTGTGTGACACTGTGTGTGTGACAGTGTGTGTGTGTGTGTGTGTGTGTGTGTGTGTGTGTGTGTGTGTGTGTGTGTGTGTGTGTGTGTGTGTGTGTGTGTGTGTGTGTGTGTGTGTGTGTGTGTGTGTGTGTGTGTGACACAGTGTGTGTGCCCCCGCCCTCCTGTCCTCTCTCCTCCCCCTCCTGTCACCCCCTCCTGTCACCCCCTCCTGTCCACTGTCACCCCCCTCCTGTCCACTGTCACCCCCCTCCTGTCCACTCTCCCCCCTCCTGTCCACTCTCCTCCCCCTCCTGTCCACTGTCACCCCCCTCCTGTCCACTGTCACCCCCCTCCTGTCCACTGTCACCCCCCTCCTGTCCACTCTCCCCCCCTCCTGTCCACTGTCACCCCCCTCCTGTCCACTGTCACCCCCTCCTGTCCACTCTCCCCCCCTCCTGTCCACTCTCCTCCCCCTCCTGTCCACTGTCCCCCCCTCCTGTCCACTGTCCCCCCCCTCCTGTCCACTGTCCCCCCTCCTGTCCACTGTCCCCCCCTCCTGTCCACTGTCCCCCCCCTCCTGTCCACTGTCCCCCCCTCCTGTCCACTGTCCCCCCCTCCTGTCCACTGTCCCCCCCTCCTGTCCACTGTCCCCCGCCCCCCCTCATGTCCACTGCCCCCCCCTCCTGTCCACTACCCCCCCTCCTATCCACTAACCCCCCCTCCTGTCCACTACCCCCCCTCCTGTCCACTACCCCCCCTCCTGTCCACTGTCCCCGTCCCCTCCTGTCCACTGTCCCCGTCCCCACCTGTCCACTGTCCCCGTCTCTCCCCTCCTCCTGTCCACTGTCCCTCCCCCCACCTTTTCCTAGCGCCAAATTTAACTCACGGGCAACGCCGGGTCTCTCAGCTAGTATATATATATATATATATATATATATATATATTTGTATATATATATATATATATATATATTATTATCGCTGTATATTTATATACTATTCTATATCTATCTATTATTATTAACGGTCTGTCCGTCAGTGAAAACCTGCTGACCGGCAACCCTTACTATCTGTCCCCGCCTGGATACCTGCTGCCTGAGCAGGATTTCACGTACCGATACCAGCAAGCTTGCATGTACCAAAACGATTTCCAGCTTCATCAGCTGTCAACTACAGGTGTAGCAGGCCCGCTGTCACCTGTCAACTACGTGTATAATCAAGACTACGGGACTGGCGGTGGCTCGGCGCCAACCGAATGGCAACGTCTATGGTGGGTACAGCTGCCGTATTTAATTCTTTTTTTACCACTAAAAGAACGTCTTAAAAGCCTTAGCCTTTGGAGTCGTCAGAAGGTTTTCTTTATTAGCCTTAGCCTTTCGCTTTGGCCTTGACATGGAAACGGCTTCCGCCTTTCGCTTTTTCAGCACGACAGGCATGTCAGAAGAGAGTGGGTTCCTGCGTCCATGGAATCAGGGTTTATCCATGGAAGCAGATGGCACAATGCAGTATCTGGACAAGGGCAAGCTCAGATACAGATCATCGAGTGGGAGGCTTTTATACATGGTGACGAGGTGCAGGTGTTAAAAGTGGGCGTACTCTAATGTGACTCATTAACGTATAAATACAACATTCATTTTTTTGATTCACTGCACATTGAATACACATCGACTAAACATCGAATATACATTCTTGTGCTTGTATTTCTTTCTACACGCAGCGATGCCTGTTAAAAAGACTTCTAAGGATCTCAGCATGAGAATAAAGGCGATGTACACGAGCGGACAACAAATTGCAGATATCCAACGCTGGTTAAGTACTTCTGGCCTCGTTGTACCAGCAGCCACCGTGAGCTATCATGCACACGGAAAGACCAAAAAAGTCAAGAGGACAGCAACGGTAACTACCGCGTAAGTACTGTAAAGTATTTTGAATACTGTATGTTTTCTGTACTGTGCAGTACTGCAATAGCACTTTTATTGGTTAGATGGCTTATTGTTTTTAACAGAATCATTTTCCTAGCAATTATTAGATAAATTGTACGGTACAATTTGTTTTTGTGTTGCACCTCCTTCCTCAATTATCATAATGGCATTCCTACATTCTTATAATCATATATAATAATTCTGTTTGAAAGTGAGTTGCACCTCTTTCCTTAATTATCACTCACTTCATTATTACTCATTATGACTCACGCACTCACAGCCCCGCAATACAATACACAGTTTACTCACATTCTGACACACACACATTAAGTACCGTTAATATTATATCTGTTATATATATATATATATTATATATATCTGCTATACTGTATATATATATATTGTTATCGTTGAATATTTATATAACTCTATTCTATATCTATCTATTATTATTGTTTTCGCTGTATATTTACATAACTATTATATTACACAATTATATATATTTAGCCACACTGTAGGTCTGAGCATAAATTGTGTACTGTACTTGTGGGCTACTGTAACGTATTGTTGTTTCCTTTAGGGAGACAACTCTTCTGGTTGACCAAATAAGTGAAGAGAATGATGAGAAGAGTGCCTTAAGGGTCAAAGACACTCTGCATAAAAATCACAATCTGACCGTATCAGAGACCAGCATCAAGAAGATGAGACGCAGAATTGGATGGAAATATGGACGTGTGAGGTTAGTACTGGACAGTACAGAAGGTAAAAGTGTGGTTTAATAAACTGTACTGTACAGGCATACCCCGCATTAACGTACGCAATGGGACCGGAGCATGTATGTAAAGCGAAAATGTACTTAAAGTGAAGCACTACCTTTTCCCACTTATTAATGCATGTACTGTACTGCAATCGTTATATACGTGCATAACTGATGTATATAACGCATTTGTAACAGGCTCTATAGTCTCTCCGCTTGCGCACAGCTTCGGTACAGGTAGGGAGCCGGTATTGCTGTTCAGGACGTGATGACAGGCGCATGCGTGAGCTGCCGTTTGCCTATTGGGCGATATGTACTTACTCGCGAGTGTACTTAAAGTGAGTGTACTTAAAGCGGGGTATGCCTGTACCTATAAAATTATTCCTTGTCATTACAGAGCGTACCCTATGATAAGGGACGTCAACAAGATCAAGAGAGTGGTCCAGGCACAGGCATGGATTGACAGTGGCGAAACGTTTCAGGATTGCATCTTTACTGACGAGTCTACTGTATCGCTGGAGAGATTTGCAACCTTTGCATTCCACAAAAAAGGACGCATATCTATGAAGCTGCGTCCAAAACACCCAGTGAAGATGCATGTGTGGGGTGCCATCTCTAGGCGTGGACCAGGATGCATCGTTATCTTTACGGTAAAATAAGGCCCAAACTCACACGCTGTTGCCTTATGCACTGTACTGTACTAGTGTGCATTATTTTGTGCACTTTTCTTTTCTTGTTACAGGAATCATGAATAAAGATTTTTCCAAGAGCAACTAGTGCCTGAGATTGTGGAATACATCACACGTGAATTCCCAGATGGTCACCGTTTCTACCAGGACAACGATCCGAAGCACACCGCGTCAACTGCGCATATTCTTGCCTGCGGTATCAACTGGGTGAAAACACCAGCGGAGTAAGTACGGTAACCATGTCTCATTTTTTCCCACTGTTTACTGTGTATCTCTTTAACTAATTTTTTTCCTTTTTTTTCCTCTCCAATGACAGATCGCCAGACTTCAATCCTATCAAAATGGTCTGGCATCAGCTAAAGAATTATATCCGCAAAGTGGTGAAACCCTCCAAAAAGGATGAGTTGTAGTAAGGCATACTGAGTTTTTTGAACGATGTACTCACCGTGGAACGATGTAATAAATATATCGACCATATTGCGACTGTGTTGCCCATTGTGATACAGCGTAATGGGCAGGCATCAGGAAGGTAGTATGGTACAGTTCTGTACTGTAGTATGGTAAGTACAGGCACACCAAATACAGTATGATACAGGTAAGTATGGCACAGATTGTTTTACAGTATACAGCATGCACTTCACTGCACTATTTTTTTCTTTCCAGAGAGAGCTGCACGCCCAATCTTGTTACAAAGTATTTTACAGTAGTCATACAGTAGTTCCAGTATACAGTAGTTTGGCAGTAGTAACTGCATAGTCCAATATGGAGTAGCTATAATGTACACAATGCCATTATATACACTTAACTGCACTAATTTTTTCTTTTCAGAGAGGGCTCCACTCCCAATCTCGTTACAAAGTATTTAACAGTAGTCATACAGTAGTTCCAGTATACAGTAGTTTGGCAGTAGTAACTGCATAGTTCAATATGGAGTAGCAATACTGTACACTATGCTATTATATGCACTTACTGTAACTGCACTCATTTTTTCTTTCCTTTTCACAGAGAGCTGCACTAAAAAAGGATGGGCGTGGGGGGGCCTCATGTGTAAATTGTGTGAACTGTGTGTATAGTGTGTCTACAGTACACACATTTGCACAAACCCCTCCTCTCTTAATGAACTACAGAATGCAATGTGGCCACGACGAAGAAGAGAAAGACTAAAAATTTGTATTATTGTTTTTATTATTTTAAATGTGCATTATTCATGATTATTTGTATTTTTCATTCTTCCATGATTATCCACCGGCCCTCAATTTTCAACTGACAGAAGAACTACAGTACATGTACAGTACAAAGAAGATGAAGACTGAATTTTGTATTATTCATGATTATTTGTATTTTTTATTCCTGATAAAATAAAATAAATATTTCATTACATTCACGATAATCATAATCATTGAAAGCCCCCCCCCCCCCCAAAGAAAAAGAAAGAATGACAAAAATTGGTAATTTATCAAAAACATGATTCAGATGATGGTTTTTTTAAATCTCTTTTTTTTTCTTTGAACTTTAAATTCACTTTGAATGTTTAATGTTTATGGGGGGGAATTCTTGAAGAAGGCTTTGGGTTTGTGTGTGAAGTGCTTAGGGGTGGGCTACACTACTAACTGTAGCTGCCAAGAAGGCCTTATCAGATTAACATATTAAATTCGGGAAGGTGTGGATACACATTTCTATTCATTACATTCATCTAAACAGTACAGCACATTGTAAACCTCACAAGTCTACACTAGTTTCTGTAGTTGCCAAGAAGGGCTAATCAGATTAACATATTAAATTTGAGAAGGGATTATCACACGTGCGCATGCGTTACCCTAAACAAAGGCTCAAATGGTTGGAGGGGGGTGGTTGGATGAGTCATATGAATGGTCTGTGCATTAATAATCAACAAGGTCCCAAAGAGAATTACAAGCAGGCGCAGAGATGTGACACCAGGCTCGGGACGATTAAAACCGCAAAGCCAACTATTTGAAAATGAATGGTCTGTGTCGATAAGAAGTTGAAATCAAATCCTTCATCCTTGTGTGTGCGGGGGGGAAGGGGGGTAAAGCTGCATGAAGGATAACCTGTACTGTCGTTCAAAGAAATATTTTCAACAGGTCATCGTAATGTTTTGATCCCCACACCCACACCCCCAAATAAATACAAATCACATAAAGCATGTGCATGACTAGTGTTGCATTAAAAAGCTACAGTACCGATTGAATATCAGAATATCAAGAATTTTTATGCAGGCACATGTCTGGAAACAAAACCAATAAAACCACAAAAAAAACTATTCAGTCTCGAACTTCTAAATGAATGTGAAGTTATACACGCATGTGCATTAATAATCAACAAGGTCCCAAAGAGAATTACACGAAGGCGCAGAGATGTGACACCAGGCTCGGGACGATTAAAACCACAAAGCCAACCATTTGAAAATGAAAGGTCTGTGTCGATAAGAACACAACACAACACAACAGCTCGCGAATGCCCACCTTTGTTTTTAGATGGTATTACAGTATAGCAGACAGCGCTAAAAATCCGAGTGCTTACATACCGAAAACCGCTCCGGAAAAAAAGAAAAAAGACCGCATCTGGCCGCATCTTGTCAGAGCGACGCAGCTACGGCCGCATTAGGATAAAGGCGCCCGCAGCTGTAACAAGGAACCCCAAAAACAACAAGAGACGGATATAAATTAAATAGATAGTGTTTAATACTCACACTAAAGGTATTTAATGAAAAGGTGAAACGAAAGGGACCACAACACAAAGTATTGCACACCGCTCACTATCAAATACACAAATAAGTATAAATTACCAAGTGTTAAATAACACTAAGTGAGTGCTACCTATGTACATAAGTTAATATTATTAACAGTTGAATGATCACGTGATATAGTCACAAGAGCATTCACAGAAGTACATTTAGGGTGCACATCACAATAAACATTTTTAAATTTTCTAACAATGCTATAGTGAAAAACCAAGGTGAAAAGTGAAAAAATAATAAAAATATTAATAAAATATTAAAACACGTTGAGCTGATGGTCTAGAACCCAAACAAGAGTGCTAATTGATTGCACAGAGTCACTAAATGCTTTGAACTATAAAGCGTAGATCGCTGGATATACCTCCTGCCTGATTATGATAATAACAAGTTCAAAACAGTTAGCAAATTATTGTCATATATGTTAAACAGCTAGAGGAGCGTCAACAGCCACATAATGTGTACAGCACTGTGTATGACTGCAACCGCAGACCATGAAAGCAAAAGTAGTGTTCACACTGAAATGCCGTTTGACAAATGGGGATTCCCTCACACATAAGCTATCATATGAACGCTACTTGCTTGCAAGTAGCAGAGCTCCAACATCGCTCTCAACAAGTACTGGGAGTCCCTATGACTAGTGACAATGATTGTAAGGTAACAGTAGACCAGAGAAACAATATCATAGCAATCTGTGATACTGGCTAAATTGCCAAATGATGGGGGATTCCCTGTTACTAAACTGTCATATGAACGTTGCTTGCTTCCACACAACACAGCTCCAACATCGCTGTCAATAATTACTGGGAGTCCCTGTAGCTAGTGTAAGTAATTGTAATCACATTAGTAAATCACAACTCTATGCGTGATACTTAGCTGGATTAGCTCTCTTCCTCTGCTCCTGCTGGTACACAGAGCTGCCAGTGCTGCCGGAGCGCTCCTACTAGCTGCTGCTTGCTCGGGATCAACTGCTCAACGTGATGTGACGTCACCACGCCACGGTGCCCAAGCCCTACGCGTTTCTCTCCAGGCGGAGTTTCGTCAGGGACAGGTGGATGCCGGGACTGAGGACCTGCCACATTAAATAGCCATAGGCAGGTGAATTGAATGATTAATTAACCTCTTGCTGCCACTGGTAACAGACACCAGAACACATTGAATCGCAGCGCAAGTCGTCAGTTACCCGACTATGGTGACACTATAACTGCTAGACATGGACAAAATTAAAATTAAATGAGATTCACATTTGAAGTTATACATATATATCAGAAATCATATCCAACAAACCGCAATATTTATAGTTATCAGTATAATATTGTGACTGAAGGCTCATAGTGCAGCAAATGGTTCACTTTTGGATAGGATGAGGTAAGTAATATGTACACACCAAAACACTACATGGCTACATTGAACACACATCAGTACAGTGATGTGGATATTGTGCTGATGTTGGAACATTATGTACAGAGGAACTGAAGGGGAATTAAATGAATGCACTTTGCACATATTGCATGGCAAGACAATAGGGGTGGACAAGGCTAGATGAAAGGGGTAAATGTGAAACCCTCATTAAGACCCAATGGATATAAAGTTTTTAAGCGATATATCCATTCTGCCTCTCGTTGCAGGAGTCTTCGATCAATATCACCTCCTCTGATGGTATTGATTACCCGGTCAATCCCTATAAACCAAAGGCAACCAGTGTCCCCATTATGTCTTGAATTGACATGGCGTGCTACTGGTGTATCAGGTTTGTTAAGAACAGAATTTATATGTTCTAGCACACGTCTGCGCAGCTCGCGTATTGTTTTCCCTACATATCTATATCCACAAATACAAATGATAAGGTAAATGACATTAAAGCTTTTACAATTCACAAAGTGTCTTATTTCGAATTGTTTGGTATTGTCATAACTATCAAAGGTCTTTGTGGTAAGTATGTGTTTACACGCCATGCAGCTGCCACAGCGAAAACAACCTTTAGGTGGATTAGGTAGCCATGTTTTTGGGGGTGTATTATGATGGTGGCTGTGCACTAGCCTTCGGTTTATAGGGATTGACCGGGTAATCAATACCATCAGAGGAGGTGATATTGATCGAAGACTCCTGCAACGAGAGGCAGAATGGATATATCGCTTAAAAACTTTATATCCATTGGGTCTTAATGAGGGTTTCACATTTACCCCTTTCATCTAGCCTTGTCCACCCCTATTGTCTTGCCATGCAATATGTGCAAAGTGCATTCATTTAATTCCCCTTCAGTTCCTCTGTACATAATGTTCCAACATCAGCACTATATCCACATCACTGTACTGATGTGTGTTCAATGTAGCCATGTAGTGTTTTGGTGTGTACATATTACTTACCTCATCCTATCCAAAAGTGAACCATTTGCTGCACTATGAGCCTTCAGTCACAGTATTATACTGATAACTATAAATATTGCGGTTTGTTGGATATGATTTCTGATATATATGTATAACTTCAAATGTGAATCTCATTTAATTTTAATTTTGTCCATGTCTAGCAGTTATAGTGTCACCATAGTCGGGTAACTGACGACTTGCGCTGCGATTCAATGTGTTCTGGTGTCTGTTACCAGTGGCAGCAAGAGGTTAATTAAACATTCAATTCACCTGCCTATGGCTATTTAATGTGGCAGGTCCTCAGACCCGGCATCCACCTGCCCCTGACGAAGCTCCGCCTGGAGAGAAACGCTTAGGGCGTGGGCACCGTGGCGTGGTGACGTCACATCACGTTGAGCAGTTGATCCCGAGCAAGCAGCAGCTAGTAGGAGCGCTCCGGCAGCACTGGCAGCTCTGTGTACCAGCAGGAGCAGAGGAAGAGAGCTAATCCAGCTAATTATCACGCATAGAGTTGTGATTTACTAATGTGATTACAATTACTGACACTAGCTAAAGGGACTCCCAGTAATTATTGACAGCGATGTTGGAGCTGTGTTGTGTGGAAGCAAGCAACGTTCATATGAAAGTTTAGTAACAGGGAATCCCCCATCATTTGGCAATTTAGCCAGTATCACAGATTGCTATGATATTGTTTCTCTGGTCTACTGTTACCTTACAATCATTGTCACTAGTCATAGGGACTCCCAGTACTTGTTGAGAGCGATGTTGGAGCTCTGCTACTTGCAAGCAAGTAGCGTTCATATGATAGCTTATGTGTGAGGGAATCCCCATTTGTCAAACGGCATTTCAGTGTGAACACTACTTTTGCTTTCATGGTCTGCGGTTGCAGTCATACACAGTGCTGTACACATTATGTGGCTGTTGACGCTCCTCTAGCTGTTTAACATATATGACAATAATTTGCTAACTGTTTTGAACTTGTTATTATCATAATCAGGTAGGAGGTATATCCAGCAATCTACGCTTTATAGTTTAAAGCATTTAGTGACTCTGTGCAATCAATTAGCACTCTTGTTTGGGTTCTAGACCATCAGCTCAACGTGTTTTAATATTTTATTAATATTTTTATTATTTTTTCACTTTTCACCTTGGTTTTTCACTATAGCATTGTTAGAAAATGTAAAAATGTTTATTGTGATGTGCACCCTAAATGTACTTCTGTGAATGCTCTTGTGACTATATCACGTGATCATTCAACTGTTAATAATGAAACAAAAGGGATCTTTAAAGTCTGCAGAGCTAGATGCACGGTAATGGTAACCAGGAAAAGAAAAGAGCAGGGGGCAAGAGAATAGCCAGACCGCTGCTCAGGAATAACCTGAGCCCAAATATCTTTAATCTCTAAGACTTCTATAAAACAGGAAAACCCTTTAACTTTCAGGCCAAGTTTATTCTACCGCTAGTCGGTTGAACTGGCTAAGATATACCATTACTTTGTCGCCCTATCGAAGTTCCAGGTGCTGGTTATCAACTGATTACTACTGCGATTGCCGTCCATAAAATATTCGCTGGAACTCTGCTTTAAACTGATCTAGATTGTATATCAGTGGGCTGTCTAAATTCATAAATACTACTTGATTGGGGGTCAGGAAAAGGCCGAGTCATGCCTAAAAATGAAGTTGACACTGGATCAAAAAATCTGATATTTCTGGGGATTCACGAAATAACGTTCAGGTGACGCAAAACGGATAGCATGAGGAAAGTAATGCGGAATGGGTGGTGCCCCCCATGGCGCTTGAGGGCCAGTAGGAATAAACAGGGGGGGGGGGGCAATAAATGTGGGGGAATCGGGAACGGTCTGTGGTACCCTTCTATCAGGTAAGGGTGTTACCTGAGCCCTCATTCTTTCCAATTCAGCAGTTAACCCCGCTATAGCTACTTTGGACGCTGACAATGACCCTACCTCTCTGTCTGGCTCCCTTCTCTGACTGGCGTGGTACCCCTGAGTGCGCCAAATTTATCAGTCTATTGCAGGGGTATTTCGGGAGCCCTATTGGCTGCTGTGAGCCATGTGTCCCTACTCCCAGAGGCTCATGGGAGTTGTAGTTCCCCTGTGGAGCGTTTGGGTGTAATGGCTGCCATAACGGGACCTTCTGCGCATGCGTGGTGTGTAGCAAGATGGCCGCCACAACTCTGTATCTTCTGCGCATGCGTGAGCTGCTACTGCGCATACGCGGCATATGGCAAGATGGCAGCACCCTTGGCGGAACACCGCCATCTCACTTGCCCACTCCCTGCACCGCATCAACCCCTGGCACTGGCCGGATGCACCCACACACCTCCCCAGCCAAATTATATATATATATATATTGCACATCCGTAAGAGGAGGTAACTTCTGGCATTAGGGGTACAGCACACAGTGTGATATATAGCCGGTGGGATTAGTGTTGTGTGCAGCTGGGACTGGTTCTATTGAAAGGTCACTCTGGTGACTGTGAGAGACTCACCATTGAATATTCACCATCTCCCTCATCTGGTTGATTTGACCCCATATTCCTGGTAACCTGCCTGTCTGCAGTCACAGATTTGTCTCAATCGATTGTGTTTTTTACCCACCATGTGAGTATAGGTCCTGCTGACTACTCCATGTTTAAATAAAGATTTCTATTTTACAGTATTTTACAGTATTATGCTATGGAGCTGGCGCTTCTCTTCTTTTGTTTTTTTGTAGGTGTTTGTGATCAGGCAAGATCACAAAAAGAAGCTTGTCCTCCTCCATACATACTGTTCTCTGAACTGGACAATCCATCAGTTTTATTCACGTGATTGGTTTTATTATATAATTACTTTTGTATTTGTATTGCACTTTTTCACATTCACTTCATTACTATTTATCAGTCACATCATACTCACACCCATTAGCGCTACTCTTGGTTTGTGTTAATATATATATATATATATATATATATATATATATATATATAGTATATAAATCTACTCGCCGAACCAAAAAATCTACTCGTCACCTAGTCCTGCCCCCAACCCCACCCCTGGTCACGCCCCCAACCCTAGTCCCGCCCCCAACCCCGCTTTAAAATAAAATATATAAATAAAATACATTTTATAAATTCCTAGTCAGAACAACATTCGTTTTTTGACATAAATGTATTTATTGTATTACATTATGCTACAATTAGTCCTGGTTACGTGTGTGTGTGTGTTTGTGTGTGTGTGTGTGTGTGTGTAAATGTCGGATCTAGAAATAAAAGCCAGGTGTGAATGACTAGTTTCCTGAACCCCTTAACCAGTGTCTGGACGTCCCGCTTCACAATATCTAAAGCAGCAATCCCGCCTGGGATCTTACCTGATCCGCAGTCCCTCAATGTCCAGGTACCCTCATTCCCGCAATGTTATACATTGGAGGGGAGGTGTTCCCTACCTGTCTTCTGGTTTAGGGGGGATTCCGATGTCTTCCGTGTGAAGCTCGAGAGTTAGATCTGGAAGAAAGCAGTATAGGTTATTTTGGTGTAGTATAGGGCAGTTAAGATATATAGGGTAAATAAGATATCCAGATCAAGAGTGTGAGAGAGTGTGGGTGACAGAGAGAGAGAGTGTGGGACAGAGAGAGTGTGGGACAGAGAGAGTGTGGAAGAGAGGGAGATTGTGGGAGAGAGAGAGAGTGTGGGAGAGAGAGAGTGTGGGAGAGAGAGAGTGTGGGAGAGAGAAAGTGTGGGAGAGAGAGAGAGAGTGTGGGACAGAGAGAGAGAGTGTGGGAGAGAGAGAGTGTGGGAGAGAGAGAGTGTGGGAGAGAGAGAGTGTGGGAGAGAGAGAGAGTGGGAGAGAGGGAGAGTGTGGGAGAGAGAGTGTGGAGAGAGAGTGTGGAGAGAGAGAGAGTGGAGAGACAGAGAGTGGAGAGACAGAGAGTGGAGAGACAGAGAGTGGAGAGACAGAGAGTGGAGAGACAGAGAGGGGAGAGACAGCAGAGAGGGGAGAGACAGAGAGGAGATTGGGGCAGGGGTGACTGACTGACTGGGACAGGGGTGACTGACTGACTGGTGCAGGGGTGACTGACTGACTGGGGCAGGGATGACTGACTGACTGACTGGGGCAGGGGTGACTGACTGACTGACTGGGGCAAGGGTGACTGACTGACTGACTGAGGCAGGAGTGACTGACTGACTGGGGCAGGGGTGACTGACTGACTGACTGACTGGGGCAGAGGTGACTGACTGACTGACTGACTGGGGCAGAGGTGACTGACTGACTTACTGACTGGGGCAGGGGTGACTGACTGACTGGGGCAGGGGTGACTGATTGGGGGGGTACCTCTGATGTCACACACATACTCCCATACACACATACACATTCTCCCATACACACACACACACACACACACACCCATTCTCCCATATATACACACACACACACTCTCTCTACACACACTCTCTCTACACACACAGGGGGGGGGGAGGAAAGGCCGCGACCAGCACAGCACCACGCTCCCCCTCCCCACGCCCATCTCCCGCTCGCGGGACCGGGGGGAAGCAGGTCCTTGGGGGACATCCTCGCTCCCATCTCCCGCCCCACGGTCTGACACGGGAACCGGAGACCTGAGGGGACAGGGGAGCACCAGAGCGGCTGGAGGCAGCAGGATGGAGGCAGAGGGGCCACGGGGGTGAGTTCGGGAGGCAGCATGACAAAGGCAGAGGGGCCACGGGGGTGAGTTCGGGAGACAGCAGGACGGAGGCAGAGGGGCCACGGGTGTGAGTTCGGGAGGCAGCAGGACGGAAGCAGAGGGGCCACGGGGGTGAGTTCGGAAGGCAGCAGGACGGAGGCAGAGGGGCCACGGGGGTGAGTTCGGGAGGCAGCAGGACGGAGGCAGAGGGGCCACGGGTGTGAGTTCGGGAGGCAGCAGGACGGAGGCAGAGGGGCCACAAGGGTGAGTTCGGGATGGCAGCAGGACGGAGGCAGAGGGGCCACGGGTGAGAGTTTGGGTGGCAGCAGGATGGAGGCAGAGAGGCCAAAGGGGGAGTGCAGGGGGCATGGGGAGGCAGCAGGACGGAGGCAGAGAATACTTACCGTGTCCAATGATCTGGAAAAAGAATTGCCGCTCGTTAGGGCGGCTCGTATAGAGCCTGGCCGCGCACCCACAAAGCCTGGGAGCGCGTGCCAATCAGCAGTCAGGTAGGGGGAGTTTTTTTTTTCAGCGCAAGCAGGGAAAATTTCAGCGCGATCAGGGAAAATTTAAAAAAACAAACACGTGTGCTGCTTGGGCCAATAAGTGCTCGCCCAGAGGTTAAATCCAATCGCCCCGGGCGTACAAATGTATAGGATTGTCGAACACTGTATATATATATATATATATTACCCACCATAACCTTAATGACAGTGGTGATTACCTAGTCTAGTCTCAAACCTGCTAGCCATTAAGACCAGCCTCACACTGATGATACCCATCAAGGTTGAAACATGTATGTGAGTAGGTCTAATGGCTTTGCATCTCATCCCAGCCTCTGTTTAAAAGCTGTGTTTAAAACAGCATGCATTGGCTTGAGGATTGGCTTGTGTAATACGAGCTTGAGACAAAAGGTGGCACTGAGTGCTCATTTGCATGTCATTTCCCAGAATCCCTTGCTGCAGTGGAAGTGCTGTATGCTGGGTGACAATGGGGAAAGACAGGGTTGCAGACCTGTCTAAGACATGCAAATGAACATACAGTATTATTTACAGTTGCTATATATATATATATATATATATATATATATATATATATATATATATGTATATATATATATATAGTACTACAGTACATACATTGTCACTACAATATAATAAAATATTATTTAACTTAGATTGTAAGCTACATGCGACATGGATTTATTTTCCTATTGTGCTTGTATGTTTTCGGCAATTATATTATGATTCCCTGTATTCTACTATCTATTTTGTAAAGCACTACGTACATTGTTGTTGCTATACATAAAAAATATATATATACAGTACATACAGTACATACATAAACCGGACTTCAGAATAAGCAGGTGAGTCCTAGCTTACTGAGGACAAAAGCTTAGTTAGTACAAACCACTTTCTTATCTTTTCTTTTTTGTTTTATTTATAAATAAAGTGTATAAACGCATTACACTTGTTAATAAAATATATATAGCCAATCACATCGATTGATAAAGAATAAATAACAGCAGAATGTAAAAATCATATTAAAATAACTTTGGACCATACACTGTATTTACTAAGCGGTTCTGAATCATAAGGCCCCAAGACTTGTCAATTCCCACTGATTTTCTGAGTCTCATTAATTTGGAGTCTTGCATCAACATGCTTCAATTGAGTATCACTGATAAAAATCAGTACTTTTCCATTAAAATTATATTTCTTATACACCAAATCGCATTTATTTCATATCTATGGAGGGTAACATCTCGTGGGGTGCCATGTTATTTTTGTAGCCCAACTGGAGCGTGCATCCCAATTTATCGGTACCACGATTTTGACTTTTCCGGTGCGGTTGCAGGACTCATGGCCCAGAGAGCAGTAAGATGAGCTGTGCAGCCATCTCTGTCCCCATCTGCATTTGTCTCTCTGTCTGCAGGGTCTCCCCGCAGCGCTGAAGGTAAGATGCAGGGCTGTATTTCCTTACCAACCCCCTGATGACATAGAAGCCCTTATATGGGGCAGTACATCATGAGGAGGATGCTATATGACCATATTTGGGAAGTAGATTATCAAGGGGGCTGGACAGGACACGTAACACTGTCCAGCCACCTTGATCATGAAGACCAAATATGGCCTCCCCTCATGATGTAGAGACCTATATAAGGCCATCTACGTCATCAGTGGTTGGCAAGGAAATACAGCCCTGCACCTTACTTTCAGCGCTGCGAGGAGACGGCTGCAAACGAGGACAGAGACGACTGCGCAGCACTAAAAGGTGAGTACCGGTATTCTCACTCCCAGCAGATGGCCCATCAAGCGAAGGGTTAATGCTGCAGGGGTCCCATTCAAAAGCATGGACCCCAAAACGTGCTATTCTTGTGGCTGCAAAGGGCAGACCCGCCAACAGGGGGGTCTTCCGAGGTTGGCGTCCCGGGCCCTGTGAGTCAGGGCGCCCAGCCCCCCTGCGCAGACGTGCCTCTCGACAAATCTGGCCGCCCGGTCACCACGGGGGTGAAATGATTTTGTGCGCTGGTGCTCCGCCAAGCAGCGCATGCTTTTCTCTCTCTCCAAAAAAAAAAAATCCCCCTACCTGATTGATTTAACTCGTGTTGGCACGCTGCCAGGATTTTGTTTTTGGGCGCGCACCCAAACTCCTATATGAGCTTGCAAAGTGAAGCCCGCCTTTTCTTTTGGATCCTGTATGGAGCAAGTAAGGTAAGTACTGGCCCATGCCTCCCTTGCCTCCCCTTACCTCCCATGCCTCGATGCCCCCGTTAGCTGCGATTGCCTCCTTAGCTGCGATTGCCCCCCTGCTCCGATTGCCCCCTTAGCTGTGATTGCCCCCCCTTGCTCCGATTGCCCCTTGCTCCAATTGCCCCCCTTGCTCCATTGCCCCCCCCTTGCTCCATTGGCCCCCTGTGTGCCTGTGTGAGTGTCTGTGAGTGTGTCTTTGAGAGTGTTTCTGTGCGAGTGTGTCTGTGAGAATGTGTCTGTGTGTTTGTGTGTGTGTGCATGTGTGAGTGTGTGTGAGAGTGAGAGTAAGAGTGTGTGTGAGTGTGTGTGAGTGAATACAGACACCAACCCACAATTAGTCATAGTCACCCACCCACGTGTCACCACCCAAGTGTGAGTCACCACCCAAGTGTCACCCACCCACCCAAGTTTCAGTCAGTCACCCACCCATCCAAGTGTCAGTCACTCACCAACTGTCACCCACCCGTCAGTCACTCACCCACCCAACTGTCAGTCAGTCACCCACCCACCAAAGAGTCAGTCAGTCACCCACCCAAGAGTCAGTCAGTTACCCACCCAAGAGTCAGTCAGTCACCCACCCAAGAGTCAGTTAGTCACCCACCCAAGAGTCAGTCACCCACCCAAGAGAGGTATCAGACCCCGGCCCTACCTTCCCTGTTCCTCCTCTGCTGCCGCTGCAGGCCTCCATGTGCCTTCCCTCCCCCCTACAAATCCTCCAGCCGGGGCACTAGTAAAGTTGATCATCCAACTTCCTCCCACCCCCTCTGCCCCGGCCCTGCTACCTCCCCAACCCCCACCCCCTAGGCCCATACTGAATCCCCCCCCAGGCCGTTTGTCACATTGGATGTAGCATTGGGTATCTTTGATTTTTTGTTGAAAATATTAAAATAAACAGATTGCTTTGTAATGTTTTTTTCCGTATTACAACAAGAAAACAGTTAAGTAAAAGTTGCATGCTAAAAAAATTTTTTTGGTGATAGGTACACGGTGGGATGGGGGGGGGGGCTGCACCTTTCATTTGTCCTGGGCCCATGATTTCTGTTGGCGGCCCTGGCAAAGGGGCCATGATCGGGCCCTGTTTTTTAGCAATTTGTTTTTCTGCAGCCACAAGTATAGTAATTCTTGCTACATCTCTAGACGAGAGGCCCACTAATGGTTCTGAGACTTGTCAATGCTTTTACATGTCTTCCAAGACCTGTGACGCATGTCACACAGATTAAAAACTGCAAATAGTGATTCTGGGTAGTGAAGTACAAATGAGCACTAGGTGTCACTTCTCATCCTGTCCATATTGAGTGTTGATACCTTGTTATTGTAACCGGTATTCCACCCCACCCAATCGCAGATATAATGTCGGTGCAAGGGACATACGGTGTTACCAGGTGTGGTGAATATACCTGCAGGCTCACAGGAGGGCTGAGCCTCCGCCAGTGAGAGCCTGGGGTGAATCCTCTGGAATGTTTCTTGGTTTCAGCGCCTCCACCTGTGTAGGATTCTATGGGAATGTAGAATGATCCTAACATAGGAAACCACCCAGAAACCACATACACCAGTATTATGGATAACAGGTTTACTGAATGAACAAATTATACTATTACATCATACTTATAACATTATAACATCACCACGTTATAACATCCCCACACGGTGCCCACAGCCCAACCCCCTTTGTCCCGTGGTCAGCGCTGCCACTATGTGTTAAGAGAATGTTATGATCTGTTGGTGCACTTATAGAGTACATGCCGAGTGCTCCTGCACTCGGACCTGCAAGTGACTTCACAAAGGATCTGTCGCTCTGGGATACCATCTGATCCGGTCCGGTAAATCCTTGCTTGGGGTCCGCCAGGGGCGATCCCACCCTGAAGATAGTCTTTCTCTCTGGGCACAAACTTGAACCCAAGTCTCCTTTCAGGAAGCGCAGCGTCCGCTGTGTCCCTATCTATCACTGGCCCTACGTGACACGGTACCTAACCTAGGGCCTGTCCCTGTAGCACCACAAGCTGGGGAGTGAGGACCTCTCTGGGACCTAAGGGATTAACTGGCCTATCCCGTCCCCCTAGCTCTTCCCGGTCCTAACTCTAACTACCTAGTACCTAGTACTTGCAGTAACGCACTGCCACCTACTTGGTACGTACAGCAAAGGTGCTGCACACACACGGTGCCTGCCTGTCTGACCTCACAGCACTGACAGCCGTGACTCTGACAAGACAGCACTCACACTAAGGGCAAAGTCCCTAACTGGGGCCGTCCCTTAATAATTACCCACTAACCTGGTGGGGAGTTGGGGCCTACCTTGGATGTGGGGGACCTTGCTTGGTGCAGGAGCTTCACTCGCTCCCTGCACCCTTCCTTCCCCTTCCTGCTCCCAGCTCCAACTGACTAGCGTGGGTTCAGAGTGAAAAATGTATCTACTTGCCTTCTGAGAAATCCTAAGCCCTATTGGCTCCCTGGTATCACGTGGGGCATACAGAGGCTCATGGGACTCGTAGTCCCTGCTCAGAGCCTTCCCTGGTAGGCTAGGGCTTTGCGGGCTTTCTTTGTGCTTTCCTGCACATGCGCAAGCTATCTGGGGCTGCCGTGACTCTCTCACTGCTTTCCTCACCCTCGCGCGACTTCTCCCTACCTCTGGAGTACCTTCTGCGCATGCGTGACTCTGTCGGGCCGCCGGGGGCTTACTGCGCATGCGCAAACCGGCGCAACATGGCGGCGCCCTGCACAGGAGCCGTCGGAGATCTCCAGCGCACCGGAGCGCTCCCTCCTCGGCCCCCACCCTCCGGAATGGCCGTCGGGTCTGCCGCTGGCCTCCGGCAGCACCCGCCATCGATCCTGGCCACGGAGGTGATGGGGGTCGCAGGGAAAAACGGGTGACCTGGCTACACTATATTAAAAAAACTTTTTTGATGACTGCACAAGCTGGAGCATGACATTTACCTTAGCACAGGTGTGCCCAAGTTCAGTACTTAAGGGATACCAACAGGCCAGGAGTTCAGGACAATACTGTACATATATAGCAATAAAGCAATTTGTCTTGGTGATAATTTAATTAAGGTTGGAACAACTGTATGTGAAATCTTGAAGGCCTGGCCTATAGTCCCACTAGCTTTTTTAAATGTATTTGTTATTATATTTGTCCAACGTAATAATTAACTTTGTGTTGGAAAAATCAGTGCTTTTTTAAAACAAATATTTGTAGCATGCCAAGGTAATCAGAAAATTGCACTACTGTACCTCTCTGTGCAAAACTGCAGTCGCCACTTTGTTCTCCTGATACTCCCAACCACTGTGCGATGATACTAGACCTCCTTCGTAAGCCATATCGGGTCACCTTGCATTCCTACAAAATTGGACTGTGTTGTCAATATTGTGGATATAAAAATAAAGTAAGAGCAATAGCTTATGTCTCTCCTCTGATACAAATAGTAGTTTTGTTCAGTTTAGGCAATGCAAACCCTTTATGAAATTACATTTAAATAAATAGATAGGATGAAATGTATAACATCTCTACACCCAGTTGAGAATAATTTTTAGCCTAAGATGGGAGTAAAAGATAGCTGATTTCCTTGAAAAATTATATTGTAATACTGTATTTCACGGGAGACCAGGCAATTTACACCTTTTTTATCAGGATCATACATTGAGCAAAACAAGTTAATTAAGTAAATTGTACATTTATTGACAGGAAAAGGCAAACACACAATGTTACACAAACAACATAAGAAAATACACACTTACTTGGGAACCGGGGTAAAAAAAAAATACTCTCCTAGGTGCAGGGAAATACTACATAAGGATTTTCTCCTGACTGAGACTGTCACAGAAGACCAGGTTTTTTTTTTTTTTTTAGCATGTTCTTGTATAGCGCTGGCTAGTTGCAGGCACAGGTCCCTTACAATCTATGTTTTTTTGTTGCCTGGGGCACAGGGAGATAAAGTGACTTGCCCAAGGTCACAAGGAGCCGACTCCAGGAATGAACCAGGCTCCCCTACAATGATATCAGTGTCAGTCAGTGTCTTTACTCACTGAGCCACTCCTTCTCCCTATTTACACCTTTTCAACCGGGATCATAATATTGAGCAAACCAAGGAGGTAAAACAAATTGTCATTTATTCCATAGAAACAGACATACACACAGTGGATTACAAAACATATAAGAAAAACACACTAGGGATCTGGGGAGAAAAACTAGATTTTCCTAGCTTCTACAGTCCATAAAACAAAGTTTGTAGTTGACCGGGACTTAGCCCAATATGTCCTGGAACTCAAATCGGCATGAAGTTCCACACTCCACAGCTGTATCAGCTCCGGAGACACTGAAATCCCTTGACCGGGAGATAGCACAAATCTTCCTGGTACTCTTTTCAGCTTGCAGTTCCAGCCGGGTCGCTACGTTCAAATCTGAGAACTTGGTCCCGAAAAGTGGGACTTAGAAAATGTATCGCCTGGAAATTTCTGAAGCTGGCTCGCTGCTATTTCTCACAGAACATCTTTTGGTCAATTCGAATTTCCCGCTGCTGTCTTGGTGCTCGAATCTTGGAATAATCTCATTACCTGATTGGCTGCTTGGTTTCTTATAGTATTTTGCCTCCATTCACAAAATACTCCAGCCAATCCCTAGCGTGGGAGAATTTCTACCAGCCTATCAGCGACTTGCCAGTCTCCTGAAGCCGTGCATGAGCGGATTCAAAATCTGACCTGGGCACGCGACAAACTGGCACCTCTGCCATTTATCAGTAAGAAGCCACCCATGGAGTTAGGCATCTCAAGGTCTGGTCTGGGCAAATGGTAGTCCGATGACTTCCATTCAGCCCCAGATGAGGGTACTTGAGGCTAACTCCTCCGCCCAAATGGCTTTCACACTTTGGCTATTTCTGATGCATTCAAGTCCGGGACCTGAGCAGACTTAGTGGCACCAGCCTGGTAGCCAACTGGTCTCTATGAACCACAGACTTGGAAATCCCTAGCTCATATACAGTGCATAAGCATATACTATTACACACAATGTTAAAATAAAAATATTTCACAATTTCTTCTAAGTCCCTTGTCTACTAGGTTTGAATAAAAAGACACGCACGTTCAGTTTCAGCGCTCCTAGACCTTCCTATAAGAAAATGTTTAAAAAGTTGAACCAAATAGCACTTAGGTTCAATCCTAGAGTTACTTTTCTAAATACATAGGAAAAGGGGACTTAGACATGAAATCAGCCTCGCAACCCTATCGATGGTTGGGGCAACCCAGAACCTCTATACTTGGTTCTGGTGATTGGGACATATACTGGGGGACCCCCACTAACCTAGGGACCCCTGACTGTACCCGGGATACACATATCCCTATGCCCCCCTTTACCTTTCTGGTCTGTGCTGAAGCAGAGAAACCTGGAGGTGAGTTGTGTAACTGTTTTCAAGGGAGGATTTTGACCAGAGAACTGTGTCTACATGTCCCCGGGAATCTGACCTGATCCCCGGATACATTTTTGGGGTGGCCAGCAACCCCTTCTACCTAGACACAATCCGACAACACTTTTACTGCAAACCCACCCCCCCCCCCCCCCCCCTTGAAACTTATAGCCTCTGAATCTCCACTGGTTAGCACTCCTGGAAAGGTAAAACACACATAAATTAGTTAATGCAATACAATCACATACATTGCATGTACCATAAATGGGTTCAAGAGCTGACACTCTAAATTACCCAATATGGCTCAGAGGTAACCAGCCGGGCATAATACCTTTATTGATGGCCTGGTTACCCCCTCACTGTCACAGACTAAGCCTGCAATGTCCTAGAACTGAAATCAGCCTGCAGTTCCAATCGCCACCCCTCCCTCTCTCCGGAGGTCTGAATTTTTAACTCACTGGACTTGATGCTTAGAATCTTAGAGAACTCCAGAAAACCTTAGAGAACTGTAGAGAACTGCAAATCTGATTGGCGCAGTGGTTTATAATACCTCTGAGTTTCATTCACAGCATACTACCCCCCTTATCAGAAGCGTGAGAACATCTGAGACAAACTGGTAGAAAAACAGGGTTATCTGGAAATCTGAATGAACCAAGGGGCATGTGCAACTTGGCACCTCTGTCTCTGGTTCCCTCAATGCCACATGCAGTGACAGGCTCCTGCAGTCTGACAGAACAACTGGCAGGGTGCTCATCTTTTTCCTCTGCCCCTCCTTGTTACCAAATGGCTGGACACCTCTGACATCCGGGGTGCCCTTTGATCCCAGATGGCTAGGCAGGCATCCTGGCTCCTATGCAAATGCTTACGCTGGCAGGGACTTAGCTGGACTCTGAGAGTCCCCCAACAACCTTATCTACGGTTGGGGATATCTATGAACCCAATACTGGTTCTGGGCTACCTGGCAATAACTGGGGTACCCCTATGTTACCTAGGGATCCCGGCAGCTACAGGAACACTTTTCATCCCTGTGCCTCATTTTACTGTGCACAAAGCATACATGTACTTAACACACTTTGTTAATAAAATATATACTTTAAAATATCCTAAGTCTTTCTGGTATGGGGAATAGCTGCACTTTATTTCTTACGAGCCATATTCCCCACTCACTATTGCATAGACATAAAGTTGTGAGGGGATTCTTAGAATCCATTCTAAGTATGATTGGAGCACCTCAGCACCCCTATACAGGTTCTGGGTGACCTGGGCATTAAATTAGTATCCCCCTTAACCTAGGGACCTATTGACTGTTCCAGGGACACCTCACATCCCTATGCCTCTTTTACCTTTCTGGTCTGTGCTGAAGCATGGTTGGATCACCTCAGAACCCATATACAGATTCTGGGTGACATGGGCATTTACTGGGTATCCGCATTAACCCAGGGACCCCTTGACTGTTCCAGTGACACCTCACATCCCTATGCCCTGTTTACCTGTCTGGTCTGTGCTGAAGCAGGGAACCCCCAGTGGTGAGTCGCGAAAGCGTTTTCAAGGGGAAGTATTGCCGTGACAATGTGCCTACATGTATCCAGGAATCACTCATGATTCCCGGGTACATTTTTAGGGGAACCAGCAACCCTGGACCCCTGCTACATAGGCACATTCAGACAACACTTTCTCCGCAAAACCCTCCTTGAAACTCATACCACAGCAATCTCTGCTTGCTGGCTCTCCTGGAAAGGTAAAAACACATACAATGCGTTATTACCGCACATTACAGGTTATGCATGTACAAACCCTGGGCTCAAGAGCTTACACTCTATAAACCCAACACACGGATCAGGGGTAAATAAATCGGCTTACACCTTTATTTGATAGCCTGGCTACCAACTACCTTCACACTGTAATTTTCCTAAATATTGTTTTTTTTTGTTGGAAGATTAGACACTTCAAGGCCTGAATGCAGCAAAATAATGGATGCAGGGACAGATTTACAGAGCTCTATCCATACTCGAGAGAGAACGGCATATTCAGATGTTTGAAATGAACATACTGTACTTCCCATGTAACTCAGGTGTGTTCACAAGTGCAGCATCTCTCCATATAAAGGAGTCTTTTGGGAGAGATGCCTGTGAACATACCTGAGATCATTTAAATATGCAAAGTCTGGGTGGCTAATACATACTTAGCATCACATTATTGGAAGCTTACGCAATGTTGCACCATAATAACGTGCTGTTAAGCCTCTGCTAATGATATAAACAACGGCTGCCGTTTTTTCCATAAGATTAACTTATAACTTATAAGTGACTGTGTGTGTGTGTGTATCAGTGACTGTGTCTGTGTCTGTGTGTGTATCAGTGACTGTGTGTGTGTATCAGTGACTGTGTGTGTGTGTGTGTGTGTGTGTGTGTGTGTATCAGTGACTGTGTGTGTGTGTATCAGTGACTGTGTGTGTGTGTGTATCAGTGACTGTGTGTGTGTGTGTATCAGTGACTGTGTGTGTGTGTGTGTGTGTGTGTGTGTGTGTGTGTGT